>NC_086324.1:150554487-150863237 GCF_036172605.1 Pelobates fuscus | reverse complement strand
TTATACATTATCCCTCCCATAGCCAGTAACCTGTGTTTATTATACATTATCTCCCCCATAGCCAGTAACCTGTGTTTATTATACATTATCCCTCCAAAGCCAGTAACCTGTGTTTATTATACATTATCCCTCCCATAGCCAGTAGCCTGTGTTTATTATACATTATCCCCCCCATAGCCAGTAACCTGTGTTTATTATACATTATCCTCCCATAGCCAGTAACCTGTGTTTATTATACATTATCCTCCCATAGCCAGTAACCTGTGTTTATTATACATTATCCTCCCATAGCCAGTAACCTGTGTTTATTATACATTATCCCCCCCCATAGCCAGTAACCTGTGTTTATTATACATTATCCTCCCATAGCCAGTAACCTGTGTTTATTATACATTATCCTCCCATAGCCAGTAACCTGTGTTTATTATACATTATCCTCCCATAGCCAGTAACCTGTGTTTATTATACATTATCGTCCCATAGCCAGTAACCTGTGTTTATTATACATTATCCTCCCATAGCCAGTAGCCTGTGTTTATTATACATTATCCCTCCCATAGCCAGTAACCTGTGTTTATTATACATTATCCCCCCCCCCCATAGCCAGTAACCTGTGTTTATTATACATTATCCTCCCATAGCCAGTAACCTGTGTTTATTATACATTATCCTCCCATAGCCAGTAACCTGTGTTTATTATACATTATCCTCCCATAGCCAGTAACCTGTGTTTATTATACATTATCCTCCCATAGCCAGTAACCTGTGTTTATTATACATTATCCCTCCCATAGCCAGTAACCTGTGTTTATTATACATTATCCCCCCCATAGCCAGTAACCTGTGTTCATTATACATTATCCCCCCCATTGCCAGTAACCTGTGTTTATTATACATTATCCTCACATAGCCAGTAACCTGTGTTTATTATACATTATCCCTCCAAAGCCAGTAACCTGTGTTTATTATACATTATCCCTCCCATAGCCAGTAGCCTGTGTTTATTATACATTATCCCCCCCCCATAGCCAGTAACCTGTGTTTATTATACATTATCCTCCCATAGCCAGTAACCTGTGTTTATTATACATTATCCTCCCATAGCCAGTAACCTGTGTTTATTATACATTATCCTCCCATAGCCAGTAACCTGTGTTTATTATACATTATCCCTCCCATAGCCAGTAACCTGTGTTTATTATACATTATCCCCCCCATAGCCAGTAACCTGTGTTTATTATACATTATCCTCCCATAGCCAGTAACCTGTGTTTATTATACATTATCCTCCCATAGCCAGTAACCTGTGTTTATTATACATTATCCTCCCATAGCCAGTAACCTGTGTTTATTATACATTATCCTCCCATAGCCAGTAACCTGTGTTTATTATACATTATCCCTCCCATAGCCAGTAACCTGTGTTTATTATACATTATCCCCCCCCCCCATAGCCAGTAACCTGTGTTTATTATACATTATCCTCCCATAGCCAGTAACCTGTGTTTATTATACATTATCCTCCCATAGCCAGTAACCTGTGTTTATTATACATTATCCCCCCCATAGCCAGTAACCTGTGTTTATTATACATTATCCCCCCCATAGCCAGTAACCTGTGTTCATTATACATTATCCCCCCCCCCCCCCCCTCCATTGCCAGTAACCTGTGTTGATTATACATTATCCCCATAGTCATTTATCATTGGACCTAGGCAGCATGATGTCTTAGGCCGGCCCAGAGAGTGAGTGAGTGAATAATATAATATATATGTTCAGAAACATATTAGTAATATATGTAAATCGGGTTCATGCAAAGAGGGTGAAAAGGTATTAAAGAAAAACACACTTATTGCATCAAATGTACAAAGCCAAACTTTTAAAAGCTTTCCTAATTTCTTTCTCGGGATGAGGAATATATTGGTTGTAGACTGAGGATTTCCATCTGCCCAATCTTTTAATAATATGCACTGGAGTGTCAGTGTTGAAGGAGACCGAAGCTGCCCCTATTCTAAATGAAAGACCCGAGACTTGGATACAACCCAATCTTAGGAGTAGTGTTCTGATGTAGAAGATGAATTTAGCCGTAGTCAGAGGGATTCAGTGAGAGTAGTGGTGAAATGTGTGTGGCATGACTGAGTGTGGGTAAGTAAGAGTCAAGTATTTTAACTGGGCACTAGTTCTAGGTGGGATAAAGTGGTATAGCGGATGGATGAGTAGTTTGGTTCGTTTTAGAGGTTTGTAGAGAAAGTATATAGTGATCATGATTTTTAGCGATATCCAATATTTTTAAGGTGGTCCCAGTGCCACCACTCATATCTGGTGTCACAATAGCTTGCATTTAAAAAAAAAAAAAAAAAAACTTTTTTGACTGTAATATAATAGCAGTCAGTTTCCTTCACACGTGTGTGTTTCAGGGCCTGCCAGGGCACAGTGTCACACCAGTGCAACTCATATCTGGTGTAACAGTAGTGTACATTTAAAAAAAAAAATACAGGGGGCTTGTTGTCACCTTTCGGGGACCCTTGGTATTGTGCGTGGCTGGGTGGAGGAAGAGACCTTCAATGACATCAGTGAGGTCAAGGAACGGCACTTGGCTAGCTTGGTATCCAACCTTGTGCAAATGGGGGGTTTGCGGTTGTGCAAATGGACTGTTTGCGGTTGTTTGCGGTGCGTTTAATGGGGAGTTTGGTCTGTCACTGTGAAGCGGGCGTAACCCTTACACTACCTGATCGATACAACATCATACCTGATGTTTTATAGCATGTTATTCCAAACAATTTAGGAATGTTAGGTGATTTATGCCCTTTATGGATTAAAACCAGACTCTGCATCATGTAATTTTCCATGGGAGTTTTGCCATGGATCCCCCTCCGGCATGCCACAGTCCAGGTGTTAGTCCCCTTGAAACAACTTTTCCATCACTATTGTGGGCAGAAAGAGTCCCTGTGGGTTTTAAAATTTGCCTGCCTATTGAAGTCTATGGCGGTTCGCGAACATTTGCGGAAGTTCGCGTTCGCCGTTCGCGAACGGAAAATTTAATGTTCGCGACATCACTAATGGTCACTGAGAGATTGAAAAATGGAAGGCAATTCCAAAATGGATGACTCCAAAGAGAAAACCATGATGGTTAAATCTAAACTTACAATAGTATGGTCATGTCAAAATAACATTATGTTGGTTATTTTGAACTGATTTTTACTGATAGTGGTAGTTTAACCCCTTAGTGACCAGACCGCTTTTCAATTTTCTTACCGTTTGGGACCAGAGCTGTTTTTACATTTCTGCGGAGTTTGTGTTTAGCTGTACCTCTTAATTATTTATTGTACCCACACATATTATATACCGTTAACCCCTTTCTAGAGATACCATTATTTTTATCATATCATATAATTTACTATAATAAAAATGATAAAATATGAAGAAAATAAATGTAACAAAACACACTTTTTTTTAACTCTGACCCCAAAAATCTGTTACTCATCTACAACCTACAAAAAACACCCGTGCTAAATAGTTTCTAAATTTTGACCTGAGTTTAGAAATACCCAATGTTAACATGTTCTTCGCTTTTTTTGGAAATTTATAGGGCCATAAGTACAAGTAGGCTATTTCCAAACCATTTTTTCAAAATTTACTTTAAATTAAAGTTAATTAAAGTTACATTGTAACACTGATATCTGTCTGGAATCCCTGGCGGCGTGCGGCGCGCGAGGGAGCTGAGCAGACAGCTCAGAGGAAGTGCTCCCTCGCCGGCCACACACCAGCGCCGCCCGACCTCCCATCAGCCCAGCATGTCTGTTAGCCGCAAGGCTAACAAGACATTTGCCTTGGGCATTTGGGGGGCGGCTTTTTTTGCCGCCCCCTGGAAAATGCCGCCCAAGGCAAATGCCCAAGGCAAATGTCTTGTTAGCCTCGCGGCTAATACGCCCCTGAAGGAGCCACCACAGAGCACATGCCCCGTTAACCCCCCTTTTGGACCGGCGGGGGTGATCCCAGTCCACCCCTGGAGGGCAATCCTGACCAAGCAAGAGCGTGGGGTAACACCTTACACACTGGCGGTGTCCACCGCAACTCACCAAATATGGTGGAGGTCACATGCCTCCCTACCTCAAGCGAAGATATGCTTGATTTTCAACACAGGCTGGAAAGACACTTTGAAGCTTTTTGGCATAAGCTAGAAAGAAGAATGCGCCAGAATGCCCCCACAGCTACAGAATGCCCCTGCCAGCACCACTTGCATGTCAGCAGTCATCCGGGCTCCCTGTGCACAAGGCCCAAATACGTGGCAGGTCAAACTGGGAAGCTCACCTAAACGCATTACACCTCAGCAACAAACCACAGCTTGGCCTCCAGAACAGAAGGGGGCATTACAAGAAGCCCTGATCCAGGTGTATGTCATGTTCCACTACTTTCCACATCAGCTTGTTGGCCTGAAGAATTCCTCTGCAATGCTGATCCAGGTTCTACCCATGACTGGCATCAGGTGAACTGGGTCATATGGACTGAGCTGTACAGCGCTCCTGCTCCCTCATTTTAAAATTTTAAGCACCTTCAAGTGAGGGGACCACGCTGTTATGTGATACTATGGGTCATTACCCACAATGGTGCACTGTTACGAGCAGTTGTTATCCGTTATTTGCTTTTCATTACTTTCTTTTCTTGAATTCTGATCTACCCTGCCTGTATTCATTGCTTTATTAATAGGGGGAACCTCCTGAGGCATCGCTATCGCATGATGTACCTCATACATATCCTGCTATAGGCCTCTTACATGTGGATTCGCTTTGTTTATCCTTAAATGGTGTTTAGTCCTAGTGGTATACGCATGTTGTTTAAGCTTGAGTACTACTTGTGATGGTCAGAATCAATCTACATGTCTTTCCTTTTACCTCTTGTTCATACAATCTTTGACCTACATGAAAAGCTTGTCATAATTTTACTGAACTATGCTTCACATGTCTAACAAACCTAACATACTTCTAACAGATGTACTAGTTTTTTGCTTAAGTGGACCTCTCTGGCCAGACTAAGCTTATCCTCAATCCCAACTAATAGCTAGACACACTCAAGCCTGTTTCTGATCTGTTAGTTCAATATTTCTTCTCATTTACTAAAAAAAAACTAAAAACAAATGTGCAGTACATTCGACATTTAATGCTATGTCACTACCTTTTGCAACCAAATCGTTACTTGAGTTAATCAAAAAGGTTTTTGATCCTCGATGCTCTGCCCCAGCTGCCAAAGCCCTGCATTAAAAAATGATGCAGCTGCGTCAATGTCCACTGGCTCTAAATTCAATGTGGGTTCAACCACGTAAATTCCAACACAAAGGATTACATATAGACTCAGTCATGTCAAACTCTAATACGCAGCCACGTCATTCTGGATACAGCATTAAATTCACTAGGTCACACTCGAGCCGTTCTAAACTAAACCAAACCTAAATAGCACAAGCCACGACCTTAGCTCCTTTTTATACATTAATTGGATGGTGTCCTGACTGATACCCTGCACTTCAATTAAGCAAATGTAATGCTAGGGCTTGGATGTGTATATATACACTTGCATTTTTGTATTTTCTGAGCCCTTAATCACGTTATACTGTTCTTTCTCGTTACTGACCCGCTGTGTTTATTGACCCTGTTGAATTCTGTTCTGACTCCTGTATCTAGACTTGGCTATGTATTTGACCAAGCTTTTTACATCACTGTGTTGTGTATCAGACCCAGCAATGCTCCTGAACATTTTTTATCTATTCCTGTATTGTGTACCGGAGCTGGCTTGTTCCTGACCTTGAGTTGTTCCAGTGTTCCTTTATCTGATCCTATTCAGTTTATACATTGTCATTGTTTATTATTTCAAATTTGTATATTCTTTGCCATAGTCCCAATATTTCCTAATTCCTTCTTAGCGTTAAGACCGGTCACTCTAAGGTCCGGTAATATGCCTATCTATCACTTCTTGCTTTTGCCTTTGGTAGAATTGCTGCCTTATATCTTGCTGAGGACCCTGACATGTCGTGACAACTATAAATTAATATTATTAATATTTTACATAGCACACAATAAGTCTGGTTCAGGATGGAAAACTCTCATAGCTTCCACTTCATGAAAACTTCGATACTGTAAATTGAAGGTTCTCATCACAAATTCTAAACACATATGGTGGACTGCTCTAGAAACTGGGACTCCTTTATAAATCAGTAAAACTATCTATAACAGTAAGTTTAAAACTTACTGATTGATTGGACAGATATGTATATAGGTGGTATACATAAAACTCAAATTCTTTAAAAAGGAATAAAACAATGAAAATGTACACCTGGATTATTCAATTCACAGGGTATAATCCACTTTATTATCTCTCCTTATGGAAAATTTATTAATTTTGTTGTGAAACCTGAAACTTACCTTGCAAAGTTGGCATTAAAAGCTCAAGAAAATGTGTAAAATTAAAACACGGTTACCCAATGAACAAATTAGGTGCGTAGGAACGTTTGATATAGGGTGGCACATGGTAAAGTGTATCATGGAGATATTTTGGCCCCTATTACACCAAGACAAGCATCTATATCCAGTCCTAACCCCTAGGGTGTCAATCACTGCCAGGAAAGGCAGAAATCTCAAATACATCTCGGTCCCTAGCCATCGACAGACCTGGAATGAGTTGGCTAAAGTCTCCTGTAGTAGGCACATATCAATGTGGAAAATGCAAGGCTTGCAGATATATCCTCAAACGCTCGAAAGTATCAACAACAGGGAATTTTTCACTACTGAGCCATTTTTTAGCTGTACGACCTTAGGAATAGTATACCTCCTAACGTGCAGCTGTTCCTTGAAACATGTGGGTAAGACATTTCGCCCTTTTAAACGAACAATCTTGGAACATGTGAATTAATTCAAACCTTCTCGCAATATAGACACTCCAATCTCCAGACACTTTGTTCCTCTTGTCTCCCCTCGACCCCTCTTCCTCCCCTCTCCCTGTTGGTTTTTCCAAATGGAGGTGGTCTCATGCTTCTACGGAGTTTCCCCTGTCTTGGACTAGCAGGGGAACCCTGGGTTGTCCTGTCAAGACGTCACTATGGGAGACAGGCTCCTCCCCAGAGGAGTCACAGGAAGGCTCTTGTGGAAATTATCTGCCTTATGTGGGTGGACACCCACAGAATAGAGGTGGGAGAGTAAAGATTAAAAAACAAAGTATCTTCACTTGAGAAACATAGAAACATAGAAACATAGAATGTGACGGCAGATAAGAACCATTCGGCCCATCTAGTCTGCCCAGTTTTCTAAATACTTTCATTAGTCCCTGGCCTTATCTTATAGTTAGGATAGCCTTATGCCTATCCCACGCATGCTTAAACTCCTTTACTGTGTTAACCTCTACCACTTCAGCTGGAAGGCTATTCCATGCATCCACTACCCTCTCAGTAAAGTAATACTTCCTGATATTATTTTTAAACCTTTGTCCCTCTAATTTAAGACTATGTCCTCTTGTTGTGGTAGTTTTTCTTCTTTTAAATATAGTCTCCTCCTTTACTGTGTTGATTCCCTTTATGTATTTAAATGTTTCTATCATATCCCCCCTGTCTCGTCTTTCCTCCATGCTATACATGTTAAGATCCTTTAACCTTTCCTGGTAAGTTTTATCCTGCAATCCATGAACCAGTTTAGTAGCCCTTCTTTGAACTCTCTCTAAGGTATCAATATCCTTCTGAAGATAGGGTCTCCAGTACTGTGTACAGTACTCCAAGTGAGGTCTCACCAGTGTTCTGTACAATGGCATGAGCACTTCCCTCTTTCTACTGCTAATACCTCTCCCTATACAACCAAGCATTCTGCTAGCATTTCCTGCTGCTCTATTACATTGTCTGCCTACCTTTAAGTCATCAGAAATAATCACCCCTAAATCCCTTTCCTCAGATGTTGAGGTTAGGACTCTATCAAATATTCTGTACTCTGCCCTTGGGTTTTTACGTCCAAGATGCATTATCTTGCACTTATCCACATTAAATGTCAGTTGCCACAACTCTGACCATTTTTCTAGTCTACCTAAATCATTTTCCATTTGGCTTATCCCTCCTGGAACATCAACCCTGTTACATATCTTAGTATCATCCGCAAAAAGACACACCTTACCATCAAGACCTTCTGCAATATCACTAATAAAAATATTAAAGAGAATGGGTCCAAGTACAGATCCCTGAGGTACCCCACTGGTGACAAGCCCAAGCTTTGAATATACTCCATTGACTACAACCCTCTGTTTCCTGTCACTCAGCCACTGCCTTACCCATTCAACAATATTGGAATCCAAACTCAAAGATTGTAGTTTGTTGATAAGCCTTCTATGTGCAACAGTGTCAAAAGCCTTACTGAAATCGAGGTAAGCAATGTCTACTGCACCACCCTGATCTATAATTTTAGTTACCCAATCAAAAAAATCAATAAGATTAGTTTGGCATGATCTCCCTGAAGTAAACCCATGTTGTCTCTGATCTTGAAATCCGTGTGTTTTTAGATGTTCAACAATCCTATCCTTTAACATCGTTTCCATCACTTTCCCCACTACTGAAGTTAGGCTTACTGGCCTATAGTTGCCCGACTCCTCCCTATTACCTTTCTTGTGAATGGGCACAACATTCGCTAACTTCCAATCTTCTGGGACTACTCCTGTTATCAATGATTGGTTAAATAAATCTGTTAATGGTTTTGCTAGTACACCACTAAGCTCTTTTAATAGCTTTGGGTGTATTCCATCAGGTCCCATTGACTTATTTGTCTTTACTTTTGACAGTTGAAATAGAACCTCTTCCTCTGTAAACTCACGTGTAATAAATGACTCATTTATCCTTTTTCTTAACTGAGGTCCCTTTCCTTCATTTTCATCTGTAAATACCGAACAAAAATATTCATTGAGGCAGTCAGCTAGACCTTTATCCTCATCTACATACCTTCCTTCTTTTGTTTTTAATCTAACTAATCCTTGTTTTACTTTTCTTTTCTCATTTATGTATCTAAAAAAGGTTTTGTCCCCCTTTTTTACTGACTGTGCTATTTTCTCTTCTGTGTGTGATTTGGAAGCTCTTATAACTTGCTTAGCCTCTTTCTGCCTAATCTTATAGGTCATTCTGTCTTCCTCACTCTGGGTTTTTTTATAATTACTAAATGCTAACTTTTTGTTTTTTACTATCTTGGCTACATCTGTGGAGTACCACAGTGGTTTCTTGAATTTTTTGCTTTTACTGACAAGCCTAATGCAATTTTCTGTTGCCTTCAGTAGTGCAACTTTTAAATAATCCCATTTCTTTTGGACTCCATTTAAATTGCTCCAGTCTGATAATGACTCCTTTACACATATTCTAATTTTGGAAAAGTCTGTTTTTCTAAAGTCTAAAACTTTTGTTTTTGTGTGGTGTGACTCAGTCACTGTTCTTATATTAAACCACACTGACTGATGATCACTGGATCCTAAAAAAAAAGAAAGCCCTAAAGTTGAGTATTACTCCAAAGAAATCCAAGGTGGGGATTATACCACTTACGCCTCATTCATTGAGCAGTCCGCCTGCTCAATTAAATGTGAGTAAACATTTTTATATTTTATACTTCTATTATCTTTTCATACAGTGAGCACTATTTGTTGTCTCTGTTTTAACCCTTTTATGGTCTACACACTGCTGTGATATTCACACCTCTTCACGTGTCCTATAAGTGGGCATTGTACCGCTGTATGCCATTCATACTAGAGCTGGTTTTAGCTCTACCACACGTGAGTAGGTCTACATTAAACCCTGTGTTTTAGAATACCAACGTTTATAGGACTTATTGCACTATTTTCTTTTGTTTGCTCCCACATACAGATTCCAAGAATTGTAATGTTCACATCCTGCTCCTTTAGAGACTATTCCTCTCAAATAGACTGTTGGTTGTCTCCCTGGCAAGTTTTAAATTAGGACTCCTTTTCACTATTGTTTTTTATTTTTATTTGTGACTACCTACCACTGTTATTGGACTCTTTTTATATTTATATATATATATATATTTCTCTCAGTATATTTTTCCCTGGCACAACCTCTCCCTTTTTACTTTTTGTATTACTGGTTATTATACCTCTGTAAACTTCACGTGCAAGCTCATACAGCTGAACAAAGTTGTATTTTTAGTCTCTTCAACAAAATATGTGTGCTGAGTTTAAGTGAACAAATGCCGCTTTGGGTGCACATTCATTGATTTTAATCTACTTACACTACGCCCCCCCTCCCCCCACGTTCTACTTCTGCTGTCACGTCAGATTACTAGGGAGAGAGGGATTTTTCTTTTCCTTTATCTATGCACTTTATCTATCTCTGATCCCATAGTCCACCTGATCCACCTAGCACTTGTATGGTTCTATACCATACTTACCTTTGACTTGGATTAAACAGTCTCAATAAAAAGTAAAAAAAAAATGCTACCATATAGGTGTCACTGCTTAGTACACTTACCTCCCATTTCTGGATGATCTGTGTTAGACATAGAATCCAGAATACATGAGTATGGAAGTGTATTTAATTTAATGTGAATCACTGGTATTAGATTAACATTGTGTGAGTGTCATATTCATCAATTTGGTTTATACTGTGTGGTCATTCCATATTGCCACATTAATTATCACGTTCCTATCTGGATGTACTTTTTTTTTTAAAAAATTAAGGATTACACAGATACCCTCATCTGATATTCACTACAGTACAGGAAATTTGGAACCTAGGCCAGTCTCGATAAAGCCACGTGTTAGGCTCCATCTAGTGGCTGCAGTGTAATAAGACAGCACTTTTTACCTTTATAGAGCTAGGATTTGTAGTGTATTTATACATATATGTTGAGTATATTTAGTCACTTTGGTGTTTTTGTGTTAAAATTTTTCCTTACTTATCCGTTTACTTCTACCAGACAGCACACCCTCGGACCTTTCAAGAGAGTGCTTTTTTGGTGTTTGTCTAATTCATTTAGGGTTAAGTCCTCGAACTCCCCTGGTGTATCCATCTGGTGCACTGATTGTGCCGTTAATGTCACAATTCAGTTTCTTTTTGTAAAATAAAAAAACATGTAATATATAACAATGAAAACACACCAATTACCACTGTAGCAATCTGTGAACCAGTGAGGTTGGAATGTCGTGTGGACTTCATATTCTTTCCTTGTCGTCTGGTACATCTAGAATTTCCTCTGGTTGTGGTATCCTATCAACCAGACGCGTTTCGCCTCTTGCATGAGATGCTATCAATGGCTATCTAGGCTCTTTGTCCATATATATTTATAGGTTTTCAAATAAAACATGCAATCTCACCATGATGATTATCTAATATTGAATAGTGCTTGTGAAAAACGGTTGTATCAGGCACTGATAGGAGTATACATTGTATTTGGTAAAACAATGCGCAGTGAATAAATGAGAATAAAAATAAGATTATATCAGCTCATCAGACCCAGCCCATACACTGCACTACATACTTACAGTTTGTGTTTCTGAACTATGTAGGAAGCTATGAAATATGTAAGAAAATGATAATCAATATTAATAAAGATTCATGCAAAATTCATTGTCTCGACCATTCTGCTCCCTCTTTCAATAATTTGCCTCCCACGGCTGCACATAATAAATTTTATAAAGTACAATACTTACTAGCTGATCCTAAGAGCGGGTAAGCTGTGGTAAAACCCTAATAATGCCCTCACAATGAATGTAGAGACTTCACTCAGAAACAGTAAGCCTGTGTATAAAAAAAAAAAAAAAAAACTGACCTTGGGAGCAGGACCTGCTGCCAGGAAAATGGCTGCTGTTTCTATTGATGCTAATTTCGAAATGGTCTCCAGCCCTCTAACCCTGCACACTGCTAGATGAGTCGGTGACGGACCCTGAATTAATTAAATCACAGAACTGCTGAGCGGCTGCCCATAGTGCCCCCTCTGAACGAGTCTTTACTGTTTCAACAGTTTTCGGGGAGTTGTGTTTACCTGGAGGATTATGTAAAGCGGCTCTTGTGAAGAAAAGAGACCTCAGCTAACCTTTTCTTCTATGTTTTGTGTATTTAATTTCCCTTTTCTGCCTATAGTAGTTTATCCGTTCGGCAGTTTGCATCTACCGAACCACGACCTCCCTCCTTGCTTGTTGTGATCTGAAGCACCGACAATTAAGTGTTCCCTGGGTGGCCGTTGTTCGTATAGCCGAACGCCACGAGGAAAAGAAAACGGCGGCCATCTTGTTCGCACGAGGCGAGTCAGCGGGACTTGGTCGTCGAGTGTCTGGAACTAAAATCGGACACTCGACCGTGCGAAGTACCGCTGAAAACTACCGAACGGCCGGTTCTCCCACTTGCCAAACACCCAGAAGAGCGGCATTCGGTAGTTATATTCGTATGAACCAGGGGAACAATCGCTCCTATGAGCCAGGAGGGTATTTTCGGTACTTTTGACCGCTTTCGCCTTTTTCCCCAATTGACCGACCCCACACACTGAATTCGTGGAACTGTTTTGGGCAGGAGCCTCGTGTGTGGTCGGTAAACTAAGACTTCCACACTTTTTAAGAACCCCTGAACCGATCTGGGTGAAATTTGGATATGTTTGCCTCCCAGATCGGGGCTATCAGGGGATATGTATTTTGTGGGGATACCTTGTGGGGAAAGGGGTGTTCCAATGTTTGGGTAAAATGTGTGTCCTCTGCCTGGAGATAATTGATTTAACCTTTAACTTATCTCACTATCTTCCAGGCAGAGGAGGGGCGTGTAGTAAGAAAATACTGTACAGTGATTGGTGATATGTTTGTTTGTTTTGGGAGGTCCTCTTGCATGAGGATCCCCATAAAAGCCAGCCTGTTTCAATAAAGCTTTAGTTCTGTTACACCCTTCATGAAGTCTTGGCTCATGTTTGGGGAAAGGATACTCTAACTACTGGGAAGGATTGTCGTGAAGCTGTATTCATCTCTACCCCCTGCTGGAGCTATGATCACTTATACTCAGCAGCTGAAAAAGGAACAAGGGACCGCAGCACCATCTCCCCTGCAGGTCTTAACAACTGGTGGCAAGCGACGGGATTGAATGGAACGCAGAAAGACAACTGATGAATGGCCCAGCAGTACGAGAAACTAAAAAAGACGACGCTACAAGATCTACTGGAAGCCCGAGGCCAGGTGGCAAGCAACAAGAGAAAAGCTACCCTCATAGCAGAACTAATGGAGGGCGACCAAACCAGCAGCGTGACGGACGTCAGCCGAGAGGAAGCGGAGTTCCAGCGGAAGGTGATGTGGAGGCTAAATTTATATGGGCCGAACCCACCACCGGAGGCGATAACGCAAATCCTGGCACAAGTGAATGCAGAACGCAGTGCCCTACAGGCCAGCTTGAACCAAGCAGACAATGCATCACTAACAGGATCTATAAATGGAGGGCAGCGGAGAAAAATTAACTATGCTGCATTTAAAAGCTTTGCGGACGGAGAAACAGAGATTGACGCATATCTACAGGATTTCGAACGTCAATGCGCTTTGGAGGGTCTGGAATCAGAGCAATGGGCATCGATCTTAAGCAGCAAGCTCACGGGCCGTGCAGCCGAGGCCTACAGAGCAGTTCCTGACACAGCCATACATGACTATGCCAAGGTAAAGGAAATTCTGCTAGCTAGATATGCCGTGACCCCAGAGACTTACAGAAAGAAATTTCGGGCCTTACGGAAAGGGGGCCGAGACTCCTACACTGAGTGGGCTTTTAGGCTGTATCGAGCAGCCCAAAACTGGATACAAGGCTGCCTAGCCACCACATTGGAAGAGGTACTACAACTCTTCTTACTTGAACATTTTTTTGAGCACACCCCGACAGACACCAGGGATTGGGTCAGAGACCGAAAGCCGGCTACCATCGAAGCCGCAGCCAAGCTGGCGGACGAGCATCATGAAGGCCGAAAGGGGGAAGCTGGTGGGAACCGTCCTCTGGTAAGGTCCAGTGCTCCACCACCAGGACCTGTGACCAACCCCAGACCACCCACACCCCAGCCTGGTTTTGTCCGGAAACCTCCACCGGTATGTCACCAGTGCAATCAGCCCGGGCACTACAAGATCCATTGCCCTCAGCGGAGCCGAACCAGCTGGGAACGGCCCCCACAAACCCCGAGGGCGGCCGCTCACCACTATCAGCACACCCAGGTGGGCGAGCCAGCACCCGACTCCGAACAGTGGGCTGTCCTACATGAGGTAGACCTAGCCCAAGCTGAAATAGACAATCGAGTCCACCACCGACAGTTGGTCACCGTAGACGGTCAAGAAGCAGAGGGGCTCCGAGACACGGGCGCCACCCTTACACTGGTACAACCACACACCGTAGCCGCCAAGGCCCGCACCAACAAGACTGTAGCAGTACGAGTGGCCGGGGGTGCCATCCACAAGATACCCACTGCTCGGGTACAGCTAAATTGGGGCCATGGTGACAGGCCGATGGAAGTAGGCATTATGGCGGGACTACCAGCAGACGTTTTGTTGGGGAATGATTTAGGGTGCCTAACTTCAAAGCTGGTACAATCCGAACCTGCTGGAGCCTGCGCAGTGACCACTAGGGCACAAGCCCGCCGAGCTGGACCAACACACTCCGAGGAACCACAGGTAGGAACTGAAAACCCTGTAGTCGCCCCTAACCCTATCCCCTTCTGGGGTACCCCCCAAGACTTTGGCCAAACCCAACAAACAGACCCCACCTTAGCCGGTTACAGGAAGGCAGTAGGGACACCCAGAGAAGGGAATAACCACGAGGGATTCCAATGGGATAAGGGGTTGCTGTATAGGGTTACCGGGGGAGTGGGGAGGGGGGCAGCACAAGTGATAAAAAGGCAGCTGGTAGTACCCCGGAAATACAGGGCGGAGCTTCTAAGGCTCAGCCATGATATCCCGCTAGCCGGACATCTGGGTATCAAGAAGACTAAGGACCGCCTTACCCAGACGTTCTTCTGGCCAGGGATATCCACCGATGTGCAGTCTTACTGTAGAACCTGTGATACCTGTCAACGAATAGGGAAAAGGGAGGATCACCCTAGGGCCAAATTAAGACCCCTACCTATAATTGACGAGCCATTCTACCGGGTAGCAGTAGACCTGGTGGGGCCTCTCAGCAAACCCAGCTCCTCCGGGAAGCGCTACATACTCACGGTGGTGGACTATGCCACCAGATACCCTGAGGCGGTGGCGCTCTCCAACATTGAGGCGGAGACGGTGGCAGAGGCCCTAGTTAAGATCTTTTCCCGAGTAGGGTTCCCCCGGGAAATACTTTCCGACCAAGGGACCCAGTTCACGGCAACTGTAACGCAACAGTTGTGGCAGAGCTGCGGGGTTAAACCCTTATTCAGCTCCCCCTATCACCCACAGACCAATGGTCTCTGTGAACGATTTAACGGCACGCTTAAGCAAATGCTCACAGCGTTCACAGAGTCCTACGGTCAATGGGAGAAGTTTCTACCTCACCTCCTGTTTGCCTACCGGGAAGTGCCTCAGGCGTCCACTGGGTTCTCCCCCTTCGAACTCCTCTACGGGAGAAAAGTTCGGGGACCCCTGGACCTCATACGAGAGCACTGGGAGGGCAACACAGGAGAGGAGGGAGTCCCAGTCCTGCCATACGTGCTGGAGTTTCGGGACCGCCTGCAAGCTCTCACCGAGTCCGTTCGGGAGAACTTGCGGGCGGCCCAGAAGCGCCAGAAACAATGGTATGACCACGGGGCAAGAGATAGGAACCTGGAAATAGGGCAAAGGGTGTTAGCCCTCAGACCATCCAAAAAGAACAAGCTTCAGGCAGCCTGGCAGGGGCTATTTAAAATAGTAGAGAAGATTAGTGACACCACGTATATCGTGGCCAAATGTTCGGATGAAAGGGTGAGACGGGCCTTTCATGTAAACAAGTTGAAGCCCTATCACGGACGCTCGGAAGATGTGGCTGCCATATGCGCCCCATCCACGGACGACAGTGAGGGACTCCCCTTACCAGACCTACTAGCAGCTAACCCCGGGACGGTAGAACAAGTTGGGTTAGGAGACAAGCTAGACCCCCCTCAGCAGGCAGACGCTAAGCACCTGCTCCAGGAGTACGGTGGGCTATTCTCCTCTCTACCCGGATACACGTCCGCCGCAGTACACCGGGTAGAGACCCAGGGGGAAAACCCCTTGAGACAACAGCCCTATCGTATACCAGCAGCAGTACGCACGAGCATGTGGAAGGAACTCCAGGAAATGCTCGAACTAGGGGTTATTGAGGCTTCCCAAAGTCCCTGGGCGTCTCCGGTAGTGTTAGTACCGAAGCGAGACGGCACCACTCGCTTCTGTATTGACTACCGGAAACTAAACGACAGGACAATCACGGATGCCTACCCTATGCCGCGGATCGACGAATTGCTCGATCGCATGGCTAGTGGACACTTCCTGACTACCCTAGATCTGTGTAAAGGCTATTGGCAAATTCCCCTAGACCCGGCTGCCATCCCTAAGTCAGCCTTCGTCACCCCATTCGGGCTATACCAATTTAAGGTTATGCCGTTTGGGATGAAGAATGCCCCGGCTACATTTCAACGGATGGCGGACCGACTTCTGGAAGGAATGCAGGACTTCGCATGTGCTTACTTGGATGACATCGCCATCTACAGCGGCACATGGGAAGCTCACCTGGGACACTTGGCTTTGGTATTTAACAAATTACAGGAAGCCGGCCTTACCCTGAAACCCGAGAAGTGCCATGTGGGCATGGCAGAAGTCCAGTATTTGGGGCATCGGGTAGGTTCGGGTAAGCAGCGGCCCGAGCCCGCCAAAATAGAGGCCATAGCAAATTGGCCCCAACCCCGCACTAAGACTCAGGTCCTAGCTTTCTTAGGCACAGCAGGGTACTATCGCAAGTTTGTCCCCGAGTATAGCACTCTAGCCAAGCCCCTCACCGATCTAACCAAAACAGCCCTACCCAAGCAGGTATTGTGGTCCCCGGAGTGTGCAGCAGCGTTTCAAAGTCTTAAAGCAGCTCTGAGCAAAGCTCCAGTATTGGCGGCCCTAGACCCTAATAAGACATTTCTCGTTCACACAGATGCCTCTATGTTTGGGCTGGGAGCCGTGCTGAGCCAGGTGGGGGAAGATGGCATGGAACACCCGGTGGCATACCTCAGTCGGAAGTTACTACCTCGGGAGGTCAGCTATGCCACCGTAGAAAAAGGAATGCTTGGCGTTGGTATGGGCCTTAAAGAAGCTTCAACCATACCTCTACGGCCGAGCCTTTACGTTACTAACGGATCACAACCCCCTCATTTGGCTCAACCGAGTCTCTGGAGACAATCCCCGCTTGTTACGCTGGAGTTTAGCGTTGCAACCATACAATTTTACACTGCAGTACCGTCCGGGCAAACAGAACGGTAATGCGGATGGACTTTCCCGTCAGACAGACTTGGACTCTTAATGCTACCACCCGGACATCCCCTAGCCAACCCGGCAGGGTCTAGGCGGGTATGCCGACCCATGGAACTAAGGGGGAGTAAAGTTGTTAAGACCTGCAGGGGTGATGGTGCTGCGGTCCCTTGTTCCTTTTTCAGCTGCTGAGTATAAGTGATCATAGCTCCAGCAGGGGGTAGAGATATATACAGCTTCACGACAATCCTTCCCAGTAGTTAGAGTATCCTTTCCCCAAACATGAGCCAAGACTTCATGAAGGGTGTAACAGAACTAAAGCTTTATTGAAACAGGCTGGCTTTTATGGGGATCCTCATGCAAGAGGACCTCCCAAAACAAACAAACATATCACCAATCACTGTACAGTATTTTCTTACTACACGCCCCTCCTCTGCCTGGAAGATAGTGAGATAAGTTAAAGGTTAAATCAATTATCTCCAGGCAGAGGACACACATTTTACCCAAACATTGGAACACCCCTTTCCCCACAAGGTATCCCCACAAAATACATATCCCCTGATAGCCCCGATCTGGGAGGCAAACATATCCAAATTTCACCCAGATCGGTTCAGGGGTTCTTAAAAAGTGTGGAAGTCTTAGTTTACCGACCACACACGAGGCTCCTGCCCAAAACAGTTCCACGAATTCAGTGTGTGGGGTCGGTCAATTGGGGAAAAAGGCGAAAGCGGTCAAAAGTACCGAAAATACCCTCCTGGCTCATAGGAGCGATTGTTCCCCTGGTTCATACGAATATAACTACCGAATGCTGCTCTTCTGGGTGTTTGGCAAGTGGGAGAACCGGCCGTTCGGTAGTTTTCAGCGGTACTTCGCACGGTCGAGTGTCCGATTTTAGTTCCAGACACTCGACGACCAAGTCCCGCTGACTCGCCTCGTGCGAACAAGATGGCCGCCGTTTTCTTTTCCTCGTGGCGTTCGGCTATACGAACAACGGCCACCCAGGGAACACTTAATTGTCGGTGCTTCAGATCACAACAAGCAAGGAGGGAGGTCGTGGTTCGGTAGATGCAAACTGCCGAACGGATAAACTACTATAGGCAGAAAAGGGAAATTAAATACACAAAACATAGAAGAAAAGGTTAGCTGAGGTCTCTTTTCTTCACAGCTCTCATTAATTTTGTATATGTTTCCTTTCTTTGTGCCCTTTCTATTTTAATGATTATTCTTCCTCCATTGACACTTGCGCTTATTTATATTTATTATCTTTTCCTCCTTGCGCCAGATCTTAATACCCAGGCGCCACCATTTGGGGTGGGGGAGGGATACTCTTGCCATTTCCCTTTTTCTGGAGGAATGTTTAGTACTGCATGGCTGTGTATGCTTGGTACAAGGCCTGTGGGGCTACCGGGATATATTTTCTGTTCACACTGATGCTCAGGAGGGGTAATTCACGTAGGCCTCTATGGGTATTTCAGCTCCTAAGTCCTGCAACACAATATTCTTATCTTTTTTCCCCAGAGCTCACATCATGGCTGAAATGTTAGTTACCTGTTCTCCACGTCTTTTTTTTTTTTTTTTTTTTTTTAATCAGTGTCCGGAAATCTGCTTATCTTTCTAACTTTACGTAGTGCTTTGCTGTTCAAAACAATTTTTTAGTTTGAAATTTCCTATACTATGCTGTATTACTTTTCGACATCTTTGGTAGTATGTTCGCCTTTGCCTACCTAATCCTGTGTTACCATTTGTCTCTTGTGCCTATATATGCTTTTTGTTTTATTGTGCCGAATACACGGTGAAAACCCCTTCAGTCACTTACCTGAGGCAGCGACGATGTCCCTCGTCACTGTCTCCTCCTCCGTGCCGCTCCTCCTACTGATTGCGTCGGCCGGTGGGCAAGACTGATCCCGCCCACCGGCCAGGGAGACCTAATGCGCATGCGCATTAGCGCTCCCCATAGGAAAGCATTGAAAAAGATTTTCAATGCTTTCCTATGGGGAAATGAGCAACGCTGGAGGTCCTCACACAGCGTGAGGACGTCCAGCAACACTCTAGCGCAGATAATCTGTGCTATAATCCAGGAAGTGCCCTCTAGTGGCTGTCTAGTAGACAGCCACTAGAGGTGGAGTTAACCCTGCAAGGTAATTATTGCAGTTTATATAAAACTGCAATAATTACACTCGCAGGGTTAGGAGTACCGGGAGTTGGCACCCAGACCACTCCAATGGACAAAAGATGCCTGGAGTGTCCCTTTAACCACTGGCCAGGGTCAATGTCTCTCCAGGACTCTGCCAAGGCCCTCCTTGCTTTCCTTATTAACGAGTTTCCATTTATTGTAAGGGCATCTACGGGTTTGGATAGGGTAAAATTCAAAAGAGACAAATCTGTTGCATTGAGTATTAACTCAGAAAGCACTTAATACATTTTTAGCCCAGACTTTCTTTACTTTGTAGCATTTTCTAACATGTGGTAAAAGATGCCTTGCCCAAGACATAAGGAATAGAGCCCCCATGTGTTTTTAATGGATGTAACAAGCCTCCACGTGGAGTATATTCTACCTTCCAAATATTCTCCCATCCATTCCAGTCTAAAACTTTAATATTAATATCCCATTACCAAAGAACATGAAGAAGGGGATAGTCCCAAAGATCATACTTGTTTAAGCAGGTTTTGAAACCTTTTTCGTTGGCTCCCTCTAAGTATATGAATTCAAACCAGGTCTAAAGACAAAAGTAATTTCTTGGCATAAGAAGTCCCCTTTCCAGCAGAGTCAAAGGAAGTCATACCCAGTTCATGTAGATCTCGGGATCTCTGAATTCCTACTTCCCACAAACCCTTAAGATTACAGTCTTTAAACGTGAGGGAAAATAAATGTTACACAGGACAAGAGCCATGGTAAAGGGATTAAAGGTCACAGTATGATCGCTGCCATGCTGTCTTATAGTGCTACATAATACTCTACACAGCTGTAAATCAACATTTAAGATAGGTTGATCGCATAAGATCAGATTCCAGGTAGTCACATAATCTTGAATTCTATTAGGAATATGCCAAGTGTGGAATTGGGCTAGTCTTGCTGCCTAGTAATATAGTTTTAAAGAGGGTAAGCCTCGGTCCTGCACTTCAGTCGGATGAGCATGAGCCTCACCACCATATCAACTAATCCATATCTTGCTGCAGTGTTTATGTATAAGAGAGAAACTGCTGTTGAGAGCACTTGGGAAGGGTCATCTTGATACAGTGGATCAGCCCTATCCATAATGTAGCGTACCTGTCCTAACTCTTACATAGAAACATAGAATGTGACGGCAGATAAGAACCATTCGGCCCATCTAGTCTGCCCAGTTTTCTAAATACTTTCATTAGTCCCTGGCTTTATCTTATAGTTAGGATAGCCTTATGCCTATCCCACGCATGCTTAAACGCCTTTACTGTGTTAACCTCTACCACTTCAGCTGGAAGGCTATTCCATGCATCCACTACCCTCTCAGTAAAGTAATACTTCCTGGTATTATTTTTAAACCTTTGTCCCTCTAATTTAAGACTGTCCTCTTGTTGTGGTAGTTTTTCTTCTTTTAAATATAGTCTCCTTTACTGTGTTGATTCCCTTTATGTATTTAAATGTTTCTATCATATCCATCTTGTCTTTCCTCCAAGCTATACATGTTAAGATCCTTTAACCTTTCCTGGTAAGTTTTATCCTGCAATCCATGGACCAGTTTACTCTTCATATACCACTTGAGGGGGCATGCGAGGGATATATGTTTTGCCTTGTACAGCTGGGTAAAAGCAAGCGTTAATGAAATCCCTACATACATAATTGGTTTAAGTTCAGTTTGAAGACCACAATCAGTATGACCTCAAAAGATTGCCATTTGCGCAATCATTAAGGAACACAAAAAAATATATAGTGGAGCACTTATTTTATGCCTTATTAGTATAGTGTAAGGATTTTTCAAATCTCCCAATTGTTCTTAGAGTAGGAAAGATTACAAACTGGATAGTGTAAAACCTTTATCAATAATGTATATTTAAAATAAAAAAGGGGGGGGAGGAGGGGGGGAAAACATGTTTAAGGGCTAATACACCTAGCCTTTACGGACCCTACAGCAAACTATACAAGAGCTAGGTGTATCAGCTCTTAAATATGTGAGTTTCCATTTGTGTTTATAGTTTTTTTTTTATATACCCAATTGATAAAAGGTTTTACACTATCCAGTTTCTCCTACTCTAAAGACAATGGGAGATTTGAAAAAAATGCTTACACTATACCAAAAAGGTACAAAAGTAGAATTATTTCACATTCAACAGATCACTTAAATTAGATCACTTAATGGGGGCGGGGCCTGACCGCCGGTCGGATCAGACACGTTTTGTCTGAGCTCCGGCTTCTGAACTTGGAAAACGTTGCTAACTGCGGACCAAAAGCTAACACCGACCTGGAATTGTGACCAAAGCACCACTCAGGCGACGGTGATTCCGGGGACACCTAACAAGAACCCCAGCGGCGCCACAGTAACCCGACAAGAGTCTGAGGCCTAAGAGCTTGAGCCTGGGTGAGACGGCCGCTCGCCCGGTTCTCCAACCAGCGCTCTGCCACCCCCCCCCCCCCTCTGGACCGGGGGGGTCATCCCGGTCCCCACAGGTTGCCACCGCAGCATGCCGCAGAGCCTTCAACCAGGCCCTGCTAAACATCGAGATTGGAGCGATGTGCTCCAAGATGGCCGACAGCCACCTCTCCTGAGCGGGAAACTCCGCCGACACCAAGCAACTTGGAGCCCTGCAGCAGCCCCCGCGACAAGCCTCATGCCCGCATCACGCCTGCAGGATAAGGGTGTGTGGAGGCGGAGGGGGAGCGAGAAAGAGCGGGCCCCCCCAGAGCGCACATCGGATGACACCGATACCACACGCAATGGGCCCACCTGGGCCGAGGGCCACGGTGGAAGGCCTCCCGGAGCACTAGCCGCACACGCCGGATAACCGAGGCCGCTGGCGGCGACTGCCACCAGGATCTACAGCAGTGCCCCCACAGGGAGGCCTCCCAACACTCCTGAGACCTCCTACCCAAGAGACTGACCTGCCGCACACGCTGATGACTAAAGTGGCTCCCAGTCAGTCACCCTCTCCAGCTACAACACCCCTGATCAAGCGGGGCATCGGCTGAAATGACCACACCATCGAGGCACCAGCCCCACACAGCGAGCAGCAGACAGGTCGGAAGATCAGCTTATAGACCCCACTCACTCGCACGCTGGGACTCCCTCATAGAGACACCGTGGATCGGGTATCGCCTGATATGCTCCCCTCACATGACTTTGCACAGCGTTCTATTATGTAAAAAGTGTAATGCTCCTGTTTTTTGTTTATTTGTTTTATTTGTTTCATCAATTTTAAATTAGCCTGCTTCTCCCATTGTTCTACTCTGTCAGGATTATATTTTAGATGTCACTTTTTTACCTGATGACCTTAGCCTACTAAATATACACTAGCATGTTGATGTAGAATTATTAAAAAAATCTTATTGTATTTATATTGAATTGCTGCTCTAACTCTGTATTAACCTGATACTGTGACAAATCCTCCATTTTGTCCTCATAACCTGACTTCTCCATATGAAAACTACATTACATGACAGTATTTCTCAGCACATCTAATACAATAGACAAAGACTGTATTCTCCATAAGGATATGACTAACCCAGGAACTGTTGAATTTCCCCTAACTCGCAACATAGTATAATTTAAAGGCCATGAGAACACAGTAGTAATGAAATGTTCTATTCATAAGAGACCTTGCACCTAACCACGAGATTTGACATCACCGACCGAGTAAAATGACGCTCAAGACCCCTTGTCCCCCACCCGTGTCCGAAAAAGTACCACCTCTTGGTGGGTGGACACGGAACTAACCACTTAGTTTTTGATCCAATTAATTATATTGATAGGTGGACACTAACCCAGACACTTAACAATTAATCCAATTAATGATGTTTATTCACTGATATCTTGATAATCAATGATGACGAAAATGTCTCTTAAAAGGGCCTGCGCGCCCTTTGATTTTGCACTTGCCAATAAATTTCCTTGAAGTTATTTTAACCTGAACTCCGTGTGTCAGACTGAATTACTTCAGCGTATATACGCAATTCAATTCTCGTTAATTTGGACAGGAACAGATAGACACTTAAACATTTTGGTTTACTGAAAAAGTACCATAACAACTTTGGCGCCCGAACAGGGACTCCGGGCTATGTCTGGCCGGTGAGCCGTCCTAAGGAAGACAAGGGTGGACGGAGGAATCCAGGGGGAAGGAAAGGAGACTGATCACCTCCAGGTACACGGTAGAGACTTCTGCAGAGCCACCGGTATGTTCCGGCCCCTTTGATTGACCCGTCCACGTGTCTGTGACTGCTTCCCGGGAGGACATCAAAGACAGGTAATATCTTGCCCGGAGTCTTATTACCCATTTGTTACCTGCATTTAGTCTATCTGTTGCCTGGGTGTGTCTAGTTTGGTTGCCCGGGCTGAATGTTTATTTGTTTCCCCTTTTTGGGATAAAGGGGGGGGGGTGGACCAGTGGTAGTTTGCTTGAGGGTCCTGTGTTTGTCTGTTTTCCCCTTTTTGGGATAAAGGGGGGGTGGACCCGGGGGATTTGCCTGGAGTCCTGTTGCCTGTTTTACTCCTTTTAGGAGCCACGTGTTTGTGGCTGTAGGGAAAAAGGGGGGTTGACCTGTGGAAGTTCCTGGGGGTCTTCTTTGCCTGTTTACTTCTTTTAGGAGCCTCGTGGCTGTGGCTGTAAGGAAAAAGAAGTTTGTGGAATTGTGGGATCTGTGTAGAATCATAGTTTCCTGTGATCCAATTTTGTGTCACTTTGATAGCCTAGCTAGCTTCACTGTGCGCTTTCGGACCATCCAGCTCTAGTTGAGTTGGGGACGTCCTGACCCGGACCATCCAGCTCTAGTTGAGTTGGGGACGTCCTGACCCGGACCCTTCGGCTCTAGTTGAGTTGAAGGTCCACTGATTATTTTAATTGTGGTAGGAGACTTAGCCTTGTGGCAGGGGACTCAGTTTCCTGGGGGGATTCAGGCAGGCATTGCTTGTTTTCCGCATCACGTGGTAGTGAGACTTATAGAGTGGGTTTTATAAGGGCACTACGGGAGTGAGGGTGGCGTGGCCACTTTAAGTGGACTGCTGTAACGAGGGAGGCTAGAAAGGATTTCGGACCGGTGTTAGCTGTTATCCTTGGCCGCTGGTAGTGAGACTTGAGGAAGTCATTCTCCGAGCGGGGACACTACGAGGTTGAGAAAGGTGACTTTGGAGTAAGCACATGTAGAAGGAAAGGGATTACTGTTGATTTCATTTGAACTGTGATGCATGCACTGTATTTCAACTGTACTGTTGTCTTGTTTGTTTAATGTGGAGTCATTTAAACTCCTGTATCTGTCTCTAAGGATTTTTTCCTTACTCTTTACCTTTTCTACACTTCCTGTACTATTATACTATCCACTCCCATTCCTCTTAATAGAGAAGTGATTGGTCACACACTTCTCACCTCGCTCCAATCCGTGTCTACCACCCCGGGTAGGCGGATTCAGTGACTAGTCTACGTTTTGGGAAGACGCACTTGAGAAAGACCCACGATTCTCAGGTGGCAGTCGAGCATTGTAGACGTTCCGGTTCAATTTTCCTTATCTTTCCCTATATCTGGGACGCTGGTGTAGGGGAAAAGGGATTATGGGGCAGGATTTAAGTAAGCCCAGTAAGGGCTGGTTAGCATGTGATTTAGTTGATGACAGAGAGGGTGAGGAGATGGTTAAAGGTGTTGAAAAGATTGCAAAAGTTTGTAAAATAGCTGTGCCGACATGTGGTAGATTACAACCAGAAAGTTGGCGTAGATTGTTGATGGAAAAGAAAGGCAAGCTTGCAAATTATGATTTATTAAAAACAGCTGAAGCATGGTACAGAGTAGCAAAGGCTATTCAGCAAGAAGGTTGGGTTGAAGAAGAAATAATTCACAAGGGTGTGAAAATGTTTGTGTACCATAATAATTGTGTTGCTGGGGCTCTTCCTCAGCCAGCGCCCCAAAATGGCGCCCGGGGGATGTCTATCCCAAAGATCCAGTCAGTAATGGGAGATTGCCAGCTGACTATGTATCCCACTCCCAATCCTCCCAATCCCCATCCCGTCACCTCTCCCGTTTGCCCGGTCCTAAATTCTGATGGATCCTACTTTTCCCCTTCTCCCTCCCTAACATTCCCATCATCCTCATCCATCCCCAAGCCACCTTCTGAGTCTAATGCTAACATCTCATCTGCCATTCCTTCCTCACACTTTGTCTCCGTAGATAATCCTACCCTCCCATCTGCATCTGCCCAGTTCACTAACCCCTCCTCTCCTGCCACTGTCAATCTTGCTGATCCCACTCCGGCTCCTCCTCCTTCAGGCACCTTTACTGACTCTTCCCCACCCTCTCCCTCGCCCGCCCCAACCACAGCCCAGTTTCCCACCCCCTCTGCTAATCCCTCCCCAACCTCACTGCCCACTCCAGGTTCCGCCCCAACTCCCACCCAAATGGCCTGGCCATACCCCTTCCCATACCCCTATCCTCACTGGCCATACCCCTTTCCCCAAGTCACTCCCCAGGTTCCGGTCATGCCCAGTCCGGTTCAGTCTGCCCCGGATGTGCCCACATCCAACATGGCCGCCACGTCTTCCCTTAACCCCAATGCAACTTCCTTCCCCGCCTCCAATATGGCGGCCCCCAGCCATTCAGCACCCCTGATGCCGGTGCTTCCCGGTGATTACCGGTCCCAAGGTTATGACCCAATGGCAACTCCCGCCTCCGGAGCTCCCTCCTATCCCCCGGCCCTGTCTCCTCAGGTGTTCCCCTCACGCAGAAGGTCCCAGATAATAGAGCTAGATGAGGAAGAGGATGACAGGCTGTCCCAGGGTTCAATGGAGGCTGCGAGAGCCCACCGTTCGATTGAAGATCCCTTCGGCCATCAGGGTCGGGGAGAACAGGCCCCTCCTAAATATGTCGCTTTTAACCCCACACAAGCTAGTGCTTTAATGAAATCTCTCCCTGACCCAGAGAAGCAGCCTATGCCTTTTTACCGAGGGATAGTTCAGATACAAAAGACTTATTCCGCCGCCTGGCGTGACCTACTGAGCATTTGTGCTATTAAAGCAGGGGATGCATATTGGCCCAGCATGGCCCGCCACCTCAGTACAGATCTGCTTACAAGTGATGTTGATTACCCCTCCGGAGTAACCTTTTGCAATCAATTAAGAGATTGGGCTAAGGATAAACTTGCAGATCAAGCTGCTGGCCTTACTGATGTTGTGCAAGACAAAGGAGAATCAGTGGAAAGGTTTCATGCAAGATTATATCAAATGTTTACAGATTTGGGATTTGATCTCACTGACAAAATTCATTCACAAATGCTATCAGGTGCGTTTGTCCAAGGTGTTAAAGATTCCATACGCAAGGGAATCATTGCTGCACGCCCTGAATACAAGGTTGTTCCCCTAGATACGTTACTCCTAGTTGCTAGAGGTTTGGAATCTGCCCAAACCCCCAGAAGACCCAATTCAGCTCCTCTCATGGTGGCCCATGCCACCCCCATCACCCCTGGCACCAAGGGTGTCAAGTTAGAGGACGTAACATGTTTTAATTGTGGGGCTAAGGGACACTACAGAAGTGACTGTCCAGAACCCAAAAGGGAACCGGGGGAGCCCAAAAAGTTTCCCACAGGGGAGCCCAAAAAGTTTCCCAAGCCTGCCCCGGCCCCTAAGGCCGTGAAAACGGTTCCAATTGTTGAGGAACCAGATGATGATTAGGAAATTGGCAAACCTGTGTCATTAACCCCTGTCATGGCAGTGTTTACAGGGGATAAGGGGGGGGGCCACTTGCCACAGTGACTTTACCCATTGAAGGCCAACCTACCACATTTCTTATCGACACAGGCGCAGCCCGAAGTGTTCTCAGAGAACAAGACCTGCCAGACCCATCTTTCTTGTCAAGTATTGATGTCTCCTGTGTTGGAGTGGATGGCCAACCGAGACACAGTCCTCTAACAACCCCTCTGCGGGTTGGCACAAGCTTACTTGCTCGTTTTGTAGTTTCCTCCACATGCCCAATTAACCTGTTAGGCGCTGATGTCCTTTCACGCCTGCAGGCGTCTATAACCTTCACTCCAGATGGACAGGTAGAAATGTTTACACCTCTATCTGTTTCTGACACTTCAGCCCTGTGCTCCTTACCTTTGATGCTGCAATTAGATATACCCAATGAGCAAGCAGCAGAACCTAGGTCCAATTTCCCAGATGAGTTAAAAACTCAGGTGCCTGCTAAGTTATGGTCCTCAGGCCCAGAGGATATAGGTCATCTAAATGTCCCACCTGTGGTGGTTAAGCTTATCCCAGGAGCTAAGTTACCAAGGAAACCACAATATCCTCTAAAACCAGCACAGGCTGCAGCCATTTCTATTCACATCAAAGCGCTCCTGGAAAAGGGTGCTTTAGTGGAGTGTAAATCAGAATGTAATACTCCATTATTTCCTGTGAAGAAGAAGACTCTAAAAGGTGAGCCAGTAAAGTACAGGATGGTTCAGGATCTCCGTGCGGTCAATGAAGCCACTGTCCTGGACACCCCTCTTGTACCAAACCCCCATACCCTGCTCTCTGGCGTCCCACCTTCTGCAAAGTATTTCACAGTCATTGATCTAGCTAATGCCTTTTTCAGTGTTCCACTAGATCCATCCTGTCAATACCTGTTCGCTTTCACCCATGAAATGCAACAATATACATGGACTGTCATGCCCCAAGGGGCACAAAATTCTCCAAGTCAATTTGCCAAAGCCATGTGTACTATTCTTGACCCATGGCAAGCTGAACACCCAGAAGTTGTTTTACTCCAGTATGTGGATGATTTGTTGCTCTGTGGAGATGATATACCCACTACTGAAAAGTGTTCAATTAGTCTGCTTTGCTATTTGGCAGAACAAGGATGTAAAGCTTCGCTTCTCAAGCTGCAATTCTGTCAACCTTCTGTGATTTTCCTTGGACATTGCCTATCTCAAGGTACCAGACATCTCACTCGGGACCGAGTCAGAACAATTCTGGACATTCAACCCCCAAGGACTTCAAAATCTCTTCATGCCTTCTTAGGCCTCATTTCCTACTGCAGAGCATGGATCCCAGAGGCCTCTCTGCTCATGCAACCTCTCTACGATGCACTCAAGTCAGATCCATTCGGCCTGACCAACGAAGCTCTGGACAATTTCAAATCTCTTAAACGTGCCATTGTCTCTGCTCCTGCCTTGGGCCTACCAGACTATACCAAGCCTTTCAAATTATTTGTCTCTGAAAGACTAGGTCATGCTACAGGAGTTCTTACCCAAACTAATGACTTAAAAGGCCGCCAGAGGCCTATTGGATACTTTTCATGCCAACTGGACATTGTGGCTAGAGGGACCCCTTCCTGCCTTAGGGCTGTTTTTGCTGCAAGAGAACTCATTGAAAGAACTTCAGACCTGGTCCTTGGCCACCCGTTGGTTGTTTTGGCCCCTCATGACATCTCTGCCATTATCAACCAAGTCCAGCTCAAGCACGTGTCTCCCGCTAGACACCTACGTCTGCAATGTCATCTTCTTCTGCCTGACAACATTTCTATACAAAGGTGTCAAGTTCTTAACCCATCCACTCTTCTTCCACTCCCTGAGGGGGGTATCTACTATGGGTTTGTCACAGATGAAACCTACACCTACCTTCTCTGTGGATGTATCAAGAAAATGCATCCACATTTAACTTTTCACGAGGACAAGACACCTCTCTGTGAAGGTCCAGATTACGCCTTCTGTACCATGTGGTACAAGCCAGACATTACTCCTGAACCTTGCTATGAAGATGAGCTCTACCACTGGTTTGAAGTAAAGCTCACTGCCCAAGATTTCTATTGTGACTCGGAAGGCAACAGCATGGTCCTGATCCAACTGCCCCCAGAACTCAATTACCTATACCATCATTGGGATACTGCTATTCCACATATTCCTGTTACCAAGTTGAAGACAAGATCATGGAATGACCTTGGGCCCATGGCAAAATTATGGGCCACCATGGATGAATCACAACTACAGGAAAATGGCATTGCCAAATACCCAGCAACTGACCTTCTTGAAGCATGGCCACGACATTTCCTGGAAAAGGAATTTAAAGACCTAGTTATAACAAATGACTATGACCCAGAAACTCCTCATGACTGTTTCGAACAGATGAAAATGGAAACAGTACACTTACCAACTGTGCATGAGAATCCATTACCGGATCCGGATTTTACTCTGTTTGTGGACGGTTCAAGGTATGCTGATGAAGAAGGAAAATACCATACAGGATATGCCGTAACCACAACAGAGGAAGTTCTCAAGTCATCACCTCTACCGCCAGCAATGTCTGCGCAAGAAGCTGAATTGCAAGCCCTGACTGAGGGAAAGCGTGCCAACATCTATACAGATTCAAGATATGCTCTGGGTGTGGCACATGACTTCGGCCTCATTTGGAAGACAAGAGGATTTCTTACCACTGCCGGTACACCAGTCAAACACAGCTCTGCAATCAAGGAACTAATGGATGCCCTCCTACTCCCTGAAGAAGTGGCCGTTTTGAAAGTAAAGGCACATGGGAAATTGGATTCAGATGAAGCAAAGGGCAACCATTTGGCTGATCAGGCTGCTAAGCAAGCAGCCAGAGATTTGCAGGAACTGGATGAAGAAGTGTCCGGTCAAGAAGAAGAAGTTCCTATCTTTACCTTACAAACTCTTCCTACTGACCTAAGAATTCTACGAGAACAACAAGCTATAATTACCCCTGAAGAAATCCAGAAATGGAAGAAGAAAGGAGCTGTCCTAAAGGACGGAATTTACTACAACAATTCTAAATTTTGCCTTCCAAGAAACTTATACCCAGCAGTTGTCCAATGGGCCCATGGGCCTGCACATCTGTCAAAAGACCTAATGGCCGCCCTCATTCAAAAATATTATGAAGCACCTGGAATCACAACCCTGATCAACAGCTTCTGCAGGGCCTGTGTCATTTGTGCAAAATGTAATCCAGGAAGACCAATCAAGGTGCCTGCAAAGCACCTAGCAAAACCCATGTACCCATTCCAGAGAATTCAAATTGATCATATCCAAATGCCCAAGAGTAGGTCTCATGAATATGCACTAGTAATGGTGGATATGTTCTCAGGCTGGCCAGAAGCCTACCCTGTAGCCAATATCACTGCAAAATAAACCGCAAGACGCCTACTTACAGACATTGTATGTAGATTTGGACTTCCAGAAGTCATTGAAAGTGATCAAGGCCCTGAGTGATCAAGGCCTTTACAGCAACAGTGACTAAAGAAATTTGGACTGCTCTGGGAGTGACCCTAGCCTTCCACACCCCTTACCACCCACAAAGTAGTGGTAAAGTAGAGCGCATGAATGGCACTCTAAAAGCCAGAATGTTAAAAATGTCACAAGAAACAAAAATGCCCTGGCCAGAAAGTCTGTCAATAGCTTTGTTCAGCGTTAGGCACACACCTAGAGGGAAACACTCGTTATCCCCATATGAAATTCTATTTGGGACAGCACCCAGGCTAGGTTGTTATTATCCACAGCAGTTACAGCTTCAATCAGATGTTTTAGTAGACTATGTAACTGAACTTGCAAGTGCCTTGAACAAAATACATGCCCAAGTTCTCTCTTCAATTCCAGATCCTGATCTGAACACAGGTACCCATAACCTGCTTCCCGGAGATTGGGTTCTGGTTAAGAAGTTCGTGCGGAAAAGCACCCTGGAACCAAGATTTGACGGGCCATTCCAAGTTCTCCTGATCACCGCAACTTCCGTCAAATTGGCCGGCAGGCCACATTGGATCCACGCTTCCCACTGCAAGAAGTCTCCTGCCCCAGAGGAAGCAGATACCGCACAACCATGTACCTCTGGTACATTGTCTCCTTAATTAGTTTAATTAAGGCCCAGCAAGTAGCCATCACTAAAGATGCTAGTGGGTACACCTTCTGGTATAATTCATCATGTACCCGTGTGGCTACCTATACCTTTGATTATTGTGACATCGTAGAATGCCCATTCACTACAACACAAATCCAGAATATCTATAGAGATATCCCTCATGTAAAAGATCCATATGTTTGTGTAGTTGACAAACAATGGGGGCACAATTGTGGCCATTGGGGGGCGGCGGGATGGAATGCCGGGCCTTCCTGGGGCTACAAGCCAAAAAGTGCCTTATCTAAAGTAGATGATCATGGTAGGTCCCTCCTTCAAAGAATGACTCTGAGAAAGCCTGGAGGAGGCACACCAATGAAATTAATTCTTAATGTTGAGCATCCAAGCCCAACAGATGCAGACCAGTATGTATTGGGAATGTACTGGAAAAAGGGTTCCTATACTAAATTAGGGCATTTCTACCTTAAAGATATGTGTAATTCCCCTGAGTGGCAAGGAGCTACTCACATGGTCACAAACCCATTAAAACCACACATCCAGTCCTTTAAGGACATGATGGCCATTGCTAACCCCACCTTTGAAGATACCATGGCCGCTGAAACAGGTTTTAATGATGTTAACCTATGGTTAGAATGGATGAAATATAATGCCAACAAACATAACCGAACCGCATGCTATGTGTGTGGTGGTGCCCGGCCTCATCTGGGCACTGTACCTTTAACCCTGCCAGTAGATGAAGAAAATTGCATTTTTTTTTTTTTTTTTTTTTAAATTCTTTATTTTTGAGTTTTTGATATATATTTTTTCAGGGTAGGGGTACAGAAAGAAAGTAGAGGGGATTAGTTAACAGTACAGAGTTGCGGCATCATCAGGTTACATAAGCTGTGCGTTGGCTGTCCACATGCAAGTGGGGATTCTGCCAAAACATCTTTAGTAATTGTGCGTGACTGTTTTAGTCTGTCGTTTTCCTATTAGCTTGCAATCCTGTTTCTGCTAAGGGTTGGTATGGGGTACAGAAGTAAAAAGGGGTTGGGGGAAGGATGCCCTGTCTTGACGGTGTATCGCTTGTGTCTAGAGGTATGTCTGTACTTTGAACTCGTCATGTATTCCGTTTGTTCGGTACCTCTGTGTTGCGGGTGTCGGTTGTTGAGGTTTGGGTCGAGTTTGTCAGGTCTTGGCTTTGGGGGTTTAGTGTGGAGGGTTTTGGTGGGGCGTAGGGGTCTACATGTGGTTTCTTTGGTTTGTTATTGGGATTTTCCCTTTTGTCGTTGGCGTAGGTGAGTTGTTTGTGGTATCAGGTTTTCTTGTTGTCGTTGGTCTTGGGTGTGTGGGGTTTGGTAGGTTTTGCGTGGTTTTGGCGTCGGATGGCCTTGTAAGTTTAGGAGGGGATGATTGGGATAAGAGGGGGAGAATAGGGAGCGTGTAGACGGAGGATGGGGGGAATTGTTGGGGTGGTAGGGTGTCCAGTTGGGCGATTTAGTGTGTCTTGGTTCGGGGTGTGTCGGGTGTATGGTTTTTATTCAGTGTGTGCCGGTGATGTTCGGGTATTCGTATAACCATGGGTCCCAGATTTTGTGGTAGTGTTTGGTATTATCGTGAAGTAATGCGGATAATTCATCCATTTTAACTGTGTCTGTAATCTTTCGTTTAATTGCTTCCATGGTCGGTATTTCGTTGCTGCCCCATTTTTCGGCTATCGCCCGTCTGGCTGCTAATGCGATCTTTGCTATCATTTTGTTTTGGGCTCTAGGCATATCAGTGTGTGGTTTTGATAGCAGCCAGATCCACGGGTTTAGTGGGATGTCTATGTGCAGGATTCTAGAGACCATGGTTGCAACCTGTTGCCAGACTTGTTTGATCGGGGGGCATTCCCACCACTGGTGGAGGTAGGTTCCCTTGTGGCCGCATCCCTTCCAGCACAAGTCGGTGTCTGACCTGCCCATCTGTTTTAGCTTAAGGGGGGTGGTGTACCATCTCATGAGGGTTTTATAGGCCTGTTCTTTGTGATTTACGCAGATGGAGACCGTTGCTATGGCCTCCCAAATTTCCACCCAGTCGGTGGGGTCTTCTGCTGGGCCTAAGTCCCTCTCCCAAGCCGACACGTATGTGAGAGCTCCGCCCCGGACATTTTGAATAATACGGGTGTAAAGTGCTGAGATTTGCCCCTTCTGAGTTGGGGCTTGCATGCATTGTTTCTCAAAGGGAGTTAGTGCCGTTGTGCCCGCCTTTGTGTATTCTGGTTGTGCGAGGAAGCTTTTGATCTGTATATATCTAAACAGGTCAAATGTCCGGAACGGTGTCGTTTGCTGCAGATCGGGGAATGGGGTGATATGTTGGCCCTGAAAGAAGTGGTACAGGCGTGTGAGGTTGTTGTCCTCGTAGCGCGTGAAGTCTTTAGGTGACATGCCTGGGGGAAATTTTGTGTTGCGGAGTATTGGTGTGAGAGGGGATAGGGAGGTGGTTAAGCCACTTTTATGTGTGACTTTGTCCCAAATTTTGATTGTATTGATCAGTGCTGGGGTAGTTCTTGGTGTGGGAGGTCTGGCTTGTTTTGGGAGCCATATATACAGGGATGGGTGGTCCCTGCCGAACATGTCGTGCTCAAGATCCACCCATCGTTTGACTCCGTAGGGGGCGTGCAGGTTTTGAGCTTGTGCTATCTGTGCTGCTTGGTAGTAATGAATAAGGTGGGGGAGGCCGAGGCCTCCCGCCCTATTCGGGACGTATAGGGTCTGCCTCTTTATACGTATACGTCGATTGGACCATATGAACTTGTCTATTCGTGATTGTAGCTGTTTAAAGTCTGGGGTGTGTAGAGGGATTGGGAGGGTTTGAAACAAATAAAGTAGTCTGGGCATAAGGTTCATCTTTACTGAAGCCAGTCTGCCGAGCCAAGATATTGACATGTTCTGCCATCTGGCGAGGTCGTGTGTGATTTTTTGTATGATTGGGGTGTAGTTCTTGGAGTAGATTTGGGTAAGGTCTGTTGTTAAGGTGACGCCCAGGTATTGTATTTGGGTGGAGTTTATTTTGAAGGGATAAGCCTTCTGTAGGTGCTCCAATGTGGGGGAGTCAATGTGTATGGGTAAGGCTTCGGTTTTGTCTATGTTGAGTTTGTAACCGGATATTGTGGCGTACTGCTCTAGGGCTTGGATCAGTAGCGGCAGGGAGACTGTTGGGTCTGTGATGGTGATGAGCAGGTCGTCCGCATAGGCTGCGGTCTTGTATTCGTCTTCACGGATTTTGAGGCCTTTTATGGCTGCGTTCTGTCTGAGGTTCTGCAGGAGCGGCTCCAAGGATAGGGCGAATAGAATTGGGGATAAGGGACATCCCTGGCGTGTTCCGTTGTGTATAGTGAACATGGGTGATTGTGTGAGGGGTAAAAGGAGGTTGGCCCTTGGTGAGGCATAGAGTGTTTGTAGGGCTTCTAGGAAGCTCGTGGGGAATCCAAATTTTTGGAGGGTCGCGAATAGGTAAGGCCATAGTAGCCTATCAAAGGCTTTTTCCGCGTCTAGTGATAGTATTAGTGTGGGAATCTGTTTTGAGGTTGCGGCCCAGATGAGGTCGTATGTTCTTCTGGTGTTATCGCTGGCCTGTCTTGTGGGTATAAAGCCCACTTGGTCGGGATGGATGAGTTGAGGTAAGTAGGGGCATATCCGATCTGCCATGAGTTTAGTGAATAATTTTATATCCACGTTAAGTAAGGAGATGGGCCTGTAGTGACCTGGGTCCAAGTGCGTTTTGTTGGGTTTGGGGAGGAGGCAGACTGTGGCCTGGAGCATTTCTTGTGGTAATGGGTTGCCTTGTAGGATGGCGTTGAATAAGTTGCATATGTGGGGGGAAAGTATGGGGGCGAAAGTTTTATAATATAGACCTGTGAACCCGTCCGGGCCTGGGCTTTTGTTTGGTTTGAGCGTTTTCATGGTGCCCGCGAGTTCCTCCGGGGTTATCGGTTCTACTAGTTTTTGCGCCGCGTCGATTGACAGGGACGGTAGCGGGGTTTCAGTTAAGTAGTGGTCAATGAGTGTTTTGGTGGCGTGTGGGTTTTGCCGTATTTCAGGGCTATGATCGTATAGGGACGTGAAGTAGCTTTGGAAGACTTCTGCAATCTTATTGGGGTCCTCCGTTATGGTCCCATTTGGCATGGCCATTTTATTTATCTGTTTCTGGGTTGTGCGTTGTCTGAGTTTTCTCGCTAGTAGGGTGTCTGCTTTGTTCGCCTTGTCATAAAATAGTTGTTTGGACCACAGTAAGGCTTTTGTCGAGTCTTTTTTCATGTACTCCTTTATGTCGGTTTGGCATTTTGTGATTTTAGCCGTCAATTCTGGTGTGGGTTCGAGTTTTAGTTTGGTCTCCAGGGTTCTAAGTGTCGCCAAGGTTTGTTCTAGGTGTGAGAGCTGTTTTCTTTTGTGTATAGTTGCTTGGTTTATTATTGTCCCTCTTAGGACCGCTTTGTGGGCTGCCCATAGAGTGCATTTGGAGTCCACCGAGTCTTTGTTTATGTCAAAATATTCTGTTAGGGCCTTGGAGATTGTGGACCGTATCTGTGGATTATGGAGGAGAGTGGGGTTAAGTCTCCATGTCCATGGTCGACTCGTGCCTGGGGTGGTGAATGTTAATGTGGTCTCCGCGTGGTCAGACCAGGTAATCTGTCCGATGGAGGTGTTCTTGAGTGAGGGTGCCATTGCCGGGGAAATTAAAATAAGGTCTATGCGGGAATGTGATAGATGTGGGTGGGAAAAGAAGGTGTAATCTAGTGTCGTGGGGTGTTGAGATCTCCAGGCGTCTATTAGGTGGGTCTGGTCTAGGAAGGTCGCAAAGAGTTTGTCGGCTTTTGCCGTTGGAATTCGGCGTTGTGAGTGGGTTCTGGCTCGTCTTCTATCTACCGCGGGTGATGGGGTGGCATTAAAGTCGCCTCCGATTATCTTATGGTGGGAGGGGAATAATGCCAGGTGTGCTCTGAGAATGTTCCAGAATGAGCTGGTAGGCGAGTTGGGTGCATATACTGAGGTAAACGCATATTGTTGTGGGCCGATTTTGCCCGCTATTGTAAGGTATCTGCCCTGTGGGTCGGCTATGGTGGTAGTGACTGAGAGAGGGCATGACTTCCGTACTACGATGGCGACTCCGTTTTGTTTGCCTGCTGGGGAGCTGGCGAAGTGGTTCACCCGATAGTGTCGGCTCAGGAGAGGGAACTGTTTGGCTCGGGTGAAATGCGTTTCCTGGAGTAGGAGTATGTCTGCCTTAGTGTTATTGGCCCACCTCATGAGTTGGTGCCTTTTGGAGGGGTTGTTGAGGCCTTTGCAGTTGATCGATAGGCAGGTCAGAGTGGCCGGCATCTTCTGTTTGTCGGGTGTGTGGGTGTGTGGGTGTGTGTGTGTGTGTGGGGGGGGGGGAGGGGGGGGTAGTGACTATCAAGAGATATGGGGAGGAAGAGAAGAGGGGGGGAGAGAGGTTAGAGGTTAAATGGGGGTGCTGGGGTGAGCGTACCTGGTCTTACTTGACAGCTGCCAGGTGTCTTGTGGGCGGAGGGAGTTACGTCTGTGGGCTTGTGTTTGCTGATTTGTTGAGTGTGTGTGCCGCGGCCTCTGTCTTCGTTTAGGTTGAAGCGAGGTCCGGTGGTATTTCGTCTGTGTGGGGACGTGGGGGGAAGGCGGCTGGAGTACCAGGCGCTGTCCTCCCCGGGATTCTTCAGCTATTTTGATTTGCTGTTTTCTGTGTCGTGGTGGGGGTGGTTCTCCATACCGTCTTGTTGGTCCACCTGAGGTGGGTTTGCTGTATGGCGTGTTTCGGGGGTGGTCAGGTAGGGGGCTGTGGGGTTGTCTGTCTGCTTACTGAAATGGGTCGGAGGTCGTTTTTCTAGGTTATTCGTCTGGGGTCGTAATGAGCGGGAATGTAGTGGCTCCATCCGTGGGTTGTCTGGGCGGGGGATTCAGGTGTGTCTCTGTTATGGGTCCCGTTGAAGGGTTGGTCAGGTGTCAGGTCGTGGTCTTGGGGGTCGTTGAGCGTGGGTGGCGTCAGTGATCGGGTTAACTGTGTCAATGGGCCCGTAGTAGGTTGTAGGGGACACAGCAGGTAGTTAACCTGTAACAATGTGCATTAAACTGTAATCAAGTACATAACAATAAAACATTTAGTATAGTGCAGCAGATACATTTGGAGGTCGATATGTAACAAAAAGCAGTGAATTGCGGTAATTTCCATAACAGTAGTGCATTAAGTTGGGTGTGCATTACATCTTATATTATAAACCTGGTGTCGTAGACTTTAGCCAGCATTCAGTCCCCCTGTTGTGCTGGTTCTCTGAGGTGTTGGTGTGGTGGGGGGTGAATTCTTTATGCTTCTCCGGTCGCCTGCGATAGTAGTGGGGGGGTCGTTGTATTGTTCGGGCTTGGGGTTCTAAAGTCTTCCAGTTTTTGGGGTTTACAGCTCAGCCGGCGGGGTCTTTGTCGTGCCTCACTTACCAAGTAAGGGGCAGGGGTGAGATCGACCGCTCACTGCCTAAATTCTCGTGTTACGTCCCGCCCTCCTCTCCTCAGTATGCCCCTTCGGTGTGTATGTTAGTGATAACAATATTGTGTGACCAGGTGTAGGCTTATGGGAGCGTGGTGTGTAACGGTGGGATCCTCCTGGATCAGACATGGGTTATAGCATATAAGGGATACTCTAGTGTAGCTGCCAGCCGGTCCCGTGGCCTTCCGCCTCTGTGTTTGTATGCCACATTGTCTCTGGGAATTAGAGTGTCCGTGGTCCTATGCTCTCTAGTTATGTGTTGCTTAAGTATGTTAGGTTCTTTGGTAGCGCGGTTTTTATATGAGTGTATCCGGGCCTTTGTTGGGTGGCCCTAATGGTCCCTTCTTTCTTCTATGGTTAGGGGCTGTTTTCCCCCCGGGTTATGTAGCTGAAGGGGGTTTTTGGTTTGCGATTATGTTCGCCCCTTTATATTGTGTATCTACATGACCGGCCTAGAGGTGTGCCATTGTGTATGGAGCTTTGTTTGGCGGGAGTAGCGTGCCCGTGTAGAGGCTGCCGGGTTGCTTTCTGTTACAGGTTAGATATGGGAAGGCTTATAGGCCTAGTTCTCGGGGGTCTGGCTCTCGCTTGGTGAGCTCAGCTACAAGTGTGTGGGCTGCAGCTGGGCTCAGGGGTAGGAAGGGGGTCCCAGTGGTGTCTGTGCCTATGTCTATTGTTACATGTTTGTTATGCAGTTCTCTTAGGCTAAATCCTACACATTAAACATTTTTATAAACAACAGTTAGTGATAAGTTTGATAACTGAGCAACAGATATTAATAACAATAATAAACTTGGTACTTAAGGTTTTAGAGTTGTGGCAATTTAGGAAAAGCCCTTTGGACAAGGTTGAACCTTTCGGTGCCGGTCAGTTCATGTGTCCGTTTGGGGTAGGCCTTTGGGTGCACTGTAGGTTCTCGGCTTGGTCTGGTATCTGGGCAGGCGGGGTCTCGGGTCGCTGTGTTTGCCGTTCTCCGCAGGTAGGTCGGTGGTCGGTGTTGGGTGGCGAAGTGAGATGCCGATATGGGCGGCAAAGTCTTGCATGTCCGAGACTTGATGAAGGGTATATGTTTGGTCGCCCTTTTTGACGAGAAGCTTAAAGGGATGACCCCACATGTATCGCCAGCCCTTCTCCGTGAGTGCGGTCGTAAGGGGTTTGAGTTCTCTGCGTTTCTTCAAGGTAGTCGGTGCCAGGTCTTGGTAAAAGTGTAGTGTGTGCCCCTGGTAGGTTGGGGGGTTATCTCTCGCTGTTTTCATGAGTAGTTCTTTCACTGGGAAGTGCAGGAGCTTGGTGATGATGTCCCTGGGCGCATTTAGGTTGAAGGCTGGGGGGCGCAGGGCCCTGTGTGCGCGTTCTATGTAGAGCTCCTGTTCTGTTGCTTCCGGGAGGATGGATTGGAAGATTGTGTGGACTGTGGTTAATATTGCCTCAGGCTGGACTGATTCAGGTAGGCCCCTGATTCTGATGTTTTGTCTCCGTGATCTGTTATTGAGGTCTTCGAGTCCATCTTCCAGGTATGTCACCCTGTCTTGTAGTGTTTCAATCACTCTGGAGTGTGTTTTAGTTGTGGCCTGTGTTTCAGTTAGTTGTTTCTCTGTGCGGCTGGTGCGTGAAGCCAAGGCCTCCATATCCTCTTTGAGGCCTGCAATTTGTTTCTCCAGTGCGGCTGTGGTGTAGGCCTTTATGTCGTCCGAGGTCTCCCTGAGCATACTCCTCAGGTCTGCCTTTGTGAGGGGTGTTGTTTGCCCCTCTGTCGGGTCGTACCCGTCGGATTCGGAGCCTGAATCCGTGGGGCCTTGTGATAAAGATGGCCGCCCGTCGTTTTTGCTGCGGAACATCGTCGCCACGGACGGAGTGGTGTCCCGTCTCTTTCTGTTGCCTCCCATGGGGTAGGTAGTGGAGGGGGGTGTAGGGTGTCCGTGGGTAGGGGTATGGTAGTCGGATGCTCGTTTTTGTCGCTGATGGTCGCGGATTGTAATCCCGGGGTCGGAGAGCTAAGGGCTCACGCGTCCGTCTCCATTAAGGGTTAGGCTCCGCCTCTCAAGAAAATTGCATTTTAAGTCTTTTTGCCTACCAATATAATTTCAACAGGTCTCTATGTCAAGCATGGACAGCGGAGTATCCTCTTATAGCCAAAAATGTAAGACCTCCTCATGGTGTTACCGTATATAAAGGTAATTACACTTGCTATGTCAAACATGATGGGATTGGTAAATTTGTGGGTAACTTTCCCGCAGGTTATTGTACTACATATAGAACTGTTCCTGTACGTTTGCTGCAGCAGCACATTAGGTCACTGGGAGATATTTACTGGTTGTGTGGGGATTTACAGCTAAGATCCAGAATGGACACAGAGTGGTGGGGGGAGTGTACATTGGCCAAGGCCATTATGCCTATACACATTATTTCTGACACACACACCAACACCCATGAGTCCAGCCACACTAAGGCTAAGCGTGAAGCCCCAGTAAAAGGAAGTTTTGACCCTCACATTTACATTGATGCCATTGGGGTGCCTAGGGGGGTACCCAATGAATTTAAAGCAAGAGATGAAGTTGCTGCAGGATTTGAATCAATTTTTACCATAGTTACTGCAAACAAGAACTTAAATTGGATAAACTACATTTATTACAATCAACAGCGTTTCGTTAATTACACCAGAGATGCCCTCCAGGGATTAGCCGAACAATTGCAGGCAACATCCCAAATGGCCTTCCAAAATAGAATAGCCCTGGATATGATCCTAGCCGAAAAAGGAGGGGTATGTAAAATTTTGCCCGACACCATGACATGTTGTACCTACATCCCAGAAAACACAGGTCCTAATGGTAAAGTTACATTAGCCATAGCAAAATTAAATGACCTCTCAGGGGAATTAAAAAGGAATTCTGGGATAAAAGATCCCTGGGACAGATGGTTTGGTTGGATGACGGGTTGGAAAAAGGCTTTAATGCATATTGGTATGGCAATACTAATTTCTCTTTTTATCTTTGCTCTTCTCTTTTGTTGTGTCTTCCCCTGTCTGAGGAAAGCTCTCACGAAGACTATTGACCAAGCGGCACCCACTTTCACACTTCTTGATGTTGATGACCAAGATTTCCAGGATCTCAACTCACCCTGTTTGCCGCTGCAATCTATCCCTTTTGATGATAAAGTGCGAGAGTTCTAGGAAGGGACCACCTTAGGGACAGCATCTGTCAGTGAATGGTAAAGGCCCCGTGTGGAGAAGCGGTGGGTTAGCTGCCGTGGGACACCCATGGGTGTGAAGTGTTCGAGAGCCATACTGACAGATGAGTTAGCCTAGTAGGGTCAGAAAATAGGGACAGACTTGCACTTTGCATTAACACCTAGCTAGCGGCCACGGGGTTTCTGTGCCTTTGGGCTAACACGTCTTCTGGTATTAACAAATAAAGTTTTTATCTCTTAGAATCTAACATTTCATAGGGGGGACTGATGTAGAATTATTAAAAAAAATCTTATTGTATTTATATTGAATTGCTGCTCTAACTCTGTATTAACCTGATACTGTGACAAATCCTCCATTTTGTCCTCATAACCTGACTTCTCCATATGAAAACTACATTACATGACAGTATTTCTCAGCACATCTAATACAATAGACAAAGACTGTATTCTCCATAAGGATATGACTAACCCAGGAACTGTTGAATTTCCCCTAACTCGCAACATAGTATAATTTAAAGGCCATGAGAACACAGTAGTAATGAAATGTTCTATTCATAAGAGACCTTGCACCTAACCACGAGATTTGACATCACCGACCGAGTAAAATGACGCTCAAGACCCCTTGTCCCCCACCCGTGTCCGAAAAAGTACCACCTCTTGGTGGGTGGACACGGAACTAACCACTTAGTTTTTGATCCAATTAATTATATTGATAGGTGGACACTAACCCATACACTTAACAATTAATCCAATTAATGATGTTTATTCACTGATATCTTGATAATCAATGATGACGAAAATGTCTCTTAAAAGGGCCTGCGCGCCCTTTGATTTTGCACTTGCCAATAAATTTCCTCGAAGTTATTTTAACCTGAACTCCGTGTGTCAGACTGAATTACTTCAGCGTATATACGCAATTCAATTCTCGTTAATTTGGACAGGAACAGATAGACACTTAAACATTTTGGTTTACTGAAAAAGTACCATAACAATGTTATAGCATGTAACTTAGTTAAGTCTTAGCAGGCATAGTGGCTATAAAGCATAGCATAGAGCAAACATGATCTCTATTTGTTAAAAGTGAAATAATCTGCTGTGAAGTTAAGGAGAAGCACTAGAAGATTACTTAAACCTAACGCGCAACAAGACGGTTATACTACAGATATTACATGAAAAATGTTTACTGCTTGTACCAAACGACAAAAAATAGCAAGAAAAATGTGCAGTTCTTTATAATCTAACCTATCATACGTACTCCACATACACTTAGCTAAACCTGCTTAACGAAGCAACAAGATTAAAGTGAGAGATAGCAGTGTTAAAGCGAGAGATTACGGTACTAAAGCGAGAGATTACGGTACTAAAGCGAGAGATTACGGTACTAAAGCGAGAGATTACGGTACTAAAGCGAGAGATTACGGTACTAAAGCGAGAGATTACGGTACTAAAGCGAGAGATTACGGTACTAAAGCGAGAGATTACGGTACTAAAGCGAGAGATTACGGTACTAAAGCGAGAGATTACGGTACTAAAGCGAGAGATAACAGTAATTGGCTATAGCATGTTACTATATATACATAAAATGAGGTTGATAATCACAGGAGACTTTGACAATATGTTATGACGACCCTATCCTGTACAACCCTTGAAAGTCTCCCTCTCTTTTTTCTGTACCCCTATAATCACATGCCTCAACAAAAATAAAGAATTTAAAAAAAAAAAAAATTAGATCACTTAATATATAGGTTTTTTTTTTTTGGTGTTTCCATTGTCAGCAGTGGGTTGGCAGCTAATAATTGATCTACAAGTGGGTAAAACTCAGTAGGACCTGCCAAAGATAGGGTACATTGACGTAGCAGGCTTATGCAATGTATGATCATATAATGTAACTCAACCCCCATTATTTTGCCTAGATTTAGTGTTTTAATAATAATAATAAAAAAAATTAAATCTGTCAACATTGAAGTTGCTGTCAAGTAAGTGAGTGCGCTGTATCTTGTGCATTGTATAAATTGACCCCCAGCAGCACCCCCATTTATGCATGCTTAGGTGAGTGCAGCCAGCCCCCTGGTTTCATAACCTTCACTACTCTCGCCAGGTCAGATTGCGCATGTGCTCTAAGCCGGAACAACGTCCAATTACAGGCTACTCTATGAATAGCCTGTGACTGGACAGCAAAATGCCCCTGTGATGTCAGGATGGGGTACGGAGCTTCACACAGAGCTGGCTTCCAGGTAAATAAACTTTATAACTAATGTATCTAGTTTATTTAGAACCTGAAACTGCCAAAAACGGTCATAGAACCAAAAAACTACTACCAGAAAGTGCAAATAACTGCGCTGAACATTACACACAGCTGTGTGACATCCCACAATTCCATGCAACTAGGATGCTACAGCTGCATTTTTGGCACAGGCACACGTATGTGTAGCCACTCACATCCAGTGTGGTAGCCTTATTGGAAGTGGAGGCCATTTTCTTTTTTTCAACCATATGTTAACCTACACACTAGCTGGAGATTCCACTATCATAATGTAAAGATTAGAAGGTATAAGCAGCTCAACTTAAAATGGTCAGTGTCAAGCCCTCTGACTTCCTGTATGATGGATACTGCTCCCAACATCACATTCTAAAATATCAGGCAAAACCTGAATAGCACAATTAGAGTGGGTCCATTAAAATTAATATATACTGGGTTATTCGATAAAGTGTGAATAGTCAGGAACGCAAAGTGAATTTGATGTTAGGTCACAATAGCCAAAATTTAATACTATGGGGCCTAAAATTCAAAATGCACTTTTATTTCCTGACCGTTTATACTCGAGTGAATAAACCTGTAGTGGAGATGTAAGTGGTCAAACACGTGTATTAGTGTAAAAAAAACAAAACAAACCCATCATTTCTGTTTTTCATTCTTTTTTACTTTAAATTCCATATTAATCCCACAAAGTTGCAATCTGAATGGAGGTGGATACAGTCCGCTATAATGCTGGTTCAGTACACTAAAATGTGCATAAAGTCGACTTGTTGGTTTAATATTTTTCCGCCAGCCAGAACAGTTCACTCTCTGTTTTGTGTGGAAGTACAAAAAGCTATTCTTCATTAGTTGAACCAGAGCACCTTGAGCTGCTAAACACCAATCCAGGGCATCACGGACTGGCCGGGTAAAAACCAGCGATGGGGAGTGTGTAGATTTCATGGTTTTGAAGCCAATGATGATCAGGTTGCGATACTTTGAACAAGAGTTAATAATTAATAAAAAGAAGTGCTCTTTTGTAAACTCTTCAAAAGAAGACTAAAAAGGCACAACTTCATTAAGGAGACACGCAACGTCCATTCAAGGTCGCAGATGAAGGAATAAAATAGAACCTTTGGCGGGTTTTTTTGGACTCAGAAGAACGGTCACTGCTAGATGAGACAAGGCTGTAAAATGATGCAAATAAAAATATAAGTCAACAAAAATAAACAGATTTATTCATAAACCTTCCAGCTCAACAAGATCATTGTGGACATACAAGAATAAACAATCTCCAACTACTGTGCCCTTGATCCTTTTACAGCTATAAAACACAGACAAAGCACCACAGCTATCCCTGGAACTAGAATTATAGATTCCAAAAACACACAGCTTTACTATCGAGAACCTTACGGAAACCATTTGATCCTCTCGCAGAGGCCAAGCTTATTTGTGGTTACAAAATGGCTGAATTTGCAGTTCTATTTAAAAGGCTTGAAAAAGCCACTGAAAAACTCTGGTTAAATCTGGTGTTACAACTGTATTGTGCGTTTTTGTCACTAACGAAACATGGGACACAGCACCCAGCAATCCTTTATTTAGATTTTAGTTACTCCCCAACGCTTTTACCTATTGCTGACAAAACATGCCAATACTTGGACTGTTGGCACACTTGGCATTTGGAAGGGTGGGTTAAAAAACAAAACACTCACACCATGCTTTCTTCCAGTTTTTCTTTAAATAAGAATAAAAACCACTTCGACCGCCCCCCCCCACCACCAAAAAAAAATACATACACACTCAAAATACTGTCCATATGGAACTCACCGCAGAATTTACGGGACTACTCCTCCAGGGGGAAAATTTCTTCAGTACAAAAGAACTCAATCGTCTCCTCCTCCCAGTCTTCTATGTTGCTGTCCAGCTCGTCTGTATCCACACCTAGTAGTGTGGAAAGAGAATAATTAACACAGAGAATGATTCTTTAAGGAAATTAAATCAAAGGGCTCAAACTTCAGCCATATGTATAGCCTGAATCAAAAAGCAAGACATCAGTTTAGCATTAGCACTGCTCCATTAGGACACATATTAGAAGGCTTTCATAAATCAAGTTATTTTGACAAAGTACATGGATCGTAATTAAAATTTCCACTGATTTTAGACTGCTACAGGTCTATTTCTGCAGCAAATAAAGTGTTCATAACTACAGAAAAACATTTAAACAATATAGAAATGCAAGAAAGCTGCATCATTAGAATATCAGTACCAATTCCCATCATAGGAATAACCTCTTTATTGAGTGAAGCACAGATTAAATGTTACCTCGTAGCTCCAGACGTGCTTCTTTCTGATCCAGGTAAAGCTTCTGCGCCATCTCCCGATAACTCTTATACTCATCCATCATGGTCTTTCTACGTTCCACAAGTTCCTTTAGAAGGCAAAGAATACAAAATGTTAAAACGGTTAGGAAAACAAAACAAGCATACTATTCATGTCGCATAGGTCACTAGAGGGCAGTATACCCCAAAAAAACAATTTTCTGCCCTCACAACACCTAACTGAGAAGAAGTAAATGGAATAGGGAAAAATGTGCAAAACTACCGATTGCTTACCTTTGAGGCCTTGGACTGACTTAAACGATCCTTCTGCTCAAATATCTTTGAGTATTTCTTCAAATCCTTTTTGATTGTCTGGAAAAAAAAAATGTTTACACAAAAATTAATGCAACCTCTAGCTGGATGATATTCAAACCAGAAGAAACTAGACTGAATAAAAATTAGAAGCACTGCATACTTTTATTTCATCTGGGCTAAGCAAAGTCGGGGGTCTTGGCCTCCAGAGAAGTTGGCAGAACCTATCCTTGCTGTTCTTCTGAAGCAGACGGCCCTGGAAGGTCCATAGCCAGTAAGCATTATCCACCTAAACAGAGAGAAATCAAAATGTTATTCAGTACAAACCTCAGGCCTGCATAACAGAAACCGTACATATAAGCATTCATGCATACTAAGTGGTTATAAAGCCAGGTAACCACCACCCCCCCACCCCGGGTTTAATGACATCAAATAGCAAGAGTAAGGGTGACATCATGGGCTACTAATCACTTACTCTACAGATTAGAACTTCAACTTATAGGACACTACCAAAGTCTAAATGTCAATTTATCAGGGCTATTGGCTAAAATAAGAATTCAAAGAGAATTTCAAGTTTAAGGCCAGAGTGGCCAAACTGACTTAAATAATTTCAGCATTTCAAATACTTTTACCTTAAATTTGATAATCACTTTGAATTTTCACTTTAGTGAATAACCTTGTAATAAAAAAAAAAAAAACGCTGTATCTCACTGGCCTCCCACCAAACAAGGAGGCAGGTTCAATTTGGGGATGGGCAATGGAAACCAATTAAGGTAAAGGTGATGGAACAATTGCATTAGTTGCAAATTTTACAACCGCAAGTAGTAAGAGCTGGGTTCTGCAATGCTTAGCTAAAAAGAGGGGATTATCCAGGAGAATTTTCCATCTCAAGAATGAGTTGGCTTTCATTTCCAGCCATTGTATTTTAACAAAGCTCGTAATAACAGAACTCTAAAATATCCAATTAGAATGACATTTAACTCTCCCCTATCAGACACAGCAGTCCATGAAAATTAATCGTAATAAATTAGCAGAGCACAACCTATGAACTGTAATAGAAATTTTTGATTTCCTTATTTCCGTACTTCTTCAGCAAACAGGCTGTGAATTTGCACATTGACAGTACTAACCATCACGCAAAGCAATCTGGGATCAATGTACGTTCTGAGACTAGGTAAAACACAATAGAGGAAGTTGAAAGAAGATTTAGAAAGCAAAGTTTTGTAGGTCTTACTTTGTGGCTCCACCATGACACAGATGTCACTACGTAACGGCCCGTTGGATCCCATTCCACATCGGAAGCTGTATAGTGCTCGGCAACGTTCATTATGGTGCAGTCGGAGGTGTCCACAAAGGCTAATGCACCATTCATGCTGGAATTTAAGAACACTTTGATTAATTGTGCAACATAAAAGCTTTCACACTTCCTAGGTTTTATTTCAAATCCAACTGTACACAATTATAATAGTGTGCTTACCTTCGCAAACCAGCCAAAACTAAGAACTGACCCTGGGGACTCCAAAATATTGAATTAGCCTGCTGCTTGTCATAGGTTTCTGGTGTGGAAAAAAAAATAATTTAAAAAAAATACATTCTGCACCCCAAAAAGGGAAAAAAAAGTTTGGTATATAAACAGGATTAATAATAAAATGTTAAAAAAAAAAGCCTTACTAATAAGATCAATTTTGCCGTTGTTTTTCACATAATAGAAAGACACTGATATTCTTGGGACCTCTCCATGCAGTACAGCAAACTTGCTTCCATTTGGTTCCCACGCAAAAGCGATGATGCAATCTAAGAAGACAAACCATTTACGAAACGAAAGCTAAACTGCTGAAAATCATGCAAGGTTAAGTTCACTCAGAGAAAATAAGCAAAAAGTATATTTAAGCTTCTAGCTACATTAAGGCACAATGAAGTCAAATCTCTCTAGGTTGCAGAGCAAACAACTGTTCCAAACTCTGGTAGAAAAGATCCAAAGGCATTTTGACAGATAAAGAATACTCAAATATACCAAAGAAATAAGCCAATTAAATTATTTAAGCATTTGGTTGGATATTGCAGTCAAAGACAACCAAGTTAGGTACTTGCCTTTCATTTCTACCACATCGACAGGGACCTGCTTCTCTCTCATTCTGAAGATTTCAAAATTTGTTACTACGCCCTGTTCACAAAAAGATGGAATCAGTAAATATTTCTCTAAAAATGTTCCATACAAAAACAAGTTTTATTAACTACATTATTGTACCAAGGAGAACAAACAAACAAAACAGGCTGCTTTTTACCTGTGTGCCTTTGGGTGTTCTGTCGACCTTGACGCAGAGATAATCTCCGTTCTTTTGCCAGTGGAGCTTACAATCAACAACGTTAAAGAGATTCCTGACTCTGATCTCTTGTCTGGAAGGAAGCTGCATCAATGTCACTCTGGCAGGTATATCTTTATCTTCAGGTACCCAGAAGGCAATGATATTACCACCAGGAGACCACGAGAAGTCCCTAATAAAACAAAAAGCATGCCAAAGTGTCAGATAATAAGAAATGTGAACACAACTGTACAAAACGTTAGTTAGAACTCATAATAGCTGCTTACTTTATTCCAGTGATTTTCAAACTCTTCTTATCCAGAAGACCCATAGACTGGAGGAAGAAAAAAAAAATCCATAAGATGGCTAATAAATACTGTATCACGTCAAAGAAGCATCCAAAAACTGAGAACTAGATTTATTCATAGCAAAGTTATCATTTAACAACAATATGCTTAAAATATGAAGGGAAAAAAAAATGGTGGCTACGAGTGTCAGATCTTGAAAGAAGTTGAGATGAGGCTTAAAGCAGATCTATCACCATCTGATGACTTTGCATGATTTCAAAACTGGGATACTTCTCTACATACAGGTAAAATTAAATATTAAGAAGACAAACGATATAGGGTGGTGACAGCTACTCAAGAGATAACTTTGTGGGATGAATGGACTCAAACTAGGTTACTCACTTAACACCGAACTGTAGCAAATTAACATCTGAATGGCAGAAATAAGGCCACGACAGCTAATCTGGAAACATTTTTCCCCAAATCAAATATTCACAGATTGGCTATTTTATCCTCAATTTTGCAAACCAGATGTTATTGCATGTACAAAAGGGAGAGCGCAAATAATTTCCACAGAGGACGGTAAAGATACTTAACACTATATACTCACTGGAGTTTCATAGATACTGAGTGTATCTAGTGTCATTCGGGCAAAGAATTTGCCATCGTGACTCCACCTGAAGAAAGATGAACAGTTTGTTTAAAAACAAAAAATGGAAAAACAAAAACAAACAAACATGAAATTTGTTAATATTGTAACATACTTAAATATAGGCCAATGTGCAGAGCTTTCACAATGGAATCCTCTCTTCTTTTGCCCTGTGAGTGTGTCCCAAATAATGATGGCTTGGGGGTCATCTTCGGTGTCCATTAGAGGGCTAAATGTAACCAGATATCTGAAGGACAAAAAGATTATACGATTTCAGCACCCAGATAAACAGTTGGAATACTGTTTAGCCAAGACCTCTGGTGGCAAGGCAGGTGTTAGACAGGAAGATGAACAAGTAGCATAGGGAGACATCTCTACACAAGGTATTATACATATATCTAAATATAAAACACACAGAGCTCTCCTAGAACAGCGTACAAACCTTTCACATGGTGAGAAGTCAATGAGTTGGACCCCTTGATGGCTGAACCTCTGTATTTGCTTGAATTTCTCCCCTCCCCACAAGGCAATCCCTCTCTGGTGAAACGTGGCCAGGTAGTTGCCTCTGGGAGACCAACGAACGTATGTTTCTGTCCAACGCTGTAGACAAGTGAATTGGTTACAGTTAATTCAACTACTCAAAAGACAATTCCTTAGTTTGTAGCGGCGCTTGTCAGCAGCAGATATTTGTTAACAGTAAATAGACATTTTGCTAGACCCAGAGTCCATTCTAGTGTTATTACGCAAAGCAACTGTAAATATACCTTATAAGCTTGCAGGTTAGGGCAGTTACACTTCAAATGATTGTCTCATATGTAGCTTTTTAAAACCATTAAAATTATATTACATGTAAATACAATGCTGGTGCCCTCTACTTATTAACCGATTGCTTTAGGGAAATTTGACTTAAAATAGTGAGACTGGATGATTGCAACCCTCACAAGCAAAGTAAAATATACCAGACATATATCCCTGACAATCTGGCACCCCGAATGACAGGTTTACCAACTTATAAGCCTATTATTCATTAAATTTCCCTGGTAACCCTTGCAGTGTTTTTATTCCTTTAAGATGTGACTAGGTAGCTGAACTACTGCATTGTGAATTTAGATGCCTATTGAAGGTAGTTGCAATCATAGAAATCTTATTACAAGACTTTATGATGGCTGGTCTCACCAATATAGCACGTGGATTTTCACCATATATCACATATAGTATACTATAAAAACCAGGTTACAAAGTTTCCTGAAATGTTCCGCTTATATAATAAATTACTTACCGCTCTCTCCTCAACTGGAACAGGCTCTTTCACATCATTCCAGAAGATGGTAGTTCGGTCTCCTGATTCGAATATAACACTGAATTGATCTCTACAGTCTGCATCTTCAAGCCATGAACGAAGGTTGCCCTAGCAAACAGATTACAACTGTCAATTTACTCAAGTATATCACAGATAAAGCTGGTGTTTTACATTTTAAAAGACATTTCTGCATATTGTACAGACTGAATTGGTAGAAATGTTTAGATATTTTCAGACAAGTGTCCCCTTTAAGGTCTCAGTTGTGCATATGCCTCTTCTAACACACTAAGATCTGGGCTAAATTTATATTAGGACAGATCAGAAAGGATATCAGGTTGGGAGCAGGCACACAATGACATAGTAGTGTGCCAAAATTCCATAGAAATTTGACCTACGTCATACACGCAGCAAAGAAATTAAAACTACAAAAAAAAAAAATATTTCAAGCCAACAATAATGTGCAGTATACTTGGCATGACATGTATCAAACTATAAAAATATATATATATTTTATATATACATACACACACACACACACACAGAGTTAAACAAAAAAAACAAAAAACAAAAAGGGAAGGCCAATAAGGCCGTTCAGCAATCAATTTTGTCTATCTACACCTCCCATTATGCTTTATCAGACTATCAGGCAGGCAAATCATGGGTCTTGTGTTCTACCTTCTGGACAGCCATAATTTATAGGACCATAAGCGTACAACACTCAGCAAGTCAACGCTTCCTCTGTGATATGTAAACCGCAGTAATTTTATCCCTGAAACTCTAGTATGAACCAAGCTTTCATACTTGTACACTTACAAAGTCTTTAAAAGGCTGCTTCTCAGGAACATCCCACTCATCACCAATGACCATATATCTGTAAGAGAAAAGTAAAAATGTTTTAAAAAATATTGAAATTATTAATACAGTCAGAATAATATGCTTTTTTTTATTTTATTTTATTTTTTAAATAGAGGTGAAGGAGGATTCACTCACTTATCAAAGTCAGTGAAGAGATTCACGCGAAATGTGTGTTGCTTGTCAAGTTTGTAGCCATCGGCTCCCTTTACGGCTTCCTGCGCTTGAGTTGGCAAAGAGTACTCAAGAAAAATATACCTAACAAAACAAAAATACATGATTTAACATATGCAAGGTTATGGTAGAATACCCCTTTAAAGAAAGATAAAGGATGTCAGTAGTGTAACGAACAGAAAAAATAAATACCGTATATACTCGAGTATAAGCGGAGTTTTTCAGCACATTTTTTGTGCTGAAAAACCCCAACTCGGCTTATACGAGTCAATTTACATTGCCATAATACAGACTGGGGGTTGGCAGCGAGCGCTTACCTCTCCTGCAGCTCCTGTCAGCTCCCTTCTCCTCCGCGCCGGTCTGTTCAGCACCTCTGTCAGCTCCCAGTGTAAATCTCGCGAGAGCCGCAGGGTCATAGTGCGGCTCTCGCGAGACTTACATTGTGAGCTGACAGAGGAGCTGCACGGACCGGCGGGGAGGAAAAGGGAGCTGACAGGAGAGGTAAGTGCTCTCTGACAGCCACCCCACTGAACTGCCACTGGACCACCAGGGAGTGAGAGCCCCCCTTCCTGCCATGTATCAAGCAGGGAGGGGGGACGAAAAAAAAATAAAATAAAATATTAAAAATAATAAAAAGAAATTAATATAACAAAAAAAATTACAATTATTATAATTAAAAAATATAATAAAAATGCCCACCCCCCCATCAAGGCTCTGCATCACACTCTCCATCACACACACACTGCATTCATTATATACACACACTGTAAATAAAAATTCAATTAATATAATTTTTTTAGGATCTAATTTTATTTAGAAATTTACCAGTAGCTGCTGCATTTCCCACCCTAGTCTTATTCTCGAGTCAATAAGTTTTCCCATTTTTTGGGGGTAAAATTAGGGGCCTCAGCTTATACTCCAGTATATACGGTAGAAACATGTAAAGCAACATATCTTACCCCTTAGTAAGCCCATCACTATCGGGATAGAATTCATTTGTAATTTTCCCAAACTTGGAAAAGATCTTATTGATGACATTCTTGAGTTTCTCCAAGCGATCAGGACCAACCTGCGGTACATTATCCACCACGACTACAGAGTCTATGCCATCGGTTTCTTGTGGGCGCTCGGCCACAATATCAGAAAGCAGCTCTGGAAAAAGAGAGGGGTTAGGACACATTAATATAACATAATATACCAGTTCAAGAAAGGAAGGGAAGGGAAAAAAAAAAAAGACACCTTGCCAAGTCACCATGGAATACACATCTCATTTTCTGAAATTACCACTGAAGATTTTAATAGACAATGTTGGTATCAAATACTCTATTTTGTACAGACACATGGAAGCATTGCACAGAGCTCAGGGGCTGACAATTCCTTGTAGTGTTTACAAACCAGGCAGAGTTAAAAGCGTACATTATCAAAGAAAAACTTGGATAAAGAAAAAAATAGATTTAATTCTTGAGGTACCCACACTTTACACTAGTGCAGTGGTAGGCAACTGGAGACTACATCTCCCATAATGCTCTTATAGTTGTAATGCTGACAAAGCATCGGTGATATGCAGTCTACAACATCTGGAGTGCTGAAGGATGCCCTGCCTTAGATTTAACTAGCTGAATTGGTCCACACCTCATCTGCACTCACTTCATTCACACTATCACCACGCATCTTCTCTGTCTAAACCACAGAAGCTATCAGACACCAGTCATCACTTATTCACTCCAAAGGCAACCAACATTACACAGAGCACATTATCACTTAATGCCCAGTAGCCATCAGTCAATGAGGTGGACCTGCATTATAGGGCTTAGCTCAGAAGAGATCATGTAAGAACCAAAACAGAAGCTTCTGGCCAGCTCTCCTGGAAACTGAAGAGAGATGGAACGTAGCTCCCTGAGCATCCCAAGTAAGAAGCCAAACTGTTCTCAAATAATTTGACTACTTACACATGCATACCACTGGGCTGTACAATAATTAAACAAAGCAGACAGTATTACACAAATGGCATATCACCATAAAGGTGCATGATTTAACTCTTCAAAAAGGTATAATCTAAGAACCAAAGCAACATTAGCACAATAAAACAATTTTGATGTATACAACATGCTCTTGCAATCTCACTGCTCAGTTCTCTGATAACTAGGACTTCTCGCTTGCTTTATGCAGTCCTAACCACAACCCCCTATGCTTGTAACTCACAACCTCCCAACACATGCTGGTCTGTAATGATGATGGTACTTCCAGTGCAACTTTAAAAAAAAAAAAAAAAAAAACACACAAAAAGTCACTAACATGAATATGAAAAATATATTTTTTTTTATAGGACTATGGAAAATATGTATCCATTGACTTTCTAGGGAAACACTCACAATATTCAGTTCCTGGTATTTTGTTAGCAGCCATATTCCTTTCTTGTGGGGTCTGCAAGCCCTTGTCATTGTGTAATAACCATATGATTATTCACTATTGTGATCGTCACACCTAATTACAGCTGCTACTACATGTGGGTGGTGCTCTATGGACTACACCTAGGCCTAAGCCACTCATTCACAGCCTGAGACTTTGCTATAGCATAGCCCCAGCATGCTGTAGCAGCTCAAAAGCATGCAGAACTGAAAATCCTTTTGTGTTTTGTAATTATGAAAGCTGGCTGGGCATCTTAGGAGTTGCAGTTCTACAACAGCAAGGCGCCTGTATTTCAGGACACCCCTGCTCAGGCACTGCAGGCTTTCAAACAGTGCTGATTGTAGTCCTTCCAATTCCCATATCAGCCATTAGAGGCCTCATGTTTCCCAGGGGCCCAGAGAGAGCCCCAACCATTTCCGACAGGGTTACAACGCCCATTAAGAAAAAGCGTGATGAGAGTTGATCCACTAGCCTCCAGCTAGCCATCAGTTGCCTAACATGAGCCCAGAGCTGGGAAATGGGCTCTCAGCTAGACTACAAACCACATTATCCCCAGCATGATGGGAGTTATAGCCCACGACCCCCTTTTTAGGGTACCCATTACCCCCACCCCCCTCAGCAGGACCCCAAGCCCCATTATCCTCCAGCATGATGGGAGTTATAGTCCGCCCCCCCCCCTTTGGGTACCCATTACCCCCACTCCCCCCAGCAGAACTCCAATCCCCATTATCCTCCAGCGTGATGGGAGTTATAGTCCGCCCCCCCTTTTGGGTACCCATTACCCCCACTCCCCCACTGCTCTCACCATCATCGTCCACATCATCCACGAAGTCCTCCGGGTCGCTGAAGGAGATGTCCTCCTCGTCCAGCTCCAGCTCGCCGTCGGCCACCATGTTGTCGGTGTCCTGCATGACCCAGCACGGCTCAGGCCGCCTCTGGGCTCCTGTGAGTGGATGTGCGTGTGTTCCTGGGGGTACCGTCCGATGTTAGCGCAGCCAGCTCTGCTCACAGCCCGACACGGAGTGCAACTCGAGGCTCGGACGCTCTAGCAGGCCATGTGCATGGAACCGGCGGCTGGCGGAAAAGGAGCGAACCACCTCCGCCCAGGGGGGGAGGTCACACCTTCAGCTCGGCGTCTTTAACTCCCAGCGCTTCACAGCAACCGCCACATATTAACATAGTCAATAAAACAATAGCCCCACGGCCCGCGGACTCTGATTTCCTATATTATCATGTTTATAAGCACCTTAACATGAATGTGAAACCCTCCCCCCCCTCTGGGAGATAATGGAGTGATCCAACATGGAGGAAGTTCCCCCTTCCATTTTGCTGAGTGTTAGAGTAGACTTTATCTCCTTAAAGGGGCAGTGTCTGGGTTTTTAATGTAGAAAATAAAATAAAAATATATGTTAAAGTTGGTGTGTTTGACCCCCATCTGTGTAAATTATTGTGCACATCTACATTACTCATAGTCTAACATGGGTGACTTTAAAAATTGTTTTTTTATATATATTATAATATTTCTTAATATTTCTTTATTTTAATTTTATTTTTTAAACTAGGATATTCGGGTTTTATTTGTTAATGTTGCTAAACCGTTCACGCTTGATTTGTAGAAAAATAAAATCTAAAATGGCTTTGTTAAAGGCTTCAAATAGTTGATCTGGAAAAAGATATATTTCAAACTCTGCAATAGTCACGGGATGGCTATTTACGCACCAGTTTCGCAATTTGCATTTTAATACGTTAGAAATCCCCAAAATATTCACTACAAGTTAGTGTAAACGTTACACCTTGGGCATCGTAACCACTACGTCTCTTTAAATTGGTTTTGATGGCAGGAGGACTCTGGTGACGTCCCTCGGTTTTCTGTTTTACTGTTTCGGTATGGTTTAACGGCAAACTAGGAAGCATGGCCACCCATGGCTAGTACCCACACTGCTCTGGCTAACACTTCCCTGTGAACATAAGTGGAAATGATGGGCAGCAATAGACTACAATATCTTTGTACGTTATATTAGCTTTGCAACAGTTTATAGTCCGCCACAAACACAATTAGAGAAAGTAGTCGTTTTTCTTACGTATACATAAAAGAAAAAAATCTAGTAAAGAATTAAAAAAAAGCAAAAACAGTGGGATAATTAAAAAAAAAACCTGTTGTGGGGTGGCAGTAGCCAGAATTTCCTAGATAAGCATGCTTCAGAAGCGTAAAGTATACGCACTACTAGAAACAAATGTTTTGTTAACTACATAACTGGTGGGCATCGGTCACTAATACCATGCACCTTATAGTTAAACCTGTTTGTTTTGACTATGTCTAGTTTCCATATGCTATAGCCTACTACATAACCAGCTCCAACCTGGCCTTGCATGACTGTTTTTTGTATGTAATGCATGTTCCTGTGCCTGTGAACAGCTAGTGACAGGGAATGTTATAAATGAGAGTTAAGCTTATATGTTTAATCTATGTACAATTACCAACCGGATCCTATGATCCGTAGCTTGTATGTCGTGCACATGAAACATATCATTTGAGCAATCGCTAACTAACCCGTGCACCCATTTCTTAAACAATTTGTATTGCTACGTTTTACTTGACTAAAAACAATTTAAAAAATGGCAGTCTTTAGTAGGAGTGTACTACATCTCATCTTGTTTTCATCGACTTGTATTGTACCCCACAGTGCCTCCTCTTTTTTTTCTTCTGTATCCCATAACACAAATGCCATAATAAAAACAAGAATTATAAAAAAAAAAAAAAAAAAAAAAAACCTGTTGAAAGAATGCCCCTACGCATTTATTTCACATTGCAGTCACTGAAGCGACTCCCTCTTGGCTGTGTACAGGTACTTCCTGTCTGGTTCCTGATAGTAGATTCTCAAGAGTATTCACTCAAGTATGAATTGTCAGGAATTGTCACGAGACCACCAGGGAGCCACAGAGTCCAGCGGGGACTGAGATCAGAATACAAATCATTGCTAAATGGTTTACCGGTTTACCAGGTACTCAGGCCACGGTACTCCAGACATCATAACCACTACAGCGAGCCAAGGCCGGACTGGGAAAAAAATTCGGCCCTGGCATTTTTCAATCAGAGCGGCCCCCTAAGAAGGGGGCAGGGCCAGAAAGGGTGTGTTTTGTCATTACTAATGACAAGCACGCCCCCTCTCAAAGTGAGCATGTTGGTTCAATGCGCAGAGCCCCGCTGAAGAGCTCTAGCATTAGAAAAAGGCCCTGTATTTGTTCTGCGCAGCGCAAGCAAATTTAATAACATGCATGCGCTGTGTTTGCTTGTAACTTGTCTCTGGTGTCTCCATAAGTGGGATAACAGAGGACAAAAGGGCCAGGAAAGCGTATGGTGCATGTGTTAAGAGCCTGCTTGTGGGATTCTGTGTGTGTTGAGTGAGCTTATTGTGGTGTGGTATTGTGTAAATAGGTCAATTTCATTCGTGTTTGTGGTGTAATATGTGTGGCTAGGGGCTGTAGAGAGAGTGTGTGTGTATAGGGGGCATAGTGTGTAAGGGGATGTAGCGAGTGTGTGCATACGGGCTGTAGCGTGTGTGTGTGTGTATAGGTGACGTAGTGTGTGTAGGGGTTGTAGAGAGGGTGTGTTTAGAGAATGTTGTATGCGTTTGCTTACGAGGAATGTAGTGTGTGTAGGTGGTGCAGTGTGTGTGTGTGTAGGAGATCTAGTGTGTAAAGAACCCAGAGTGTGTATAGGAGATTGTGTGTGTGTAGAGGATTAAGAGTGCAAATAGGGTAAGGGATCTAGCGTGTATCTGGAGCGTAATGTGTGTAGTGGTGCAGTGTGAGGGGTGCTGTAGTGTGTATATATATATATATGTATATATGGACGTATTGTATGTGTGAGGGGCGCAGTGTGTGTGTGAGGGGTGCAGTGTGTGTAAGAGAGGTGCTGTGTGTCAGGGTGTTTTTATCTGCCGTCACATTCTATGTTTCTAATTTTCTTTGTCTGTTAACTCACTGAGGGTTATTTTATATATTATATATATGTGTGTGTGCTGTATATGTGTGGGAGTGTGCTGTGTGTGTGTGAGGGTGCTGTGTGTGTAAGGGTGCTGTGTGAGTGAGGGTGCTGTGCGTCTGAGGGTGCTGTGTGCCTCTGAGGGTACTGTGTGTGTCTGTGGGTGCTGTGTGTGTCTGGGGGTGCTGTGTGTGTAAGGGTGCTGTGTGAGTGAGGGTGCTGTGTGTCTGAGGGTGCTGTCTGTCTGAGGGTGCTGTGTGCGTCTGAGGGTGCTGTGTGTGTACGGGTGCTGTGTGTGTCTGGGGGTGCTGTGTGTGTCTGGGTGCTGTGTGTGTCTGGGTGCTGTGTGGGTGCTGTGTGTGTGTGGGTGCTGTGTGTGTCTGAGGGTGCTGTGTGTGTCTGGGTGCTGTGTGTGTCTGAGGGTGCTGTGTGTGTCTGGGGGTGCTGTGTGTGTCTGAGGGTGCTGTGTGTGTCTGGGTGCTGTGTGTGTGAGGAGGCTGTTAGTGTGAGTGTGAATTTATTTTTTATCTAGATTTATATTTTTTTATTAATAAAAAAAAAAAGAAGTTATATCCACCCCTCCCTTCTTACCTTTAGCCTGGGGGGGGGAGCCGTTCTGCCATGGAGTAGGGAGACATGCTGCGTTCCTTGGTGGTCCTAGCTCAGACCTCGCGAGAGGAACCCGGCGGAGCTACTGGCTAGAGCTCCCCGGGTCCTCTCCTCCCTCCCTTCCTCGCCAGCCGGCATAGCAGTGCTGTGGGCCGGTGAGGGGGATCTTTGATCTCCCCACCGGCCCATGAAGGCATACAGCAGGGCCGGCGCTCGGCATTGCCCGGAATGCCCGATGGCCAGTCCGGGCCTGCAGCGAGCTGTAGTGGTTATGATGATTTGAGTAATCCTTCAAATGTAAAATTTATTTTGAATTCACTTTGAATTCCTGACATTTTTCTCTTTAGTAAATAACGCTGTCAAAGTTTAATTTTGTTTATGCAATCCAGGAGTGGAACCAGCACCCCTACACTTAATTTTGGGTTGAGTGTGGTGTTAAAGGGACAGTATAGGCATTCAGACTACTTCATCTTATTCATGTGGTCTGAGTGAAGTGTCCCTGTCCTCTTAATCCAGCTATGTAAACTGCAATGTTTACATTGCGTGGTTAAGACAACCTCTTGCAGACAGCCACTAAAGGGGGCGGGGGGGGGGGGGCGGGAGGGGTGGTCTAACGAAATAGACAAGTGGACACTACGGCATGAGGAATACAGTTTTGTATTCCTAATGCTACAGTGTTACTGTGATGTAATTCCAGTAAAATACAAGTTTAGCAGGCTAAGATTGCCACAAGGCATATGTATGTATATGTGTTTGTAGTATCAGTTAGTTAATTACACGTAGCTAAGATACTGTTATCACTGTACTGACCAGGTGCAGGAATGTAAGAACTGGAATTACGCGTCCCTCTCCTTTGTATCAGATGAGCCACGTGGTTAGACCGGATGGATGAGTTTAGACTCTATTTATTAAATAGGTTAAGGGTATGTGTGGGTGTAGTTAATTGTGGGAGGAGCTACAGTGCTATATAAGGAATGTACTCTATGTATTCAGTACTCAGACTTTGCTGTATTTTGGTGACGCTAGTCCCTCTGAGTCCCGATCGGTGATCCAATAAAGAATCTCTTCCTTCCTGAAGAAACCTGTGTCCATCTCTCTGTGCTTGGCTTCCGTCAGTTTCTCCGGTATCATTTGGTGCATTGGCCGGGAAGCTCATCGTTCAACGGTAGCTGAGAGGCAGAGGCGTGAGACGGTCTATCTTTGCCCACGTTCTCTACGGCTGCACCCCTGAACTTCTGCGTGGACCTCCCTTCGTCTCGGCGCCACTGGTCTGTTGTCCAGGAGATCATCGGCCTCTACGTGAGAAGTGCTGGGGTGTCCCCGTCGATGAGTGTGAACTCAGGTTCAGGAACGAGGAGGTAAGACAACTGCTGTTTTAGACGGCAGGACCCACTAGGGGTATACCGATTGTGCGGTAGGCCCAAAGGGGTTTTGAATCTGTGTATCTGCCCCCTCTGTCGGAGGGAAGGAGCGAAGGCGCACCGCTCGATCGAACGCTCTTTAGTCAGACCGTTTGATTTGGTTAGTCAGGCGGGGTCCTGGTGTAAATAGCCCTAGCCGGACACCGGTGTCTTGTCTAGACTAGCGTTCTAGGGTGTATATTACGTTCGCTAGGTCGGAGGGACCGGGAGACTAAGCGGCGCCTGTGTAAATTCGGTTCGCTAGTTCTCATCCTATCTGGGCTAAGTGGGAAGGCGTGTAAATTTGGAACCCACTAGACTTTTGATAGTGCGACTAAGAGGCGCCTGTGTAAATTCGGTTCTCTAGCTCGCTATATATGTGGTGATTGGGCAGTGTGGCTAACCAAAACGGGTGTATATAGTTTTAGGTAGTCCATTCAAGGTACTGGCCAATAGTTTAGTTGGGAATTGTAAATGTGTTAACGATTGTTTTAGTAAAGTGTATATCTTGTTAGATAGCGCGAGCTCAGCCGTCTAGCGAGAGTGTTAATAGTGTGTTGCTGTATTATAGTGCACGGTACCATAACCCTGTATATTTACTGACATTATATAATAAGTACTAATCATTGTCGTCCATTGCATGTTTAACACCATAACCACTAATAATTGTATTGTGACCTTAACTTGTGCTTTGACCTATGCTAACCGTACTGTAACCGCTATTTGTAAAAGACGATGTTACTGGGGTGTGTTATAGACGGGTAATTCGTATATAGAGAATTATAGCGTGGGTGACTGTATAGTTACGCCAAAGGGCATAATATTGATTATATAGTGACTGGTGTAACAGCTGTGTGTGTACGGGAATTCCCTGAGTGTTTATTGTTATTGTGTACGTTTCACTTGGTAACCGTACCACGTGGTGCTGTTGCCAGAGGAAACGGGTGTGACTGTTGAATAGTACGCGTGTATAGTATTCGTTGTCGACGACGTTCCATTGTTAAGTATGGGTGCGTCGCAGTCAACGATTCCGGATCCCTTAGGATGTATGGTTAAGAATTTTAAAAAGGGATTCAAAGTTTGTGATTTTGGGGTAAAGATGTCTCCTGTACGTTTGGTCACTTTGTGTACTAGGGAGTGGCCTACTTTGGTTGCGGCATGGCCGCCACGTGGCAGTTTGGATCCAACTCTGGTACAGCGCTTACACGTGGCTGTATCGGGTAGGCCTGAACTTTACGGCCAGTTTCCTTATATTGACTGTTGGAGACAGGCCGTAAATGACTCGCCAAAATGGCTCCAGACATGCCACGAGGAGCAGTGTCGCCTCATGGTAGCTAGGACTTGCTCGTCCACTAGGACTGGTGTTAGGCCCATTTTGGACACGCCCCCTGAGTCCGAGATCCCTTTGCCGCCCCCTTACTTTCCGTTAAGAAGAAGTGACGCAAACGCAGGAAGTCCTGCACCCCTCCCCTCATTACCCTCATCCACTTCCGCTTCCTCCTCCAGTACAGGATCCACCCCCCCTCGTACTAAATCTCCCCTTCCGGAACCAGAATCCACCCCCATTAGAAACGAATATCCTGATTTGGCGCCACTTCAGACTTCCGGTCAAGCTTCATCTAGCTCGGCTCGAAGTGTTTTATTTACGACCTTTTCCCAAAACCGACCTCCCACATCCCCATACCCTATCTCTCCCCGACCGGAACCCATGACTGACGCCTCTCTACGTAGCCCCATCCAAACCCGACAGTTGACTGGTGCCCAACAATTAAAGCACTATCAGATGCCTCTTCGTCTGAATCCCGGGTCAGCTTATATCGATGCCGCAGGTCAAATGGCACACGCTGACCCAGTCTTCGTATATGTCCCATTTACCACAACCGATCTTTTAAACTGGAAGACCCATAATTCCTCGTATACTGAGAAACCACAAGCTATGACTGATCTGTTCACCTCAATAGTACAGACGCATAATCCGACATGGGCTGATTGCCAGCAGTTACTAATGACTTTATTTAACAATGAGGAAAGGACAAGAATAAATCAAGCAGCCATTAAAGCATTAGAGGATAGAGCCCGTGCTTTGAACCAAGCCAATCCAGCAGCATGGGCCGCGACACACTATCCCAACACCGATCCCGATTGGAACGTAAATGGTGCTGATATGGTTCAACTCAGAGCCTATAGAGACGCTATAATTGCTGGCATGAAAGCCGGAGGAAAGAAAGCCATTAACATGTCGAAGACAGTTGAGGTGATCCAGAAAAGCGATGAAGCGCCCAGTGTCTTTTATGACCGATTATTGGAGGCATACCGCTTGTATACCCCCTTTAATCCGGAAGACGCAGACAATTCCCGAATGGTTAACTCCGCCTTTGTCAGCCAAGCATACGGAGATATTAAGCGCAAGCTACAAAAGTTAGAAGGGTTTGCAGGTATGTCCATCACCCAACTAATGGAGGTAGCAAATAAGGTCTATATGAACAGGGATACAGAAAGTAAGAAAGAGGAAGAGCGCAAGATGCGTAAAAAGGCTGATATGCTAGCGGTAGCGATCGCAGGCGTAGATAAACGGGGCCCAGATAGAGGCAATAATAGATGGAGTAGGGAGCCTTTGAGTAGGGATCAATGCGCGTATTGCAAGGAAGAAGGGCATTGGAGGAACGAATGTCCGCAAAGAGAGCAGTACGAGAGAGACCAACCCAGGGCAGGCTACGGAAACTTTAGAGGTAGAGCGAGAGGTAGAGGAGGCCCCGGAGGGAGTAATGGTTATAGAGGGAGTAATGGGAACAGAGGAAGTGTTAGGGAAGACAGGTATATTCCAGCAGCGCAAAGGTCCCGCGATAGAGAAGGTAGGGACTTTGTAGGATTGGCTGACACTGTCATGGAGGACTATTGATACCGACCGGGCTCCATCCCCCTTGGTCGAGCGGAGCCTATGGTCAATGTATCAATAGGGGGGAAAAGGAGTGCGTTCATGATCGACACTGGTGCTGAACATTCAGTGGTGACTAATCTAGTTGCTCCTCCATCTGGAAGGACTATTACTGTGATAGGAGCAACTGGAAGAAGTGCTGAAAAACCGGTTCTTAAAAGTCGACTCTGTACATTGGGAGGCCACGTAGTAAAACACCAATTCCTTTATATGCCTGAATGTCCAGTCCAATTGCTGGGACGTGATATGCTATCAAAATTACAAGCGCAGATTACGTTCCTACCAAATGGAACAACATCCTTAAAGTTTAATGGACCTTCAGGTATTATGACTTTATCCGTACCAAAGGAAGAAGAGTGGCGACTTTATACAGTGTTGACTAGCCAAAACCCTAGGAGTGATGAGACATTGTTTAACATACCAGGAGTTTGGGCAGAGAACAACCCACCAGGACTGGCCCGCAATATTCCACCAATAAAAATTGAACTGAAACATGGGGTTTATCCAGTGAGCCTAAGACAATATCACATTCCGCAGAAGGCTAAGAAGAACATCCAATCCTATCTGGATAAGTTCATACGGTATGGTATCCTAAAATTCTGTACTTCCCCCTGGAACACCCCATTGCTGCCTGTTCAAAAGCCCGGTACAGATGAGTATCGACCTGTACAGGACTTAAGAGCAGTCAATGATGCGGTTGTTAGCATACATCCAGTTGTACCCAATCCATATAACCTGCTTGCTTTAATTCCGGGCGGGGCTACTTACTTCACAGTCTTAGATCTCAAAGATGCCTTCTTTTGCCTCCGAATTGCCGCAGAAAGCCAATGTATTTTCGCTTTCCAATGGGAGAACGCTGTAACGGGCTCAAAACGCCAAATGACTTGGACAAGACTGCCCCAAGGGTTTAAAAATTCACCTACCCTATTTGGTTCAGCTCTAAGTCAAGATCTACTGGATTTCGAGTCTATCCCAGGAGAATGTGTATTGTTACAATATGTAGATGACTTGTTGATACCAGCAGTTACAAAAGAAAAATGTCAGCAAGCAACGCACGATCTACTACATATTCTCTGGAAGGCAGGATACAAGGTGTCCAGGAAGAAGGCTCAGTTGTGTTTGCCAACTGTCAAGTATCTGGGATTCCATATCTCTGAAGGTCAAAGGATTATGGGACCAGAGAGAAAAGAAGCTGTCTGCCAAATACCAATACCCAAGAATAGAAGACAAGTGCGAGAATTCTTGGGGGCAGCAGGCTTCTGTAGGATATGGATTCCCAGCTATGCGATACTGGCAAAACCTCTGTACGCAGCCATCAAAGGTACAGAGCACGACCCCTTCTTATGGACCCAAGAACAGCAAACGGCATTTGAAGATGTGAAGAAGGCTTTGATGAGTGCCCCAGCATTAGGTCTACCTGATCACACACGACCATTCTACTTATATGTACACGAGCAAAGAAGAATGGCTGTGGGAGTATTGACACAGTACTTGGGATCATGGCAAAGACCTGTTGCCTACATGTCTAAGCAACTGGATGCAGTGGCCAGCGGACTTCCACCTTGTCTAAGAGCCGTAGCTGCAGCCGCCCTGCTAGTAGCTGAAGCCGATAAACTCACTCTGGGTCAAGAACTTTATGTACGAGTCCCACATGCAGTACAGACGTTGTTGGATTACAAAGGAAATCATTGGTTTAGTAACAGCCGTATGACCAAGTATCAAGCAATGTTGTGTGAAAACCCAAGAGTGCATTTAGAGACTGTAAACACCTTAAATCCAGCTACCCTTTTGCCGCAACCTACTGAAAGTCAACATGATTGTTTGGAAGTAATGGATGAAGTATTTTCAAGTAGACCAGATCTTCGTGATTTTCCCATCCAGAACCCCGATGTTCAATATTACACCGACGGCAGTAGTTATGTGAAAGAAGGGATCCGCTATGCAGGATATGCAGTGACAACAATAGACAAGGTGATAGAAGCTCGGCCACTGGCGAAAGGAACATCAGCACAAAAGGCAGAATTAATAGCACTAACACGAGCGTTACAATTGGCTGAAGGTTTAAGAGTAAATATCTATACGGACTCTAAGTATGCGTTTTTAACCACTCATGCCCACGGAGCTTTGTATAAAGAAAGAGGACTACTGAATTCAGAAGGCAAAGAAATCAAGTACGCAGCTGAAATCCTACAACTATTGGAAGCAGTGTGGGAGCCGAAAGAAGTCGGTATCATACATTGTCGAGCGCATCTGAGAGGAGATGGTGATGTAACCAAGGGAAATCGGATGGCAGATAGTGCAGCTAAGCGTGCTGCTGAATCAGGAAGACAGGAGTATGTGGGGCATATAGCTGCTCTTATACCAACTCCACTGTCCCAATGGACTCCAGTTTATACAGCTCAAGAAGAGGAGTGGTTAAAGACTGAACCGGGAAAGTATTTGGAGAACAAGTGGTATCAGCTAGAAGATGGAAGAATAGTCATACCAGCATCACTAGCGGTAGAAATTGTCCAAAATTATCACAACGGGACACATTCTGGGAGAGACAGTACTGAAGAATCTCTCAGGAAACATTTCTATATACCAAGATTGTCCAACTTGACTCAGGCCATTGTACGCAGATGTGTAACGTGTGCTAAGAATAATGCAAGACAAGGACCAGTAAAGCCACCAGGAGTCCAGTTTATGGGGGGACTCCCCATGTCCGATCTACAAATAGACTTTACAGTAATGCCTAAATCGGGTGGACATCGTTACCTGTTGGTAATTGTGTGCACCTATTCAGGCTGGGTAGAAGCATGTCCTACTCGTACAGAGAAAGCAGGAGAAGTTGTAAGATTCCTGCTACGAGAAATAATACCCCGATATGGACTACCCTGTTCTATAGGATCGGACAATGGTCCAGCTTTTGTTCATCAGTGCCTACAACAACTGACTCATATGCTTGGTATAAAGTGGAGGCTTCATACTGCATATAGACCCCAGAGTTCTGGTAAGGTAGAGAGAATGAATAGAACTATAAAGAACCAGTTGGCTAAAATGTGTCAGGAAACCCAACTTAAGTGGAACGTTCTCTTACCCATAGCTTTATTGCGAATCCGCAGTACCCCTACCAGAAGGATGGGCCTCTCTCCTTTTGAAATCATGTATGGGCGACCACCTCCCGTACTTGGTAACTTAAGGGGGGACTTGAGTCAGTTGGGAGAAGGAATTACCCGGCAGCAGGTTGTAGAGTTGGGTAAGACTATGGAGGAGGTACAGAAATGGGTACAAGATAGATTACCTGTGAATATTTATCCCCCTGTTCATAGTTATCATCCAGGAGACCAAGTGTGGATTAAAGAGTGGAATAATGTACCGTTAGGGCCCAAGTGGAGAGGTCCTTATGTTGTTCTTTTGTCTACCCCTACAGCGATAAAAGTAGCCGAAGTAACTCCGTGGATACATCACTCCAGGGTTAAACCAGCAGCAGTCGATTCTTGGCAAATTACAGCAGATCCAGAGAATCCCTGCAAGATCCGGTTGAAACGCACTACTCAGTCGGAGTAACGAGGAATTATTGTGGATTACAAATTTTATTGTTACAGGTGTGAGTGAGAAGGCCATAATAAAGCCTGTCCGCTTACCAACACATAGTGTATAAGCCAGGAAAGTCTCGAAGGGACACCTGTGAAGACGAGCAGAACTCCATTCCCTGCAGCCCTCACATCCTGGAAGCTGAGGTTCCATCGCACGGACGAAGACTGAGGATGACGGCGAAAGATGTGCTTTTGATTGTGTTTATTTATATGTGTTTTTATATTCAGGAAGGTAGAGGTACCGACACTCCTAGCTGTGAGGTATGCATTAAGACTACGAGAACAGGTAACCATATTTCCCAAACCCTAATTTGGCATTCACAATACGAATGTAAAGGAGAGGTATCAAGATGTAGATACCTAAATATAGACTATAGTGTGTGCCATTTAGGAGTAGGAGAACCTAAGTGCTTCAGTCCAGAGTATCAACCTCGTACAATTTGGTTGACTCCCAGGAATGGAGATCCTCAGGGGACCCTAATTAATAAGACGGTGTTAGAATCCGTACATTCTTCGGGTGTTCTGCTATTTGATGCATGTAAGGCGATATCAAGTGGTAGAAAACCGTGGAATGTATGTGGGGATCTTAGATGGGAGAGGACGTATGGGTCTAATGATAAATATATTTGTCCCAGTAGTAAAAATAAATATGTGAGTCCTAGATGCCCAAATAAAGACTATAACTTTTGTCCATATTGGTCTTGTGTGGGGTGGGCGACTTGGGGACAGACAGTAGATAAAGACATGATAGTGACTAAGTTGCCGACTAGCCCTTATTGTAAGTCTATGGAATGCAACCCAGTCCATATACTTATTAATAACCCCGACAAGTTCCTAGATAAGTATGGAAATTTATTTGGGTTTCAGATATACGGGACGGGTTTAGATCCTGGGACATTATTGTTTATAGGAATAGAGACTGATACGGTATCCTCCCAGACTCATCAAGTATACCATTCCTTTTATGAAGAGATGAGTATAGATAATAAGATCCCCCATAACGCTAAAAACCTGTTCATTGACCTAGCTGAAAGTATTGCCGGTAGTCTTAATGTTACCAACTGCTATGTGTGTGGAGGTACTAACATGGGAGACCAATGGCCTTGGGAAGCAAAGGAGGTAATGTCCGGTTCTGAGGCAGTTGACCAACTAATATCTACACAAGCCGATTATCATTTGAGTGTTAGAGGTAAATCTGAGTGGAGATTAAAGACCTCCATCATAGGTTATGTTTGCATAGCAAGGAAAGGAATAATGTATAATACTTCTGTAGGAGAATTAACTTGTCTAGGGCAAAAAGCTTATGATGATGATACTAAAAATACAACTTGGTGGTCGGCTTCAAATGTCTCAGAACCATCTAACCCGTTTGCTAGATATGCCAGTTTAAAGGATGTGTGGTTTGATTTATCCATCACATCTACCTGGAGAGCCCCAGCAAATTTGTACTGGATCTGTGGTAAGAAAGCCTATTCGGAGTTGCCACAGGACTGGGAAGGGGCATGTGTGTTGGGTATGCTCAAACCATCCTTCTTCTTGTTACCGATTGAAACAGGTGAGACTTTAGGTGTTAAAGTGTATGATGTGAATCATAGGAAGAAAAGGGGACCCTTAGAGATAGGCACCTGGGAAGATAATGAATGGCCTCCCCAGCGTATCATAGATTATTATGGGCCAGCCACGTGGGCAGAAGATGGTACCTTTGGTTATAGAACCCCAATTTATATGCTCAACCGTATTATAAGATTACAGGCGGTGGTTGAGATTATTACTAATGAGACCTCACAAGCACTCAATCTTCTAGCGAAGCATAATACCAGGATGAGGACAGCAGTGTACCAAAATAGATTAGCCTTGGATTACCTTTTGGCAGTAGAGGGAGGTGTATGTGGGAAGTTTAACCTGAGCAATTGCTGTCTTCAAATAGATGACGAAGGGCAAGCAATAGCTGAGCTTACTAGCCATATGGTTAAACTAGTGCATGTGCCTACTCAGGTATGGAAAGGGTACAATCCAAGTAGTTGGTTTGGTAGCTGGTATGAGTGGTTTGGAGGGCTTAAGGCAGTGGTAGGTGGAGTCCTACTGATTTTACTGTTGTGTCTACTCCTACCGTGTCTTATACCCTTAGTAGTTAGGTCTGTGCAAAGCCTGATAGGAAGTATAGCAGAGAGGAAGGCTGCTGCACAGATAATGGCGATATATAAGTATAAGGCTCTAGATCAAGGAGAACCAATGCAGGAAGATGAGTGTTAAAAGATTCACATCATAAGATAAGTCTGGTCTGGTTCATGGTAACCTGAGGTATATGCAAACCAAGGTTAAGTGATGCCTCAAGTAATTGTGAAATATCAGAGGCATCAAAGGGGGGAATGCGATGTAATTCCAGTAAAATACAAGTTTAGCAGGCTAAGATTGCCACAAGGCATATGTATGTATATGTGTTTGTAGTATCAGTTAGTTAATTACACGTAGCTAAGATACTGTTATCACTGTACTGACCAGGTGCAGGAATGTAAGAACTGGAATTACGCGTCCCTCTCCTTTGTATCAGATGAGCCACGTGGTTAGACCGGATGGATGAGTTTAGACTCTATTTATTAAATAGGTTAAGGGTATGTGTGGGTGTAGTTAATTGTGGGAGGAGCTACAGTGCTATATAAGGAATGTACTCTATGTATTCAGTACTCAGACTTTGCTGTATTTTGGTGACGCTAGTCCCTCTGAGTCCCGATCGGTGATCCAATAAAGAATCTCTTCCTTCCTGAAGAAACCTGTGTCCATCTCTCTGTGCTTGGCTTCCGTCAGTTTCTCCGGTATCATTACTTTAATTTTACAATTTTGATTGGGTTATTCATTAAAGTTTTGGTTCTTGAGAATTCCAAATTAATTTCAAATTTTAGACCAAAATAATCTTTTTTTTTTTTAGATTTTGCAGCCATATCCCATTTGTGTTTTGCTTGTATCTTGGTTTAGAAGATCACTACCTGGGAAGTGATCCTTGGGAGGCTGCTCACCTGAATTATTTTATAAGTATATTACATACTTATTTCACACGTGATTGTGGTGATAGTATTGTTTTTGGCCCAGCAATAACCCTGATTTTTTATTCGCCATGGCACACTCACCAGAGGGGTATTTCTATTCATTAGGGCTAAATTTTCACTTGACAATGGCTAGTAGTGAGTGGAAATATTTAGCTGTGATCTACTGTACCATCAAGACAACCCACGTTTTAAAGGCTAAATAGTATCAAACTGAAATCACCAAACCTGGCCATGAATTTTCTTGCTCAAAGAAATTCAGGAGAATTTGATATTGTTGATAAATAACCAGATTGCTCCAATTCTCTGGAAAATACATTTTATTTTGCTTCATATCCAAATAATCTCGCTTTAAATAATAACATTTAGGACAATAGTCAATCCTTACATTTTGGGGTTTATTGATTAAACACTGAATTTTAGTGTCTTGAAATGCAATTTGCAAATTTAGGTTAAAATTTTGTTGATTTGGGCAAATTCTTCTGCTACTACCACAGCTTTACTACTTTTAACTTTAACTATTCAGTTTTTCGGTTTCATGAATAAAATCAATTGACGTAAGTTAATATCAAATGAAGTTTTTAATTACGTATTGTCAGCGTTTACATAGGAATTCTACAATTATTTTGCTAACGAGGAGCTTGTTAAGTAACCATTTCTGACTGTCATCCGTGTTTCAAAATAAAGTAGCAACTATCCGAAAATTGATTTTTTTTCCACATGACTTTTGTTTGCCCAAGATAAGGGAAAGAAAAACCTAAAAAAACTGTAATCAACCCTTTCAGAAGTTACTATCACTGTGCACCAATTACATTAACAAAAACCTGACTTGCCAGACTAGTTGATAATAGCATATCATAAAAGAAAGGGTTAAGGGTTAACTCCATAGAGTGATCAAATATGCCCAAACAATTAAAACACACTTAATATTGTTTTAGCAATTACTTTGTTTTACTTTTAACTTTTATGTGCCTAGTTGTGGGTTGGGTAGTGCATCAGTAAGGCAGCATGTTGATGGGTATGTGCGGTGTTGTGTGGTGGGATATGACTAGTGTTGGTGGTGTGTTGTTTATATTATTTTTAAACATTTATTATTATAACAATTTGTCCTCTGGTAGCTTTTGCTGCCATTAGGGAAATATCGTGAATTTATGTAGGTTTGATTAAAAAAATGTAGCTTCATTTGTGCAGTGAAAGCTACCAGGTCTTTTCAGTGTGAATTGCTTTAACTTCATTGTTTGATACATATGCTAATCCTATCCTTTTACATTGCAAATTTGATTGAAATTCGTTTATTTCAACAACATTTTGCTAATACGGACTATATTCAAATATAAGGGATACTATAGTCACCAAAACAACTTTAGCTTAATGAATCAATTTGGGTGTATAGATCATGTCCCCACAGTCTCTCTGTTCAATTCTCTTCCCTTTCGGAATTAAATCACTTTGATTATACAGCCTTAGTCACACCTTCCTGCATGTGATTTACACAGCCTTCCTAAATACTTCCTGTAAAGGGAGATCTAATGTTTACACTTCCTTTATTGCGCTGGTTGTCGAATCTAGAATTAATAGCTTGCTATAATATGTATGTGTTTAAACTTCAAGTTACAGAGCAGGAGATCAAAACTTCTAAAGTAAATTAACATCTGTTTGAAAATGAAACCATTTTGTTTTCATGCAGGCTGTGTCATTCACAGGTAGGGGAGGTGTGGCTAGAGCTGCATAAACATGATTTAACTCCTAAATGGCAAAGAATTAAGCAGTGAGACTGCATGGAGGCTTCATTAGGCTCTTCAGAATTTGTTGACACTATATAAATAATAATAAGTAAGCTAAAGTTGTATTGTGACCATATTGTCCTTTTAAGTGAATAATCTAGGTTTTTAATAGTTCACTAAACTAAGATTGGTAATGAATTAAAATCAAAATGGTCAAATCACAATCACAATAATCTAGCCAAATTTTACCCATAGCTTGGATGGCTGGATTTAAATTTTCTAGAATTCAGGCTTTAGTAAATACACCTTTGTGTGCATGTTGTAGTGTAATATTTGTATGACTAATGAACTTTATAGAAATACTCTAGTGTTAGAAATACAAACATGCATTCCAGATCCAATGCCTAAGGCGACGCCCATAAATGATACGAGGTCAAAGATCTCATGTAAACCAACTAGCCTTGTATATAAAACTGGGATTCTGTGGCTTTTTAGACGGAAAACCGAGGCCTACTGCTCTAACACGCTAAGGATGTATGTAGACCTGAGCGGTGTACAGAGGAGGACTGTTATTTTCTTATATTACTAAAATAAAAAACAACAAGGTGTAACTCCACACATGTTCTTGCATCTATAACAATGGAACTCTCACGAGCTATGAAAACTGTGGACTGATTATTATTTTTGCTTTCCTTAACGTAATGTTTTCAATCCAACTGCATGTTCATGGACTAACGGTTTTATATATGTGGGACAATGTTACTGCACTATGTATCTCTTTATACTGCTTCCACGTGCCTGTGGTTACCTCACCTTGTTTATAAATAAAGAATTTAAAAAAAAAAAAAGAAATACAAACATGCATTCCTAACACGTAAGTGGTATAGTATCTGGATTATTGTCCCTTCCCCCCCGATCCACTAAAAAAAAACACAAATATTTTTATATATAGATTTTTGTACTGCTCTTTTTTTCACTATATTGGTGACTTCTCATTTGATATGTGAATAAAATTAAGATGAAGTGGTTGTCCCCTAGCCATTAATCATCTTTTTTTTCTTTGGCGCCACAGTGTTGCGGTCACCGGCCCGCCGAGCCTCACGGCCGTGCCCGATCGGCACGGCCACGCCGACAACACGAGCTTACCTGCTCGTCGGCGAGCCGGGAACCGCTCCTTCCGTTCTTCCGGGCATCACTCCCGAATCAAACATGGCGCCGACCACGTGGTCGCGCCTAAGAGTAGCTCCGCCCCCGAAAATTATACCAACGTGTGCGTGACGTCACGACGCCAACGCACACGCATGTTTTGGGGTCAGAGGTCGCCCTCTGACCAATCATAGCCTAGAGAGGGGTATTTAAACCCCTAGCTTTTCCCATTACTTTGCCATGTCGTGGTTTCAGTTTCCTGATTTCCTGAGAGTGCTATTTCCGTGATTCTGATTTCCTGGTATCTTGATCCTTGGCGTTTCCCTGGTTATTCTGATCTCTGGTTTCCCTGACTTGGCTTGTTTAATCGGTATTGAGTATTTTCTGGCTTCCTTGACCTCGGCTTTCCCTTTGACCATTCTCTGTCTCTAGCGTATTAGTCCGGCCATTCTAAGGTCCGGTTTACGCTCTATCCTGTTATTTTCCTTTTCTTACCTATGTATATGTTTACATAGTTTCTGCGTGCTGGACCACATTACTAGTCGTGACACACAGTCAGATATTGTCGTTTCCTCGATTTTATTTCCATATTGCGCTTCAGAAATATGGAATTCGGCCAAACAGTCCATGAGCTCACATTCGACTAAATCCGAATGCACAAGTCTAGTAAACACTGACTTTTCTCATGAAAGGCAGCATTTACACTGCTCAGCCTGTAGGGATAGGCTCTTTGCCCCAGAACCACTACATTAAGCTCTAGCAGATTTGTTGCCTACAGTGTCCCTTTAAAATCATTGCTGGGGTAAAGGATGTCAGATTCACTGTATTTTTCAGACATAACTTCCAACATTGGCAGGCTTGTAATCGGGACGAGTGGGCGGGCATTCTAGGAGTTGTCACCACTGACACAACCTGCGTCAATAGTAAGACCCAAAATAGGCATGTCTGCCCACTACAGGAAGTGTATGTCTGGTGTCAAGCACGCCAAACAGACTCTCTGCTAGCCCTCTACATGGAGGACCATGCAGAGAGTACTGTTGAGGCACAGTCTGAATTGTCCTAGCATCTGCATATCTAATGACGCACTCATGCTGCCCAAAGACAGTTACCTGGTGTCCCTCATTCGTCACACCAGATAACTAAATAAGGATAGCGGAACAGGACTCTGAAGGCAGGACTACTGGGCGCTCAAATTAATTCTCCATGTTGATGGGTAGGGTTACCAGACCTCCCAATTTGACCCAAATTGTCAGTTTTAAAGTGCTATCCTAACGTCTCGACCGGCTGGTAATACTGCCCCAGCGTCTGCCAGGGCCTGCATACTGTTGGGGACCACCGGGGGTCCTTTCTGCACTCAAAGGGTATGAAAAACAAGGAAACAGGAGGATGGTTAAAAGTTTGGAAATAATGACTTGTGTATTATCAGTGTGTATATGTGTTAGTATGTGTGTGTATGTCTATCTTTGCCACTGTATGTGTATGTGTGTATCTGACAGTGTGTTTGTGTGAGTATGTCATGTGTGTATGTCTGTGTGCATTCTCACCTAAGGGACTTTTATTTATTTATGCATTTATATTTTAACTGTATCCCAGAGGAAGTCCACAGTGGTGGAGGAAAAGCATTGGACATATTTTAAAAGTTTTATTTTGTTACATTTGTTGTTGTAGGCTATTGCACATAATAAATTGCAGCGGAGAGTATTCCATTGATTTATCAGCTCTGGGCCACATCACTGGTAGGAGACCAAAAAGGTGATAGTCCCCAAGCCTAAAGCAAGGGAGGCACCACAAGACGCCAAACTTTCATATTTTCTGTGAGTGCATTTCCAGAGCGCAGATTTTATTATATTTTGCTGTACTTGCCTATGTATGGTTTATTTTATCCATCTGTAGAAGCAGAGCTGAATCCCACATACTGTGTATACTTTGCTGTCTAAGAGGGGTGATGAATAGGAAAAAAACACTTGGGAAGCTGCATCTTTTGCATTAAGGTAAAGGAACACTATAGTGTCAGGAATACAAATGTGTATTCCTGACACTATAGCTCTAATATTGTAAAGAGTTGCAGAATTAGTTGGCGCTATATAAATACCAATAATAATAATAAAAATGCGGTCCCCACCCCCGTTACCTCTAGTTAAAAAGGTAATTAACTCACCTTTTTCAAGCTCCGCGCGGGTCCAGGCTGGCCCGCTCACCCTCTGCTTCCTTGGCTAAGATCATCAAACTTAATGATCTCAGCTAATCCAATGCTATTGCGCAAGTGCACCAAACGCAGTCGGCATCTCTTCATAGCAGTGCATTGAATCAATGCACTTCTTCTTTTTTTTTTTTTTTAATTCTTTATTTTTATTGACAAAGGTTTTATGGTACAGCACAAATGCAGTAGTGTTTACATTACAAGATGCCACATACATGGTATACAACAAATATACAACACATTCAGTGCTTCCTCTCACTTTGACCCCTATCCTAATGCTCCGAGCTAACGCTCCCTGTCAGGCACTCTGCTCCCTTTCCATTCTACATAGAGATTGGGTTACCTTATGTCAATATAGTTTTTCAAGTTTTATTTAGAAAAATAACAATAAACTGAAAATAAAACCGGTACCACAGAAAAATAAATGATCAATCGTAGGTGTGTGTCACACTGGCTATTACCTTTCCTTTCAGCTGCCCCCGGTCTTTGCCCATATAGGGCAGCCATTTAGAAGACCTCCGTCTCCCAGGGGGCCAAACGTTCTCCCTGTAGTGCTTCACACCTATTCCCTTGAATCAAGGCACTTCTATGAGGAAAGTTCAGCTCCTCCATGCAGAGCGTAGAGACGCTGAATGTCAGTGCTGCACGTTTGAAGTGTGACTGAGTCTGGAGAGTGGCCAGTGGTGGTGTCCCTAGGCACTTTATCTGCCTGTATACCCTACACGCTGCCCTGCTGACTGAGATCTAAACACGGTATTTTCTCTGAAAAGGCAGTGTTTACATTAAAAAGCCAGCAGGGACAGACAAAAGACACCAAAACCACTACATTAAGCTGTAGTTGTTATGGTGGCTATAGTGTCCCTTTAAGTACCCCTGTGTGCATTTAAATACACTCTGAGTTTAGTTTTTACAATGTGTATGTATCTCTGTGCCACTATGTGTCTATGTGTCAGTCTGTGCCACTATGTGTGTATGTGTCAGTCTGTGTCACTATGTGTGTATGTGTCACTCTCTGTCACTGTGTCTATCTGTGTGTATGTGTCAGTCTGTGTCACTGTGTCTATCTGTGTGTATGTGTCAGTCTGTGTCTATTTGTGTGTGTATGTGTCAGTCTGTGTCACTATGTGTGTATGTGTCAGTCTGCGTCACTATGTGTGTATGTGTCACTCTTTCTATCTGTGTGTATGTGTCTGTGTGTATGTGTCAGTCTGTGTGTGTATGTGTCACTATGTGTGTATGTGTCAGTCTGGGTCACTATGTGTGTATGTGTCACTCTGTCTGTGTGTGTATGTGTCACTGTGTCTGTGTGTGTGTATGTGTCAGTCTGTGTCACTGTGTCTGTGTGTGTATGTGTCAGTCTGTGTCACTATGTGTGTATGTGTCAGTCTGCGTCACTATGTGTGTATGTGTCACTCTTTCTATCTGTGTGTATGTGTCTGTGTGTATGTGTCAGTCTGTGTGTGTATGTGTCAGTCTGTGTCACTATGTGTGTATGTGTCAGTCTGCGTCACTGATGTAGAATTATTAAAAATCTTTATTAAACCTGTATTGAATTATTGTACTAACTCCATTTTAATCTCACATAACCTCACATTATGACAGACCCTCCATTTTGTCTACATTACATGACAGAATTTCCTAACAGCATTTAGTATAATGAATAGAGACTGTATTTTCTATAAAGACATGACTAACCCCGGAATTGCTGAATCTCCTGTAATTTGCAACATAGTATAATCTGAAGGCCATGAGAACACTGTACTAATGAAATGTTCTATTCATAAAAGAACCTTGCACCTGGCCACGAGACTGACATCACTAACTACGCAAAATGACGCCCAAGCCCCCCTTTCCACCGAGTAAGCCTCATGCTGGGAAAGATGGCGCTTGAGCCATCTGTCCACACCCGTGTCCAGAACAATACCACCTCCCGGTGGGAGGACACCTAGCTAGTCACTCAAATCCCTGAGCCAATTAATAATATTGATGGGTGGACATTGACATAGCCACTTAACATTTAATCCAATTAATGATGTTTATTTGTTATCTGATATTCAATGATGATGTCATTTTGCCTTTAAAAGGGTCTGCATACCCGTTTTCTAACCAGATGCCATTAAATTTTCTGAAGTGCTTTTAACCTGAACTCCATGTGTCAGTGTGAACTTACTTCTGCGTATACGCAATTTAATCATCTCAGATTTGGACAGGAACAGATAGACATTTAAACATATTTGTTTATTTCTAAATTAATCTACATCATCACTATGTGTGTATGTGTCACTCTGTCTGTGTGTGTATGTGTCACTGTGTCTGTGTGTGTATGTGTCACTGTGTCTGTGTGTGTATGTGTCAGTCTGTGTCACTATGTGTGTATGTGTCAGTCTGCGTCACTATGTGTGTATGTGTCACTGTGTCTATCTGTGTGTGTATGTGTCACTGTGTCTATCTGTGTGTGTATGTGTCAGTCTGTGTCACTGTGTCTATCTGTGTGTGTATGTGTCAGTCTGTGTCACTGTGTCTATCTGTGTGTGTATGTGTCAGTCTGTGTCACTGTGTCTATCTGTGTGTGTATGTGTCAGTCTGTGTCACTGTGTCTATCTGTGTCACTGTGTGTGTATGTCAGTCTGTGTGTGTGTCAGTCTGTGTCACTGTGTGTGTATGTCAGTCTGTGTCACTATGTGTGTATGTGTGAGTCTGTCTATCTGTGTCAGTCTGTGTCACTATGTGTGTATGTGTCAGTCTGTGTCACTATGTGTGTATGTGTCACTCTGTCTATCTGTGTCAGTCTGTGTCACTATGTGTGTATGTGTCAGTCTGTCTATCTGTGTCAGTCTGTGTCACTATGTGTGTATGTGTCACTCTGTCTATCTGTGTCAGTCTGTGTCACTATGTGTGTATGTGTCAGTCTGTGTCACTATGTGTGTATGTGTCAGTCTGTGTTTCTATATGTGTGTATGTGTCAGTCTGTGTCACTATGTGTGTATGTGTAGCACTGACAGCCATGCATAGCTGGCCCCAGGTTTAACTATAACATTATGGCAGTAATAAGGTATGTTCCCAGGAAAACATGGTGCCACTTATTGCCAATAAATGCGCATGCGCAAACACATGGACGTGCCAGGCACGTCCGGTGCTGCGAGCGCGCCATTTTGCTGTGTCTCCCAGGCATGTTTGGGTCGTTACTAAGTGAAGGAAGTCACGTTGCTGCAAGGGGGCGTGGCCAGTCACATGACGGGGCCTTGAATGCAATGCTGACTGCGTGTAAAGCGGAGCGAGTGCAGGTGAGTGCTGGGGAGTCACGTGGGCTCCCAGAGGTAGCGCTGTGTACTGGAGTGACGTAGGGCAGCGTCATGGGGAGCCTGTGTCTGCACTATACCTGCTCTCAGTATCCAGACCCCAGACAGAGACACTGTGTGTCAGCCAGGACCCCAGACAGAGACACTGTGTGTCAGCCAGGACCCCCACACAGAGACACAGCCAGGACCCCCACACAGAGACACAGCCAGGACCCCCACACAGAGACACAGCCAGGACCCCAGACAGAGACACTGTGTGTCAGCCAGGACCCCAGACAGAGACACTGTGTGTCAGCCAGGACCCCCACACAGAGATACAGCCAGGACCCCCAGACAGAGACACTGTGTGTCAGCCAGGACCCCCAGACAGAGACACTGTGTGTCAGCCAGGACCCCCAGACAGAGACACTGTGTGTCAGCCAGGACCCCCAGACAGAGACACTGTGTGTCAGCCAGGACCCCCAGACAGAGACACTGTGTGTCAGCCAGAACCCCCAGACAGAGACACTGTGTGTCAGCCAGGACCTGACATTAACTAAATTGGGGGCTGGATTAATCCATTCGTAAACATAGCAGTTTCTGTGAAACTGCTATGTTTACAGCAGGCAGGGTTAACCCTAGATGAACCTGGCACACAGACCACTTCATTGAGCTGAAGTGGACTGGGTGCGTGTAGTGGTCATTTTACCTCTACCACTTCAGCTGGAAGGCTATTCCATGCATCCACTCCCCTCTCAGTAAAGTAATACTTCCTGATATTATTTTGAAACCTTTCGCCCTCTAAGACTATGTCCTCTTGTTGTGTTAGTTTTTCTTTTTTTAAATATAGTCTCCTTCTTTACTGTGTTGATTCCCTTTATGTATTTATATGTTTCTATCATATCCCCCTGTCATTATCTGCTTTATATAGGCTATATTCCAAACATCATCATTATCTGCTTTATATAGATTATATTCCAGATACTGTCATTACCTGTTTTTATATAGATATATTCAAGCTCCTAATACTGGCAGTCACTGATTTCATAAATATTCCCTTCTTTATATGAAATTGTAGTCACCAGTTGTTGCCAACCACTGCTTTTATTGATACCAAGGTACCAATTATTGCCATTCACTATTGTGCATATAATCATGGGCACCAAACACTGCTAATCTCTGATTTTGTAATTAATTCTAGGCACCAAGTACTGACAATCACCATCTAACATACTATTTGGCATCAGACTTTACCAATCACTGATTTGCATAGAATAGTGGGTACCAGACATTAACAATCATTGCCTTATCTTTTAGGCATTAGACATTCACCTCAACTGCTTTTATAAATCATTTTAGACATCTTTACGCTGTGTTTGCAACATGCTGTTGCTAAACTCTGAACCAGCTCTTTAAGTTACTGGAAAACTATATGTGGTTGCTATTATAGTTATTGATTAAACCCCCCCCAAAAAAGAGCGATTTGGGGAGAAAAAAAGGTTTAGCGTTCTTTATAAAACTAGTCTAAATAATAGAATCAATAAGGTTTTATTGCATATGCATCTGTGATCTAAAGTATTTTTATACGGATTAGATAGGATGTAATATGAGACATTCTGTCTGCGTGGAAAGGGATGGGATATATATATATATTATGCCTGCTAGAAGTCTATATATTGGCTATTTCACAAGTCTTACAAGCAAATTTAATGGATAAATTAATTGATAAATTTAAAAAAGTAATACCGGTACTTTATTTTTTTTAGCATAGGTTATGGTGCAAAGAGGTCCTTTGTGTACCCTCCCTGCATTCAATTTCTTATAACGTCAACTCTCTGTAAAACATACTATTAATGCATCCCTTGAGGCTGATATTCCTCCTTTTGATTGTACAAGTACTTGTATGATATTTGCCTGTCATACAGGTACCTGCTTCATCTGAAAGGCTCTCTCACTTCTTTATTTGAGAGCATGGGTGGACTTTCTCGAGTCATAAAAAAAAATGGAAGTTATCAATATGATAATAAAAACATTGTTGCTGCTTCTGTTAAATCATGCAGCATTTAAGTGATGTAGCTCCACAAATTTGCTGTCTGTAAGCTCCTCTTGTGAACTCATTGTACAGTGCTGTGGAGAAAGGTTGGCATGTGTTTTGACATTTAAAAAAAAAAAAAAAAAAAAATTCTCTCTCTCTCTTTTATTTTTTTAATGAATTTTCACATTGTTTAATTGCGGTGTCATTTTTACCAGCAGCACGTTAAATATTAGCTGCTGGTTTCTTTTAGGAAGCCAGTGACTTTTCGTGAGTAAAGAAGAGTCATAAGATTATGTATAATTTGTGGATAACACCCACTCATCTACAAAAGAGGATGATTATAATAGACGCAGTGTTTTTGCTGGCTGATTGTTATCCAATCGGACAGCTTCACTCTGTTGCTTAACTCGAAATGCAGAACTGGTTGTGCGTGAAACAAGCACAGATTTCAGGATCGCTCTCTCTTGTGGTTAAGCATTTCACCTTTAAGTCACTTAGGCACGGTAGTCCAGCACACAGGTTTATTGGTGTAAACATCCACCATTTGGTCAGGATCTATGAACATATGGAAGGTCAGTATTTGTTATAGCTTTAGCATTTACTTAAGTAGACTGTGTACAGATGTACAAAAAGGAGTAGTGTACAACAAAAAATGAAAGTATGTTCTGTACAGCACTGGACTTTCCAGAGGAACTGTCATACAATATATTAATAGAATTCTCACCTAAATTAGATCATAAGACTTCAGTAAAGGGGCAAGTGGCCTTATACATACAGTTATGGGTTTACGTTTTATTTTTTTATTAAGAAGATTATAAAATATTTTTGACAACAATAATAAATAATTTGCTTTGTGTTTTCTTCTTTGGACACACATACAAATGTGATGTTTGGAATGGTTGAATTAGATAGTAGTAGTATTTTACGGTTGTACATTACAGCTATTAAATTACAAGGATTTTCAAATGGATTTCAAATTTGAGGTCCTAATAGCCAGATTGTGAAAATGTGTTTTTAGTTCATCTAAAATGTGAAACTCGCTTTAAATACACAATTTTATTGAGTAACTCGGGGCAGACATGTACCCTTTATCCTTTTTCCTATTTTGCACCACTACAAAATACAATTGTAAACCTTTAAAGGGGAAAAACAATCTCTGGATGCCAAAGGGGTGGCATGTGGGTGCCAAGGAAGCTGTGTTTTCTCTCCACCTGTGTGAGAATCATTTTACAAAAACAAACAAACGAGGATGGCACCCATCGACTCCTTGCACCACAACCACTACAACAAGCTGTAGTTAAAGGTTAAAGGAATACTGTGTGCTTCGTAAAAGCGAAGAGCGTTAAATTAAGCCTTCCAACATGGCGGAAAGCCTTCAAATTAAAGAGGAATTGTAATGTTCCCAAATTCTATAATATTCAGTCCGTTTTAAAATGCTTTATCTTGGTTTCTTATTCAAACCCCCTAATATGCCACTATTGCTAATGGTGAATGCAAAGTTAGATTTGCGTGCTCTGCTGGGTGTTTTTTATTCAGGCATGCAATTTTAAAAAAATGTGTTTTAAAATCTCGGGTTTTTTTTGTTTGTTTTTTTATATATACATTTGTTTATTTGAATTATTATACTGTAATTTAAAATACAGTCGAGCAGAAAAGGGAAAAATGGGGGGGGAATCACAAAACAGGAAAGTCATGGAAGTGTCGCGTCATCACTACTGTCTTGTCAGCTTGATTTATCTGGACTCTGGTGAACTCAAGCTATTTTTCCACTTGAGCAGCATATCCTGTACAGATTCCATGGCACAAGCCCATGTTCAGTGCTCCTGGAATTTATCGTAGAGATGGAACTCTGTAATGAAAGTCACATTGCCATTGCTGCCTAGCTCGTACATATTGATCAACCTGAGGCTATATTGCTATGCTAAGAGGTGGTATTCTTCTTTTGCAAAAGCTTGCAGAGAAATTTATTGTGATGAGCCCCTGAGGGGAAAACTAAAGTCGAAATTGCAAAGTCAGCCCCGAAATGACGTTGATTCCAGGAAATACATCTGCCAAAAACACAATTTTAATAAACAGTAGGCTCTCTTTTAAATTTATATAAAATATATTTTTTTAAGCTGTCTAAAATAAAAATCTGATTAGGCAGCATTTTGGAAGGAGCTATTAGCTGCAGTTGAATGTATGTAAATGCAAACTTTGACCTGTGTTTGAATGCTTCACTAATTTTCCTGTTAAACATCAACAGTAGCTTGCTGCCAACACACTGTTAGGGAGATAATTCAGGAGTGTGTTTTCTAATCTTCATTTCCTATAACAATGGCTGCATTCCAGCTCCCATTTATTGTCTGTTGATCGCTCCCTTCTCACATCCAGCAATGCTTCCTTCTTGCAGATTTGCCAAAGCGTCCTTTGAATGAGCAGAAACTTCCAGACTGTTCCAGAATGCAGGGGACGGAACGGAACCCTATGATACTAAACTATACCTTGCAGGAGCTCTTTGGGCATGATACTGTGCAAGTGGAGCTTATTCCAGAAAAGAAAGGCTTGTTCTTGAAGCATGTGGAGTATGAGGTTTCAAGCTCGGTGAGTTTGACCCATTGGACGAATCATGTGTTATGTGCTGGGTGGGGAAGCATCCAGTTTACGGGTGACTCATTTATTGACTAGTTTGCCAGAGAGATAGCTAAGTGGTTAATAAAGCAGCATACCAGAGTTGTAATTTCAATTCCAGGCAAGGCTTGCTCTTCTTTCTATCCATCTGAGATCAATGAAATGAGCACCATTAAGTTGGGTATTAACATCTGCAACCTAGTATGCGCTTGAAAACTGGTGCACAAATGCACCTTTCTTGGTTAAATAATTTGATGTTATTTTCCACCAATCCCAGCTTGCCCCTTTCTTGAAAGCAAAACGGGGTTGTTGTACAACAGCAGCTGAACTATATTGGCTCCATTTTTATTTTTTCCACGTGCAATTGTATTCCCTTTGAATTGCTTACGTACCTTCTTTAGGAACGGGATACCAAGAGCCTTGGATATGTTGCAGTGGAATAGATCGAGATAAACGTACTGGCCTTGTCTTCCTCTAGATCATTCAGGGCCCCTGGCACCCCTCCAGGGAAATGAAGGCAACTGGAGTTGGCGTGGAAATGATAATTTAAAAAAAAAATTTTTTTATGAAGACTAGTTTTGAAAATGCCCGCCTTACATTTATTATAAATAGATGTCTATAGCATCACTTTTGTAACTTGAATAAAGGACCCCTACAGACGCTTCTTGCCCTATAAAGCTGAGGAATAAATTGTCATTTTTATAAATATTATTAAAATGACATACGTTTAGGTGGCTTTACCCCCTCCCCCCCCCCTTAAGTCCCTTAAATGTTAATAAAACTCACCTTATTTCCAGGGCCGCGCAGGTCTTCTGGTGCTGTCTCCGCCCCCTTAGTAACATCATCAGAATTGCCGATTTTTAGCCAAGCCAATGCTTTCCCCCAAAAATCGGCGAGGGGCGGGCCAGACAGTTTTGGCCAATCGATGAGTCAATGCATCTCTATGAGGAAAATTCAGCGTCCCCATGCAGAGTGTGGAGATGCTGAACGGAACTGCTGCCTACTGTGCAGCTCTTAGCCAGGATGTGCCTCCAGTGGCCACTTGGAGGTGTCCCCAGGGGCAATCTAAACAACACCTTTTCTCTGAAAAGGCAGTGTTTGCATGAAAATGACTGCATATCATGATTATACTCACCAGAACAACTACATTAAGCTGTAGTTGTTCTGGTGACTATAGTGTCCTTTAATTTTACAACAAGGAATCCTGAGACAGTGTGCCAGTGATAGGCTGAGAGCTTCAGCTATCTATCTCTACCACTAGCGATCCTTTGATACAACGGCATGAGAAAAATGTTTATTTAATGAGGCTTCCTCGTTGAACGTGGGAATGAGAGGCAGAGCTGACGGACAATGTTTGAACAACGTTGGAGTTAAACCATTCGTAAACCGATTTAATTCCTTGAATGTAAGAAGGAGCCCAGGGCCTGCCTTCCATGCACCATAACAATTTAATCTCAATTAAGTTCTTATGGTGCCCAAAGTGTTCCTTTTAAATATATGGGGAAAAACAAATACCGGTAACCACACCTTTTAAAGATGTTTATGGGATATGTAGTTCATACTCAGCAGCAGTTCCATCCATTACATAACATTAATCGATCTGCCTCCTCAGCTGCTGTCACCTTAGTTACAGGTCCTTCAGTTTTGTGAATAAAACTGTAAACTAGATTGTCACTCAAGGAGCACAAGTTGTTATGGTATTTGTAGTGTCCATTGTAAGCCAAATCTAATTATTTTAAGATTCTTTTATTTATGTGCTTTATTTCCTTTACAGCAGTGAAAGAATAAAAATCTTATTCTATAGAACCATATCAAGAGGCCTATATATATTTTCTCGAGTCTTTTTATAATTTTTTTTTAACCTTCCCAACCTTCCCAATCTTGGTCTTTTTTCTTTAGCACTTCAAGTCTTCCGTGTACAGACGGTATAATGACTTTGTGGTATTCCAGGAGATGCTGTTGCAGAAATATCCATACCGTATGGTGCCGTCTCTGCCACCGAAAAGAATGCTTGGAGGTATTGTCTTGCATTTTCGTACCTGTGTTAGTTGTGTTCTTATGGTCTGTATATTATCTAGCTAGACTCTGTAAAGTTATGTATAACCCCTCCCACATCCCCCACATTTCCCTTTTTTTTGTTAAGGTACGGTATGTAGATTTGGCTCTCAGGATGAACTACTGATAGCTGTGCCAGTCGAAAATCTGCTGCTCTCTAAATATTACCTGCACACTTGGCACTAACGCATCTTAAGGGCGTTTGATAGATATTGATCTCGTATTCATGATGTGTTTTCTCTCTGTACAAGTTACTTGGTTTTGCTACCCGTAACATGAAATGCTACAGATAATAAGAGAGCAGTGATTGGCTGTGGGACGGAGTCATATCCTCAGCTCGGCTCACAGCGCTCTCTCATTGGCTGAAATGCATATGTCCTGCCAAGGAGATGGTTTAAAAAAGTAGCAGAATGTGCAAAGGGGGCGGGGTTATGCTGCTGTGGGTTTATGTGCATATGTCACGTTAAAGTGTTCAAAGTGAACCTATAACTTTTCTAAACTTATTGAAACTATGAAAGGATATTTACATATCAAATCGCCAATTCGGATTATTATTATTAATAAAAAAATAACCCTTATCTATATGACAATGGGAGCGGCCACCGTAACAATTTGTCATAGGATTTGCGGGATTGTTTCTCTGACCCTACCCTTTATTGGAAGCTGACTGGTTGTTCTGGCAACCCATGCAGAAACTGTGTGGGGAGGAAGGAGAGTTATGTACAGTGAAGTAATTGTTGGTACATTTGTGTACACACCATAACCACTGCAGCAGTAGTGGTAGGAGTCCTCCGGGTAAGAGTAAATCTTTTTTTGATACATACCTGTGTCCCTATGGGCATTTATAATCTGGCAACCATTAGGTCAAGCTAAAGCAAAAGATTCCCTTCTGCAATAGATATTTCAATTATAATTCTTAGTAAATACATTCTGTTAATACATGAATTTAGTCAACATTTTTATGAAAATATACACTTTAACCCCTTAAGGACCAAACTTCTGGAATAAAATGGAATCATGACGTGTCACACACGTCATGTGTCCTTAAGGGGTTAAAAAAAAACAAAAACACTTTTTAATTCTTTTAACCCCTTAAGGACACATGACATGTGTGACATGTCATGATTCCCTTTTATTCCAGAAGTTTGGTCCTTAAGGGGTTAAAAAAAATAATTATTTTTTTGAGTGGAGCAAGGTTTACGTGACTTAAAGTATACATCAGTGTTCATTCAGTCAACAATAACGTAGATACAAGTGACATTAACAGAAAAGCTTGCAATCATTGCGATCTGTTTGTATTATCAGGACTGTAACGGAGAGCATGTATCCTAGTTGCCTATACCACTCATTAAAAAAAAAATTCATATACAGGAATGTGATTAACGTGAATATTCAGCTTGGTCACAACATAAAGAGTAAATACTTAAATGAAAATAAAACAATCTCGGTAATTAGTATAGGTGAAAGATGGTTTTGTATAAGATGCGATACCCTATCATTGCGGTTAGTCGAATGTCAACCACCTTGGGTACGTACTTTGTTCGGGGCACCAATTGAACCCTTTTGTAATTTTTTTGTTAGCACAATACAGGTAAGCCACCCGGCAGGGTGTTAGAGGTGTATATTTCAGGCCATATATATGAGGTCAAGATATCTGATCAAGTGAGTGTGGTGAAAAAGCAAATATATTGTGGCCGAAAAGAGGGTAGATGGTGCCACCTATGCATTGTAATACCCCTGACCAAGGGGGTGGGGGGGGGGGGGAGGGATGGGAGGCGAATGTTTGTTCTCGTGTGTGGCCCAAGATAAACTTTTAGATAAGTAAATCTTAAACTATGAAAACATAAGTAAAACTATAGCTCAGACAACGTAATACCACTTAGTGATTCAGCGATAAGCGGAAGTTAGGGGGGGTAACCCGGGGCATGTGCGCTTGGGTAAGTTATTACAGTCCTGCTTATGTCCCCGATTCACGGCCTCTTGTAGGTACAAAGGGTATCACATTGGGGACGTCCCAGGTATGCATGACCTTGGACCTCATTAGTGTGATGTCTGTCTCTGCCAGGCCGAGGGCTGAGAGGAATACTGAGGCCTCAGTTGGAGTTGTTGCTTTATATGCTTTTCACTCCTTCTGCAATTGCAGCATGCGGGGTGCGGACCATTTATATGCCTGGCCAGCTTCTTGCAGCTTTTTGGTGATGTGCTGCATGGTTTTGCACCACAATAGCATGGATCGGTTTATATCCTGGAAGAAAGTGAGTAAATGCGATTCCAAGACGTTGCTTGTCTGTGAAGGTTTGACATCTAATTATAATGTCCCTTGGGGTGCCAGCTGGAGCCCTGGGGGACTTGGTGATCCTGTAGGCCCCATCTGGTTGTATAAGCTTTGCTTGTTTGGTGGGTAGCACTGATGCAATCAGCCTTTTTAGGAAGTGTGGTAGTTCCTCTGGGAACTCTGCGTCCACTACTCCCCTTATTTTGATGTTTTGTCTGCGACTCCTATCCTCCATGGTGTCAACTCGGAGTGATAGAGATGAGTGTGCTGTTTGTAAGTGCTGAACGGTTTCCCCCAAGGCTGTAAGACCCTGTTTGAGGTCGATCACGTCCTTTTTGGTGGCTTTGACCTGGGCCGTGACCGCCTAGATTTCGATTTTGAATTTTCACCACTACTATATCAGCATTGAATAGTTATCTAATTCTGTCATACAAGTCAGTGATGTCTTGTTTAGTTGAAGGCGTCAGCCTGGGGTTATCACCTGTGTCAGAGGTTGAGAGCTGAGTGTGAATGTAGCCAGTGTTTGCCTCCATTAGGTTGCTCTCTGCATCAGAAGCGGCGTTGGAAGCTGCCATTGCCACGGAACCCATCTGCCTACTTGAGGAGCCTGCTGATATCTCTAGGCTCCTGTGGAGTTATCACCTGCAATTTATTATTCTTCCGACACATCTCCACAATCGGAGGAGCGTTTATGTAGGGAGGTGAGTATTTCCTCCAGGCTTTAAACAGTCTGGCGTGTCTGGTTATGGCCTGCGTGTTCCTAGGCCTGATGTGTCGTTGGACTTTACAGGGCAGGTTGGGCTGCGATCTGCAAAAGAAGGGCATGTAGCACAAAAAAAAACTTCCATTAAAAAACATGTAAAGAGAACCTTAAAAATACTTTTCAAAGCGTTTCCTAAATTGACATATCAAAACTATAAGGATTTCTGTGTCCGTCATTGAGATGAAACCCTTTACGAAGACTGGTAGTTATTTTATTCCTTGCAGTCATTAGAAAAGGATATAAATACGTTAATGTGTGTGAACTTCTTGACAGTACTGTCATCTCCGGCATATGCCACACTTTGATCACTGTTGATGGGAACTCCGAGAGCAACTGTAATAATTCTAGGAGAGAAGCGGCTCAAAAGAGACAACTGCATTTTTCAACATTTCGCGTGAGGGAGAATAACGTCATTTTTGAAGATCATAGAACTTTTTAATTGTCAAAGATGCTTTAAATCTGTCTACATTTTACTTTATTACATAAGATGTTTTTGTATTATTTTTTTCCACTTCCTGCAATTTTTACCGTAAAATATTGTGATAGGTTGGTAATTCTTATTTTATTTATATATTCAGTGTATATGGGTCTTGGTTCTTAGGAAAAAAAATTAGCAAAATGCATAAGATTCCATAATATGCATGTGATTTGCCCCCACGTAGCCTTTGTTTTTTGTTGACAAGTGCTTAACAAAGGATTTTTAAATGTGTGACAATTCTTCTTATCTCCCTCTAAGTAAAGCCATGTATATATTTTCAGCTGACCGTGAGTTTATTGAATCACGCAGGCGAGCGTTGAAACGATTTGTTAACCTTGTTGCCAGACACCCTTCTTTCTGGGACGATGTACTAGTGAATATATTTCTTTCATATAATGGGCAGGTTAGTCTGTTTTTTCATACAATTTTTTTTTTTTTTTTAATACTTTTCCTTAAGAATTGTATAGTATGCTACAGCTGAGCACAAGGAGCTAAATTTTGTATGTACTGTACTTGCAATGGGCAGCTGGTAGATTGGTTTTAATTTGGTGTTAAATCGTTGAAAAATTGAGTTTAAAGCTGTTTTCTGTGTAGAAGGTTCCTTGAAATCACTGAGAAATTTTTAGCATAATTATTTAATGCTGTGATAATGCTTAGTTCTATACAGCCAGACCGATTTCCACCACAAAACCGAGCAGCAGCATGCTTCTAAGTCTAGATGAAATCCTTTGTTGGTTATATCTATTTGTTGCTCATTTGTATAATAAGTGAAGCAATATGGGATATTATTATTATTATTATTATTGCCATTTATATAGCTCCAACAGATTCCGTAGCGCTTTACAATATTCTAATAAAGGTTTTTGTTTTAGGATATACAGAACCGAATGCGTGAGTCCATTCGTGGAGTGGGAGATGAATACATGACTTCTAAAATTTCTGCTCAAGCCAAGGTACTTCTTCTATTGTTAAATTCGGATTTTGAAGCATTTACTGATTGGAAGAAATAAGATTTACTAATCTTGGTCCTGAATACTGTTTTCTAATGGAGACCTGAGACCCCCTTTCACAATAGTTATAAGGGAATGCCAGTGTCATGAAGTTCTAGATATGTAAATTTTGCAGGAATTGACTTAAGCCCCACTCCCCAGATCATACACCATTATTTGCATGAAAAAAATACTACTCAAGACAAAGAAAGTTGTATAAAAACAAGCCGGGTGGATTGCATTCCTTCATTGACATCTGAGAGCCAGGGGGGCTGGTTTATAATTGCAGAAATGTTTTTACAAAGCCCTTGCACTTCTAGGTTATTCTAGTTTTTATTAATATTTGTATTGTTTTCTTTTCCACTTATTCAGGAATGAAATATTACATACTTTGTGTATGAATAAACATTATAAAATCCTTTTCCAATATCATTACAATCCAAATCATGGCCATCATATTCCATCATACCATCATGTGATACTTTCTAGGTTTTCAACGTTTAGGGTTTACCATTTTCTGTTTCCAATTGATTTGCCCATTCCTCCCATATTTTAGTTATTTTGGATCTATATTCTAAATGGGTTATTTTAGTTATAGAGAGACCAGGTGCAGGGTGCTCTCTACACTGTTACCTTTTGTGATGTGATGTTGTTATGGTGCTTACGGTAACCCTTTTATCAAAATAATTGTGCCCTGATAAGTCTGCAAAGACAAACTACACATGTAACATTTACGGAAATTGTATATGAAATGCAGTTGAGCAGTCACCATGGAATGCTATGGAATTATCCTGCTGATGTTCAAAACCTTATCCCTCAATTGTTCTTTATAAAACCAATTTATATAAAAATTTTTGACTGTGTGTGGTTTAGCAATTTGCTATATGTACTTTTAATGAACTAGCCAAAACACTTTCTCATGGTTTTCTGTCGTCTGCTGGGGTGCTGTCAGGATTTCCTTCCGAGCGACATCCAAGTTCAGTTTGCCGCCAGCAGAGAGCTCATACGGAACATCTATAACAGCTTTTATAAACTGCGAGATCGAGCTGAGAGGATGGCGGCACGGGCCATAGACAATGCTACTGACCTCCTGGGCTTCGGAAAAGAGCTAAGGTATAATGATTGAATTACTATTATTGCTTTTTGGAAGGAAGATTTTGCTTAACCCCGTAAGGACACATGACATGTTATGATTCCCTTTTATTCCTGAAGTTTGGTCCTTAAGGGGTTAAATATGGATATTAAAAAAAAGATACACGACCTCTGACCTATAGTTGTTGATATAATATGGGATTTTTCTAACCGCACAAATAGGCCACTATCCCCATGAGCTTGATCTTGCTTCATTAAAAGGAGACAGATGTTTCACAAATTGCCTTTCATCCACATGTTTTGGTCTAGTCTGTCTGGGAGGATGGGAAAAAATACACAATTTGTGTGTTCTACAGTTGTATACATATATCACCACTAGTTCAGAAATTGTCTGTTTTTTATTTATTTTTTTATTTGTGAGATAGGCGATTGTACATAAAGTATCGTTGTATCATCAAAGAACGTGATTTAATTATTTACAAAGATGGAATAGATTCCTGAATCCCAAATACTCCTGCAAAGTTTCTCCAATCTAAGAATACTCATTGCATAAACGAGAGGTGATTGGAAGGTAGTAATATTTATTACAGATCATTTTTTTTTTATGCACTAAAATAAATTAATTTCAACTTTGTATTTTTAACTCGAGTTTTCATCAATAGCATGTTACAAAGAAATCATATCATTTTGGTCCCAAAGCAGTATATTTTCTGAATTAATAAACTTCCCTCCCTTACATTTATATGTTCCATAGACCTATATGGTCAATTATAGACAGAGACAACCCCCTCATTAACATTTATTATATACACTGTGTTGGAGTCAAGATGTTATTGATGTTATTGTTGTATCTGTGCATATGTTGTCTGCTATATTGTACAGTATACGTTCATGAGAAGTTTGTGGGTTTTATACCTATGAATGTGGGTTGTGTATGGGGGCTGCTTGTGTGAAATATTGTGTGCATGTATGTTGATTGTCAGTGGTGTTGTGTTTGTGGGGACTGTGTGTTTTGTTTGTGTGGGCTGTTTGTATTATTTGTATGAGGGGGAGGCTTATTCTGTGTATATCTAACAGTGTGGTTGGCTTCCCTTGGGGTCTTGCGGGGATCGGGGTGGCCAGGTACAGATCAAGTGCAGGAGCTGTGCTAGATTTTGCAATGCGTAAATTGAGGATCGCCCCTCACCACCTGCAATCGCCACTCTGTCTGCAATAGCAGAGATCTGAAGTCCAATTGGGACTGTTTGGCTTTGGCAACCTTGAGTCCCATTCAAGGCACACGTGCCATAGGTTGCTGTCCCCTGGTCTTGTGGTTAAATCTTTATATCCGTTCTTTGCAGACATTAAGGAGAACTTGTTTCTTTATTTTAAATGAAGAGATAATTACTGTCTAATAGCAAGGCTAACACACCGGGTTATATGATAACTTTTAGATGTACACCTTTCAGACCGTATGCATCTGAGGTGGAATATGCAGCAGCTGTAGTGTTGATGCCTTGCGTGTTACAAGGGATTGAGGGTGGGGGAAACAGAGGGGGCTACATCTTACTACAGACACGCATAAGAATTAGACTTTGCATAAATTCAATAGGGCTGGGAATTCACAGAACATCACCTTTTGGACACTTGATAAACAACTATTACAATACACTATCTTGACTTGGAGAGTATAATTGTGTTGTAAATTGAACCAGCGTTCTCCTTAAACAATATATATGCGTTTCTGAACCGGATAGTCAGCTGTACTTTAGAGGGACACTAGAGTCACCAAAACAATTACAGCTTGCAGTTGTTCTGGTGAGTATAGAATGTCTCTATAGGCTTTGTAATGTGAAGCCCTGCCTTTTCAGAGAGAAGGTATTGTTTAAAATGCTCTCTAGTGGCTGTCACTTCCTACATTCAGCATCTCCACGCACTGCATGTAGACGATGAACATTCCTCATAGAGATGATTGAATTAATGCATCTCTATGAGGAGATGCTGACTGGCGCAGCGCTGCGTTTTGACGCACGTGCACGGTAGCCTCCCAATGCTTTCCTATAAGAAAGCATTTGATTGACTAAAATCACAGTTGATGATCTCGCCGACGAGCCAGAGCCAGCCACAATGAGACCAGTGCGGTGCTGGAAATAAGATGAGTTAGTTTGTTACTGCAATAGCATACATATCAGTAGATATTGAAGGGTACCACCCTGAGATGTCTGACATTGTCTACTGTGTCACACGCACGTCATGACAATTTCTTAATGGTTTTAATTTCTTTTTAATAGTCTTATCGCTCTGTATCTGTGTACCAATGACACCCTCCACCTTCCAGGATATAACATCCCCCTTTACCAAATGTTCTCATTCTAATTTGCTGTGCCTAAAAGGCTTCTGTTAAAGGGACACTACAGTCATCTAAACAACTTTAGCTTAATGAGGCAGTTTTAGTGCGTAGATCATGCTTCTCCTGTTTCACTGCTCAATTCACTGCCATTTAGGAGTTAATGCAGCCCTTGCCACACCTCCCCTGGCTATGATTGACACAGCCTGCATTAAATCAAAATGGTTTCACTTTCAATCAGACGTAATTAATTAAAAAAAAAAATCGTATGGCTTTCTCTGTAAATTGAACTTTAATCACATACAGGAGGCTCTTGCAGCGTCTAGCAAGCTATTAATATAGCAGGGGATAAGAAAATCTAAATTAAATAGAACTTGCAATAAGGGAAGGATAAACTTTAGATAACTCTTTACAGGAAGTGTTTAGGAAGGCTATGTAAGTCACATGCATGGAGGTGTGACTAGAGTTCATAAACAAAGTGATTTAACTCCTAAATGTCAGATAACTGAGCATTGAGACTGCAGGGGCATGATCTATACACCACAACTGCTTCATTAAGCTAACGTTGTTTTGGTGACTATAGTGTCCCTTTAAGCAAGCAACATGGATTCAGTTCTGCTTTCATCATACAAGTACATCCAAGGCATGAGTGCTTTTTCCATTATCTAGAGAACTAGTCAAAGAATTGACTTTAAGTTTTATGGACAAAATAGTCTGTCTGGAAAAACTGTCCAGCTCTGTAATTTGAAGTGCAAGTATTATGGGCTACAGTTAGCAGCTCCTTTAATTTCTCAGTGAATCCCAGTTTTGTAAATAATGTACATCAATGACTAACCATGGGACATCTGCAAGTCTTGATGTGTCTAAACCTCTCACTGCATTAAGGCTTTATTTTTAAGGTACAACATGGGAGTGGTAAGCCCAGAAGGTAACTTTTGTAAATCACATGAATGAGCTCTGTTAGGGAGTTGCAATGACTAGCTTCACCTTTTTAATGTCTTTTTCTTTCCATGAATTCTATCTAGTGCTCTTGGCTCAGATACCACTCCACTGCCATCCTGGGCAGCTCTCGATAAGAGCACATGGGGTGCTTTGAAGCAAGCACTAAAGGGATTATCTGTAGAGTTTGCTGTCCTTGCTGACAAGGCAGCACAGCAGGTAAGATTGTTCTGTGCAGTTTATGTTCTATATGCTTGGTTCCCTTCCTGTACACTCTAATTGATGGTACATATGTTATAATTAGGTCTGAGGCTTTAGTAGGCAGGGCATTTTAAAGGAAAACTCTGGGCATTTTAATTCATCAAGACTAACTTGTTATGGTACGAGGAGGTCTCCCAGTCTTGGGTAATTTATTTATTTAAGTTGGTTTGTTTGGGTCCATTAGCCCACCTATGTTGCTTGTTCCTCCTACTCACTAACGTATTAGTTTTGCTACAAAATACTGCTGTACATAACTGAGCAACAACTCCACAGACATATCAGCTTTCTACTTTAGAAAGGAACAGATGAGTGACCTCTCCCAGAAATCCCTATGATACAAAACCTATGGGCTCAAGACCAGTAGTTCTATAGAAAGTTTGATTGAGCACCACATTTGGCTGAGTCATTTAACTATATGAGATAATGGTCCATCTCCATCTGGGAGAATCCCTTTAAAGGGAACCTACGGTGCCAAAAACTACTTTTTTGGGGGGGAGGGGGGGGACTGACTAGAGATTTCCTGTATATTGTTGTGAGCACTGTCCACCCCACTTTGCTGCTAAAAACTAAAGTTAAAATAAAGATTGCTTACCTCCTTTCCAGTGCCTATTGACTCCTTTACCACCTACTCTGCCTCTGAAGATGTCAGCATGCCTGCTTACCTCTTCCGTGATCTCCTCCAAGAGGACAGAGTTTCAAGAGGCGGAATTAACCCTGCAATCTAAACATTGCCATTTCTATTAAACGGCAATGTTTAACATTGCAGGGCTGCTGCACCCAGACCAGTTCATTGATATGAAATGGTCTGGGTGACTTTAGTGGGCCTTCATAGAGTGTACCTTAGCCTTCTAAACAAATGGATTTGGCTCAGTAATAGCTAGCCATTATTAGAAGAGGAAAAAAAAAAGTAAAATAAGCAGGTAAAATGAATATCTTGTAATACCTTTTTTATTGGACTAACAGATTTTTTTTTAATGACAAGCTTTCAGGAGAACCTCCCTTTCTCAAGTCTGAAGCATTTCTAAGCAAGACGACACCTAGAATTCAAAGTTCAGTTGTGATACAGGGGTTAAAGGGTTATTTTACACTGTATCAATACATTTTTGTTTTAAACCCGGAGAGGAGCCTTCCTTATATATATATATATATATATATATATATATATATATATATATATATATATATATATATATATATATATATACTCTAAAGTTATGCAACAAAACAAAATGGTTAACTTGGTTAATTTTACACATTTGTATGCTTACTTTAACAGTTTTTACGTGGTATTACAGGGTAAACTTGAAGAAATCGATGTGGTTGAGAAGCTAAATCTTTTCCTAGACCTTCTCCAGTCCTACAAAGTAAGCTGTGCTTTGTTTGTGTGTATTTTCATTAGATATGCAATAGAATTAATGATATTGGACCTTTTGATACCATAACCACCATAGTGAGCTGTAGTGGTTATGGTGCTTGGAGTGTTTCTTTAACTGCAATAATGGTGAAGTATGCCTCTTGAAAAGTATCAAGTGATTGAAACTGTAGAATTAGGACACAGTTCGTATTTGTTAGAATAATGATTATTCATATATATATTCTTATTTCGTCTCCGAAGGACCTGTGTGAAAGACATGAAAAGGGTGTATTGCACAAACACCAGAAGGCTTTGCACAAGTACAGCCTTATGAAAAAGCAGATGATCAGTGCGACTGTGCAGAATAAGGAAGGAGAGTCTGTGGAGCAGTTGGAATCCCGCATTGCAGAGGTTTTTGTTTTCAATTATCTTCCTAATTCATATCTTGTTTTTTTTTTTTTTTTTTTTTTTCTCACCCTGTGGAAGATATGCATTAATTTTGTTAATCTAAACATCTTTTCATTTCATATATAATTTTTTTTTCTATTACTTTAGCAAGAAAATGCCCTCATGGTTATGGAGCTTCGAAATTACTTCTCATTGTACTGTCTGCACCAAGAAACCCAGCTTATGCATATCTACCTGCCGCTGACCTCCCACATACTTGGAGCTTTTGTGAATTCACAGATCCAGGGTCACAAAGAGGTGGGTTTTATGTGATTTTTACATAGCAGAAGTGTGTAGCCTGCGATGCACCTGCTAAATCCTTCCATTTACACGGCCGAGTGACTTGGGTGATGGTGCCAGTGCACTCTTGGCATCATAACCACTACAGAGTGCTGTAGTGGTTATGGTACTTGGAGTGTTCTTTTAAAAGTGAACATAGCCATTTCCATTATTTAGCAAATGCTTACCTCTGGTCCAGCTCCACAATAATTTGAGGTTTGTAGATGTAGATTTCTTAAGTTGACTTCAGTCCTGGGCTGCTGACCACCTCTGACAAAACTGTCTCTGCCTGGGAGAACACAGAAGCAGCCCCCTCCCTCCCCCCCCCCCCCCCCCCCCCCATGATGCTGATACATTTGCTTCTTCAGCATACCCGTGTCCAAATGAAATGACCTTCTGGAGGAAAAGGTCAGGTAATCAGTTGGTGGCATACTAGTCTGAGGTTAGGGGGGTTACTAGCAGTTTGCTAGTACTGTTGGGAAGTGAGTATAGTTTAACAAATAAGTGGCATGCTTTTCAGCTCTTCCTTTTAATTTAAGATTCTGCTAAAGATTTTCACAACTGAGCCTCTAATCAAAAATATATCATATACTGAGAATGTCAGGATTCTGACCTTCATTGCTGGTAATAGGGTGTTCTGTGTGCATGCTACTGTAAACTTTACATAGTTTATGATGTAATAAGCACACTGTTTTACATCTAATTGTGGTGATTGGTTTATTGTGGCTGTTATTCTCTTTTGTAGATGACTAATGTTTGGAATGAACTGAAGCCCAAGCTGAACTGCCTCTATGTGGGAATGGACTGCCTACCCACTCCTCCCCTTTCCCCAGAGGAAAGTCGGTTTTTCACACCGTAGGAGCTGATTGAGGTGGTTGCTAAAACTAAACCTGGGACATTTAATACACAGATCTGTGTTATCACAGGACCATTCTTTTTGTAATGCTGGAATTAATGACACTAAAGCCTTGGCATTCATGTGCTTTTGGGAGAGAGCCTGGTATTTTGCACTCTTGCATTTCTTTAGATAAAACTGTACTCTGCACAATTCTTTGGGTAAGTACATTCAGTGCTGCCTTCAACCAGGTCTGTTTGCACATTTTTGGATTTCATATGTGTACATTAGTGCCATATTGAAAAAACCTTTTGTTTGTTCTAATTCTGAAGTCTGAGCAACAAGGAGAACCCAGCAATCGAACAGTTGCAAAGAGGATCATAGAGCGGCTTGGATGATTACATTAAAAATCCCATCTGCTATGGGGCCAGGATGCATGTTAAATCACGACCACCAGATCTTTGATGCAACCATGTGCCAGCAACAGTCTCCCTTTATTACACTGACCGGTTCAGTAGGAAGTAATTAGCCTGGAACCTCAGCCCAGACTAAGAAGATCAGTGTTAAGCTGAATTTAGCCGTGTCGTCTTCTGTGAGTTGCCAATGGCCAGCAATATTAATGGGAAACATATAAATTGTAGTTCTTTTCAAATAGTTTATGCCCACCTAACACACCATACATAACTATAAAAAAAAAAAATTAAGGGCTTCGCTGCTTACTAGGCTGTTATATCAACTGCTTAAAACCAGAATCATGATTTAATCTCTCCACTAGAATAAGGCTACATATAATCTACATCTGGTCTAAAACATTTTTTACATCTCCAGAGATTGATCAGTTAAGATTCAAGGGATCCTGTGCTGGACGTTGTCTGGAAATGCTAATGAGTTTAAGAACTTTTAGAACCGCTGAAGTGTTAAGTGCAAACTATAAAACTGGAAGAGTGTGTATGTTCTTCGAGTTAAACCACTGGCAGCCAATGAAAGGTATGGATAGGGATTTCTATCTCCCATTGGCTGCAGGTTTGGCCAATAGGAAGATTTTGTAACCCTTCTCCCTAGTTTGTGGAACCTATTCTTTCCATGGGAGTGCTGCACAATCGGTACACGGTCCTTAAAGGGACGATGGAAAACACTGATTCATATTAACATTTGCAGCATATTTGTGATCAAAAGTGTTATGTCTATTCAGAGTTGTGGATAATTTTCCTGGAATTCACTGGAAAAATCTATGAGCTAACTTCAAGTAATTAATCGGCATTCAACGGTGTATGGTGGTGATTGACACCGGACAGGCCCAACATTTGCAAAGTATCTTCTTTGCTTGAGAATTTAGAAAACTTTAGCTTATAAAATGTGTGGCTTTTATTTTCTTACACTCTTTAAGAGCGGTTGAAATCACAGCTTGCGTCACTTTTGGCCAGACAGGAGCAATGCCATGTTTGGATCTTAGACTTTTTCCTAGGAGCCTTCTAAAGTGGTGTTCACAAAAAAGTCTGCTGCAATCTAATAGCCTGATTTATTGTTGCTCAGTACTACCTATAGTGGACCTATAAAGCTCTAGATGACATTTGTTGGGCTGTCTCTGCAAGCTATAAATATTGCACAATATCTAAAAAAAATTAAATTATATATATATATATTTCTTCTTTTAGACCTCAATAGGTCATTGTATCAAAGTATGTTTGTCTTTCTTTAAATATACAATATTGAGAGAACATATTTAATATATTCCAGCAATAAAAGCTATTCTGTCGGTATTATGTAATAATCACTAAAATTGAATGTCTATAAGCAAGTACTATACAATGATGAACATTTTATTACAAAGAGCAATTTGTATTGCTGCTGAAGGGAACAATTATTTACTGACATTTTTCTTAAAATTAGCCATAGAAACTTAAACTGGAAATTGCCCTGGTCATATGATACAGGGTAAATCACAAGTCAAGAACCACTCAAATACCTGCAAGATGTTTAAAGTGACAGTCATTACTTTTTTTTTTTAGCCACCCCTTTCTTTGTGACAATGATCTCTCTGCTTGTATGCGGGTGCCTGGGGTGGGTAGTAATATATATATTTTTTTCTTCAAGATTCTATTTTTATTAAAAACAAAACTAAGTGACCGTACCGCCTTAACATGGGTGAAGGTTAGTGTAACAAGTATTATAGGTGCACGTATTGGTTTATTACATAACTAAGAAATATATCTAATATTGACCTTCTTACAGGTATATGGATGAGATCTGACTTTTGACACACCTTAGCACTGGTTAATGGGCAAATTGCATAGAGACACAGTTCAAATTCCAAAGAGAAAATGCTGCCATGGTATGATAATCCTAAAAATAGTATTTCTATGTGTTTATGTAAATCTATTAGTAATACATGCATAAAGTATTTAATAAAATATATGAAAGAATAATCCGTGTGCGCAAACAGTTTTTTTTACTGATCCTCAATGCTGGTTGTTTGGTCAGTATCTGACATTAGATGCGTTGTCAAAGTTTAATATAAAAATACAGTAAGTATATTTTTGAAAGTGGTACAGCTACATAGCCTCCACAACTCATTAGTTAGCCCTGTCCCAGGACCCACCAATGTGCCATGCAGTGATAATACTTTTACAGATGCACATGGCACTGATTTAAAGGGACACTCCGAAACACTGATAGCTTCATTTGATTGAAGTAGCTATAGTACCTGGAGTCCTCCGGGGCAGTCACTCCATTCAGAGTTAAAAGGTTTTTGAATGGTACAGAAAATGGTTGCTCTTTGCCACAAACCCACTCAGCAATACTACAGAGAAAACATCAAAACCACTACCGTTTTACTGGTTATAGTATCACGAGTCAGTGGCACTATCCTACAAATGTGTCCTGTCCAAAAACACATGTAAGTGATGGCACTAATGAAGTAGTAACTTCCTCTCTGAAGATACTGCACTAAGCCAGATCAGAATTTTCTAGGATACCGAGGTAAGTGCCAAATTGGTAGAAAATGGTTTGATTACTTGTCGGGCAGCACAGGAGTACTCCTGATGCCACAACCAATGCAGTTGGCTTGGCATGTATACACTGTATCCACACACACTGCATTCTTTAACATATGCCATTAAAGACTATACCCTTTCATAATAAATACATATATATAATACACACACCAGTGAATGATCTACTTGGATTATGCTAAAGCATTTGATACAATTACACACACAAAAAAGTACTATTAACTGAAATTAGTTGATTTAGTTAAAAAGTTATTGGACAGTAAATTAGCTTAAAGATAGAGAGTAGTTGTAAATGGAAAATGTTTAAATTGGACAAAAATGGAGTGGGTTCACTTCTTTAATCGGTTTATACATTTTCTTGGCGTGAGCATTGAAAGTCATGTGTCTGTTTACAGATGACACGTGTAAGAAAATAGTCTGAATTTGATATAATTTCTCTACAGAGGGACCTGGATAAATTGGGGGACTAGGCAGGCAGGTGGCAGATGAGATGCAATACAGATAAATGCAAAACCGTGCATTTTGGAATTGGGAAATTTACAAGCCATTAATACATTAAATGAAAAGGACTTGAACAATCCTAGATGACAAACAATGCAACATTATGCTATGTTGGTCTGCCATGGCAAATGCTATTAAGTTGCTTTTGTGTATAAAAATATATATATATAATTTTCCCTCTTTATAAATTAATAAGACCCCCACCTTGAATATGTGGGGTAATTTTGGGCACTAGTTTTAAAGAAGGATATTGCAGAACTAGAAACTGTACAGAGAAGAAAAACTAGTAAGGGGGATGGAAAACATTAGCTTTATGGAAAGTATAGAAAAACTGCATTTTTTTTTTAATGTAATGGCACTATACAAATTCTATACAGAGTCAGTAAAAACAACTATGTGCCAACTGCATTAGTTGTGGCATCAGGAATACTAATCAAAAAATAGTATTTCTATGTGTTTATATAAAAACAGCATAAAGGAATGGGTTTTAAAGGCTGCATTTAACATAGTTGCTTTTGTTTCAATGAAGATTACAATGCAACTAAAACAAACTGAATGAAAGAAGCCCTCAGTATCTGTTTTAACATATCTTAAATAAAAAAAAAAAACACACAAGAAATTTTAGAAAAGTATAAAGTTTACTACAATGTACAGGCCTGGAAGATATTCTAGGACACTCACCCAATACCTGGGTTAAAACAAAGCCAAACTGACTGACAATGTAACAAATTATGTTTCTCATGGTACCATTAACAGTTTTATATATTTTTTAGATTTATCAAGTGTAAAGGGTCTTTTCTGTGTCACGATCCATTGGGGAACATTTGAAAAAAAATGTTCAAACCTTCCTTTTATTTGTCCATTTTGTATTTAATTAGATTAAAACCTAAACCTTCAAACACAAATATAAAACAAGAAATTGACAATGGATTCGCTGAATTAAATGTATGAAGTCAACTTCTGGTTCTGAAGAAACCCAGGTTCTACTGTGAAAATTGTCATGTCACCAAAACCCTCAGTAGTAATAGTAGAAGGCATGTCGTCGCTGACTAACAAAATGACCACAAGTGAAATAAAAAGGGTATTCGGTATCTCTAGTAGTAACACACTGGGGACATTGAAACCGTTTAGCTGATGTATTCAATTGAACTATTGTCAAATTGCTCGATAACAGTATGTACAGGGTGCATATAGTCTGGGATACCATCCAGGTCCAACAAGAGCTTACAGACTAAGTCAAATTTTATGTAAAATAAAACTAAACTAAAATTTTAACTCTAAAAACTATTAAGGTGCTCCACATACAAGATGATCTTCATTTGAATGGATGGGTTGTATGGAAAAGTATAATTATCCTTGAATTTGTTGTCAAACATCTTCAACTTCTTCCAAGGTGTAGTTGAGAATTTTGTCATGGCCTTCAAACTTGAAATAGCCAAGGAATTTCTTTTTCTGGAGAAGAAGAGGAAACCAATAGATGTCATCTGGCCACATCCCATCGAATGGTATTTTCTCTAAGTCAAACCACTGAGGCCGCATTTCTGTGAATTAAACACAAAGTCAAAACATATTCTTAATGGAATAAATGAGCTTAATTGATACTACGGAGGGAAGTGGTGTGTTTCAATTCAGATTCTGAGACAAAGTTCTACAAAGTAAGTGCAATCAGTAGGAACGTTCTAATTTGATAGTGGCTTTTCGACTTCAAGAACTTTGCTCCAGAACTGCTCCTTGCACTCAATCCCAAGAGTTGTTGTATTATAAAGCTACATATGAGATATGTTTTTGAGATTTATTATGACAACTGTGACCTCAACACGATTTTTAATATAACGGTCCTTTCATCACGTTTTTGAAAGGAAGTGGATTCTTTGTTGATTTAAGTATATGTAAAAAATTAAATATAAATGGAAAAATGCATCCTTACCTTTAGCATATGACAAGATCCTTCAGCCAAATGGGACAATTAGTTGGTCTGATGATGTCACTGCACAAGTAGTGAAGCAGGGAACACCATAGAGACTAAATAGGTTTTCAAACACTATCTGACCCAAGGTGCACGTACATGGCTGTAGATTCGGTCACATACTAAAGTTAGGGATGAGTTTTTCTCTAAAGTGCCTACAGTATCCCTTTAATATTTTTCCTCCAATATGCATTAACTTTTTTGTTCCCATCAGTATACATTAAAGAGAATATTTCATTATATACACAGCCACAAATACCTATATAAGTATTTACCATCGCTCTCGGTAGGTTCACCAGTAAAGTTATCTGCGCGGAACACATGTACATCCAGGAGTTCAGTGCTGCCAACAAATTCAAACTTAATTTCACCAATTTTCTCGAGAGTCTTCACTGTAAGACCGCTTTCTTCCCAAAGCTCCCTAACAACACAAAGTGATTTAAAAATAAATATATATTAGGAATATATGTCAGACTCCATATGTATCTAAAACCCCTTTCTCTGCAATCTGATGTCATTGTACGGGTGATTATAGTGTGTAACATGTAAAACATTAAAAGAACACTTCAGACCCCTAAACCACTTCAGTTTTTTGATGTGGTTTAGTGGGTAACTGGCTGTCCCCTCTTTATTATTTTATAAAAAGAAAGTGTTGATTTCACGAAAAAAAAATTTAAAATTTCAAAATATCTTAAGTTGCAACCTCCTGGCTTTCAGTCAGACATCCGAGAGGGTCCTTTTCAAGACACGATTTGAGTGCTCACGCAAAAAAAAGAAAAAAAAAAAAGGGTAACGGCTCTCATAGAGAAGCGTTTTATTCAATACTTTTTTTATTAGGAGCATTCTATTAGCTCAGCACGTCAATTGCGTCATAGGACTCATTATTGAGGATCTCCCAGGGTGTCCTAAAGAGAGCTGCAGTTAAGAGATAATCTCGCTGCTCAAAAAAAAGGGGAATAACTATTACTTTAGACATTTTAGTTGCTGGTCCTAAAACTAAATCAACATTCACAGTTTAACCCCTTCAGGTGATAATGCACCTGAGACTCTGGGCACCATAACCGCTTTATTTCAATGAAGGTGTTATGGTGCCTATACAGTTCCTGTCATTTATAAAACTTTTCTAGCCCCTAACTAGCACTCCAAGCACCAAAACCACTATAGTACACTGTATGGTGCCAGTAGGGCTGTTGCCTCTGCCGAATATATGTAGTCAAACCATTTGCTACCTGTCTGATTTTTTAACTGAATTCCTCTGGGCACCACTCCCTGGCTCATGGCAGCCAGAAGCTCTTTCCACCGAACTAAGCCTGGCAGTGCAGGGCCGACCTCAGGAGGGCCAAGGGAAGCTTTCAATTGCAGTTGCAGAGAGTAGGTCTAGGTGGACCCCAGTTAAGAAGTCAAATTGTAAGGAAACTGTCTATTTACATGCCTGACGCAACCCAGGTAAGAAGACAAACCCTACCAAAATCCTGCGCTGGTTATGGTACTTGGAGTGTTCCTATAAACAGGTTAATGTTTGCCAAAAACATTAACCTGTTTATAGGAACAGGAAATGTTTGCCAAAAATGGATAACATCACTGTCTTCCTCACCTCTTTGCAGCTTCTTCTATTGTTTCTCCTGTTTGCACTTTACCACCAAAGCCATTCCACAGACCAACACCGAACCCACGCTTTTTCATGCCCAATAGAATTCTCGGAGGCTGGACAACCAAGACCAGGGTTAGCAGCTTAGATGTAAACATGGTTCTTCTGCAGCGAGGTTGGGAGGAGAGACGTCAGCAAGAACAGACTGGAATAAGTTGTGTTCTAAGTATTATTAGTCAACTCCCATCAGCCACATAGAGGAAGGTGAGTGTTCACAGATATGCATCTATGAAAACAAAACTGTATTCCTATAGTGTCCCTCTGCTCCTTCGCTCCCCCTCAAGTGAGAGAAATCACTCCGACCCATTTCGTCCCCAAAAATTGGACCACGTAGCTCTCCTTGACAAAGTACTGCTGGGAAAGAAACCGGTCGCTGTGATACCTGCATTCCTCTCACTCGATCTCTGGACATCTCTAGAAGATTCATGGACACCAGCGATATCTCTGAGAAACCCATTGGAGCTAGCGGGATCTGGACCTGATACAGTTTAGAATATCGGGACTCCTGTGCAGACTATATCGGAGTGGGTTTAGAGGGACAGCAATCCGATTTTAGCACTGTTCCACGTGTCAACGATTCAGGTTTGTATGTGTGTAGTATACACAATTTCTTACCTATGTTTGTATGATTTTACACTATGTATATTTTTATTTTCCAACATTAAAGATTCTCCAGTAAATGTTTAACATTAGCAAATCCTATGGGATTTTATGTCATTGGTATGTATTTATGGTTGTGCATGAAATCTAAAACACATGGCGCTATTTTATAAACACCACTCACTATTTTAAATATACTCTTCAACGCTATTGCTGTTTGGTGTGTATATATATATATATATATAAAAATCCAAGGCTCCTGCACTCCAACTTTAACAAAATAAATACCTGGTGCTCTGGTCACATAAAGTATAAATAATGAAAAAAATACCGGCACTCCAGGATTTGGTAAAAAAGAGAGGTTAGTTCATCTTTATTTTTACAGTTCCAGTCCTGGAACTGTAAGAATAAAGATGAACTAACCTCTCTTTTTTTTTACCAAATCCTGGAGTACCGGTATTTTTTTTTCATATAATTTGTATGATTGTTGCGGAGTAGTACTGGGTGTGTTGCGGTAACGGGTTGTGGATAATACACTACCTACCTAGTGTGGTTATTATAATGTTTTATACAACCAGTGCAGTCATAATTATACTGTAAAGCTTAAAACTGGGGGGTAGGAATTCTAACAGGGTTATTTAAGGTGAGAATTCAAAGTAAATCCAAAATTTTAGACCAACGTAGTAAAACTGGAATTTTTCCAATTTGGCTATTTTGGTGTTTAATTTGAAATTCCCTTTAAATTCTCACTTTTGTGAATAACTCTTTAAGAGTTTGGGGACTACGCACATTAATTTAGGTCAGCCTTAGCAAAGGAATTAAGGTAACAAAGCAGTCATTCTTGCATTTACATTTTAGATATTGTGGACTACAAATCCCATTGTTACCAGCCTGAAACATGTGAGGATACTTTATACAAAAATATGGCTATGAATTCCTCAAATATCTGTTAATGAAAGTACCAAGTATTATTATTATTAATTAGCAAAATATCTCACATCATTTCCCCCAAGCACCCTATCCATTCTTACCCTTATAGTGTCCCAGAGAGACTATGAAGAAATGCCCACTCTCCTCTCCATACACACGTGTAGCTCACCAGGCAGAGCAAGATGTCACATGACAGTGAGAAGTGAACTCAATCCGCCATCTTGAAGAAGGGCAAACTGGATTCGTGTAGATAAGGGAAGATAAACAACATAGATTCATGTTGCCCATAACTAAAATGGCGGCGGCTGGTAATGCTGCCTAATGTCAAAGAGTTCATGTCCTAAGCCTGTTTCTTGCTACATTGTGTCTGATGGGGAGAGACTGTGGGTTGATGGCGGCTGTGCTGAGCAGGTTGGTGAATCGATGATTGGGTGAAGGTGTATCTAATAAAGGGGACTGCTGAGAATTGAGCAGGAAGTGAACAGTGTAGGCTGGAGTATCAGAACCAGAACACACTGTCAAACTCAGCTATTTTGGAACAAAATGTTTAATTCCCAGTTTTTTTTTTTTGGAGTAGCGAATGACCCCCATGAGGGATGCTGTCAGTCTGGTATTATGTTGAGAGGTGCATGAATAGTGCTTCCTGCAATAATGTAAAATGTGTATTGTAATGATTAAGGGGACACTATAGTCACCAAAACCACTACAGCTTAATGTAGTGACCGGCGCTGCATGGGGAAAAAAGAGAAGTAAATACACCTTTCCCATGCCAACAAGGGGGGTTGGAGACCTAAATAGTTAAACATTATAGTGTCAGGGATACATGTTTGTGTTCCTTTAAGGACACATGACATGTGTGACATGTCATGATTCCCTTTTATTCCAGAAGTTTGGTCCTTAAGGGGTTAAAGAAACATTTTAAGTACCACAGCTGTGGTAGTGGTTATAGTACTTGACGTGTCCTGCCTGCGGCTGTTCCATGATTGGTTGTCAAACTGCTTTAGAATGGTTTATAGCTTATACCTGGGTCCCCAGCGGTAGGTTATGCTCCAGAGGTAAGTATGTTTTACTTATACAAAGAATAAAATAAAACATTGTTTTACTCAGCACTGTTTAACCCAGTAAACATTTCAGTAGTGTTTACTGAGTTTAACCCCTTAACCCCTTAAGGACCAAACTTCTGGAATAAAAGGGAATCATGACATGTCACACATGTCATGTGTCCTTAAGGGGTTAAGGACACATGACGTGTGACATGTCATGATTCCCTTTTATTCGAGAAGTTTGGTCCTTAAGGGGTTAAGAAACAAGGAAGGAGCAACAGTTCAGTTTAAGGGAATTTAAAGTGCCACTTCTGGGGTGTTTGCATATTTAATTCAAAGACTCGCTCACTGAATTGGAGCATACTGGAAGGTAAGTTTGAATTTAGGTAATGGTAAAGTAGTAAAACCTACTATAACAAGTCATAGAACCCGATTTAGAGACAATGAATCACAACTTAGGACTGTCCCTAAAAACTCAGGACTGTTGTTAGTTATGGACATCAAAATGATGACCATTGTTATCAACCTTAATGTATGGGGATGATGCTTTTGTGTATAATTTTCAAACATATTTACTGGGCAAAATATGAACAAATGATATAGTAGACAAGTTATGGATGTCTTGAAAGTATGGCTCCTTTGGGGACATTAGTCATGCAATTTACAAAGCTGTTCCTTCTACGATATAAGCTACAATAGCATTTTAACAAAGAAAGCCCATCCTGGGACCTAATGGAATAGTTAATCATTCCTACAATATGCCAGTGTAATTAAAATGAGTTCCTCTCTGGTAGTAAAGATAAGAATATGCAGAAATTAAACCCGGTTATTTACAGAATAAGCAAATTCCTTGCATGTTAGAATTTGAATACATGTTGTCCATATTTGAAACAAATGAAGAAATATTCAGAACGTGTGTGTATTTAGTGTTTTACAGGGCACAAAGTCACTGGTCCAACACCGCAGACTGCATGTCACGCCTGTTTTAGAAAAGGCAAAAACAGGGGCAGAGCACAGGTGGTTAGCAAGACAGAACAGTGATCCTTACGTAAAGGCTGCACATCGAAATAACTATCGTTGCCGGAGCGCCTTCAAACTCCTTGAGATTGATGAGAAGTATAAAATACTGCTCCCAGGACATCATGTTATTGACTGCGGGGCTGCACCCGGAGCCTGGAGTCAGGTGGCTGTTGAGAAAGTAAATTCGTTGGGTGAAGGTGAGTGCTGAAGGTACTGAATGATTATAAAAATCCTGTGTTAGTGAGTTCTAAAGTTTTTAAAGGGACACTATAGTCACCCAGATCACTTCCGCTCAATGAAGTGGTCTGGGTGCCAGGTCCCCCAGGTTTTAACCCTTCGGATGTAAACATAGCAGTTTCAGAGAAACTGCTATGTTTACATTGCAGGGTTAATCCAGCCTCTTTGTTTGCACATACACACGTTATTCAGTGAGTTATGTATATATTTTTTGACTTAATAAAGTTTAATATCTTATATTGATTTCTACTTTTAGAGGTAACCTTAGTGAGTCACGGTGGTTTTCTTAGTCCAAAGCTACCAATCCTCACTACTCTTCTTTATTGTTTAATGTTTAGGGTTATGCCCTCTTTTACCTCTAAAACCCTTATCTAACCCAGTGGCTGGGTTTTCCTATCCTGGGGTTACTCCTTCGTACTCTAGTGGCTGTCTTCCTGACAGCCGCTAGAGGCGCTTCTGCGATGCTGGATGCGAAAAAATCGCATTTAGCATTTGCAGAACGTCCATAGGAAAGCATTGAGTCCTATGGACTGTTTGAATGCACGCACGGCTCTTGCCACTCGGGGGATGTCGTCGGCGGGGGAGGAGAGGTCACCAGCGCCGAGGGAGCCCGGCACTGGATTAAAGTAAGTAACTGAAGGGGTTTTAACATAAGGATTAGATAGTGTCAGGAAAACTAGTTTGTTTTCCTGGCACTATACTGATCCTTTAACTACCATGTGTTAAGGTGATAGATTATTGAATAATTATTATTATTAATATTAATTATATAGCGCCAGCAAATTCCTTAGCGCTGTACAATAATGGGACCTAAATTGCTAGTATGTGTGTGTATGTGTGTGTGTATATATATATATATATATATATATATATATATATATATATATATATATATATATATATATATATATATATATATGTGTGTGTGTGTGTGTTATTGTTATTATTATTATTATAGCGCCAACATATTCCGCAGCACTTTACAATCATAGAATGGGGATAATTAACTGCAAATTGACATACAGAGTATTAGCATAGACAAAGATGGAGAAGGCCCTGCACAAACGAGCTTACAAAAAACATTTACATAATGGCTGTACGTAAGGCGTTGTCGGTAAACGGCTCCTGTACCGCCCTGTTCTAACATCTGATTAATACCTGTGCTGTACCCCATCAGCTCTTTGCTTTATGTTATTAACATGGGTGGGGGAGTGGGCGGAAAAACCCTTATTTGACACCTCAGAAAAATGTGCACATATTCTCTTGACCATCCTTGTGCATTTATTCATACAAAGTGTTAACCTGCTGTAACGGACCGATTTGCACACAAGAGGTTAAAAAACGTTTAGGCGATATTCCCCTTTCAGATGCACCGGCAGCTATTGCAAGCACCAATCTCCCGAACTGCAAACTACACGAATCCTCCAACTCCCGAACAGGAAACACACGAACACTGGAAATAGCCGAACCGGAGAAGCATACGAATGCTCTCAAGCATATGAATGCTGTAAGCAGCTGAACAGGAAAAGCATACAATCAGCTTACACTCCTGGCAATCAGCATACAATCCAATTCCCCCAATAACGAGACGACACTTTGTTGTGAGGGTCAAGCAGAACTGACTGTACTGGCACATACAGTCTCTTTTATTCCCAATCCTCAAACATAGTACAGCCCACAGGGTTTTACAGAACAACCAATCAATCCGTACAATACACACGGACACTCCCACACAAAATCCTCCCCTCTGCCTGTGATACAATTACCTTACACAATGGGTAATGTAATTAGCACAGGCAGAGAAATACAGTTTTCCCACATTATTCATAACTTTAGAAGTATGCATCACATTCACATAATTCATTCACATTTTCCGAATCAGCATACTCCATTTACAAACATATGCCAAAATCATCCAAATTGGTCCAATGGGGGGGGCGGGGCCGGGCCGCCGAGCCGAGCGGCAGCCATCCATGCCGGCTCTGAGTTGCTTAAATATACCAAAACATTCAAAAATAAGGCACCAAAAGCCTACCTGGGGTAAGGGAGAGGCACAGGAGCAAAACGCAGGGACACCTGCTAAGCCACAGCCGCGCAACCCGATTTACCTGGAGCAAGCTGAGCCCATGAGGCCTACACGCACACGGCAACGGCAGGAGCCACGAGACCAGATGGCTGAGAGAGAGAGAGGGGAAACCGGACCCGGCCCCGCTTCCCCCCCCTTGGGCCGGCGGGGGTGATCCCGGCCCACGAGTCAAATCTCCGGAGACTGGAGGCAGGAGTGCTGCAGAGCGGGGAGCTCACCCCCACACCAAGATGGCCACTGAAAGCACACGCCGCAAGGAGGTAAGCGAGGTCGCCTGGACCCCCGGTGTGACGAATCCCACGGCTGGACCCCTCCAGGCGGCTGAATGGACGGCGCGGAGCCGGCCTGTACCCCAGGATTTGGTGGTGGTCCAGGGAGGGATGCCCCCAACTTTGCGAGCCCTGTGTCGTTGGGGCGAGCTGGACCCCCGGCGGACCGGTAGCCGGGGAGGCGAACACCGGCGACAAGTGTGAGACCGGAGAAGGGTGAGGCACCTAGGGGCTGGAGCTCCGACGGGGAACTGTGGGAGTTGGGGACGAGGGGCCGAGGACTTTTCAGGGGTGGGAGTCTGCCGGACTACCGACATCCCTGAGTGCCCACAGCACTGCAGTGCACCCGATTGCACGGCCGGAGCAGGCCTGGAGGGGGAAAAGAGGGGGACAGATGCACCGGGGGTGCTAGAGAGACCTTGCACTGACCGGCCAACTGGATAAATAGGGGCACACTTGACATCAGCATTCCAGAGGCCACAGTAGAGAGCAGCCCGCACCGCTACAACCTATCCTGCCAGGCACTGCTCTGCCACCTCCAGCGGAGAGGCTCAATTAATGCCGCTATACAGCTCTACTTCACCTGAGCACTGTCCCAAGCAAAGGATAAATAAATCAACGAAGGACAGACAAGGCTAATGGGACTGTTTCCTGATACTCCGTTCGTGAACCCGTTCTCTCTGCAATTTTTGTTTTTTAGTTTTTACTTGCTTTGCTTATTTGATATCAGCTGGTTATTGTCAAGCTAGCTCACAATGCCAAAGGAATTCATAGTATACCCATAGTATTAGCGATTAATAATATATAAGCATATGTTACCCAGCATATCAGAGTTTTAATAGACTAAGTGATATTAACACATCTAACCTGAAGTGTTTATATACTTACTACCTCTAGTTGAACTTGCGCAGGGTAGTGCAGCGAGGACATGACGTTATGTTTTTAAATGACTACCATAAGCTCCACATGTTTCCTATTGCCTATTTACCTGCCTGAATACTACATTGTATATGCTATGCTATGCCTAAGAAACCGCACGTGCACGGACCAACCAATGCAAAACACATACACAAATCAGCACATAAAGCACTCGCACAAACCAGCTAACACACAGCACTCGCTCAAACCAGCTAACACACAGCACTCGCTCAAACCAGCTAACACACAGCACTCGCTCCAACCAGCTAACACACAGCACTCGCTCCAACCAGCTAACACACAGCACTCGCTCCAACCAGCTAACACACAGCACTCGCTCAAACCAGCTAACATAAAGCACTCGCTCAAACCAGCTAACATAAAGCACTCGCTCAAACCAGCTAGCACAAAACACTCGCACAAACCAGCTAACATGAAACACTTGCATAAACCGACTAACACATTGCAATTATAAGGATTATTGCATGCCTACACCACGACTGTTTAGGAGCCGTTTTGCATGACAAACAACTAAGTCTTAACATGGCCATAAGGCACCAGCGCGACACAGGGTGTTAACTACGCTCATGCTGTTAATAGAGCAAAAATGGTAAGGGATAATGCACATAGATAGTTCTATTTACTGGCGCTGATTCGTAGTTTGTCTGCTCTCGTTTACCCGCTTGTCTTATTACTGCCTACCGGCTCCTAAAGGGAGCACGCTCGAATATGATACTATATTAAAAGCTTTATAACAATTGACATGACTGAAAAGCCTCTGCGCAGGCAACAACTTCTGTATCCATTCATGCAAAGATAACCAGGCCTCTGCGCAGGCACTAACCCGCTTTAAGAATAATACGTATGCAATGGAATATGTTATGAAACCAATAAACATATTTAACACAAATTGGTCCATTGGTTCAAAAGATAGATCGTAGTCCTTTGTGACCAAATGAAGCATGGCTTTTCTGCCCAAAACCAGTTCCACAGAGTATTCTATCCTGGAGATAATTGAGAAGTAATCCAATTATCTCCAAGGACAGAGGCAGAACTCCATTAAGCACATGGCAGTAAAAAGACAGTAAAATACACAAGGTACATTTATTACATAAAATACAGAAATGCAACATATCCCCAGATAGCTTAGGTCTGAGCGCACATAATTACTGAATGGCGCTCAGACCACACACATACAGTTCAATTGCCATGGAGCCAAAGTCTTTTATTACACGAATAGGCTCCATGGCATAGCTATCTGGGTTAAATGAGTTCATTCAGTAAATCCGAGAATCTACCAAACGCCAGGGCAGAAATACATGAATAGTCCTTACTGCATAGGAAAATAAAGTATTTTAATGCCGGTCCATAGTCAAAAGGCAGCAGGCAGGCAACCAGGCTCCTCCAGTGCACAGTGGCGAGGTTGGTTCCGCCACACCTGCCAACTACATATTGTTTGTTTTTCCACTTACAGGTTCACTTTGTGTTGCGCTGTTTTTAAGTAATTTATCCTAGATTTAAACATATTTACCATGGACCTCATTAAGCATATTTTAGGATAGGGATTCTGAACAAAAGAGGTGAGATCCATTCTACAAAACACTGGGTGCTTTGAAATAAGGTTTCACTCTCAACCTGGCAACGGTTAATTCCCTCTGAGAAATTATTACTGATTGCAAGATTAGAGGTGTGCTTATAAAACCATCTCTTGTCCTGCACTGGCTATCAGAAAAATGCTAATGGAAAACTTCAAGCACCATAACCACTACAGTGCTTTGTAATAGTTATTGTGCAAGTTCCCTGGTGCTCCCCTATTGTAAGTAGTTAAACTGTTTTAGAATGGCAAATCGGTCCGTTCAGAAGATCTGTCTGCGCTAAGCCTGACGATGTATAGCTTAAAGGGACACTGTAGGCACCCAGACCACTGCAGCTCATTGAAGTGGTCTGGGTGCTGTGACCCTACTGCACTTAGTGCTGCTATGGTAAACATTGCAGTTCCAGAGAACTTCAATGTTTACATTTCAGCTCAAAGCCTGCCCTTTGTGTCTGTCTAACAGACCGCCACAAAGAGGGCTTCCGGAATCCTAACAGACTTTTGGTCCGTTATCTGACGCTGGACGTCCTCACGGACCTCCAGCTCAAATGTGCGCACGGCCATTGTCTTCAGCCCCACGGGAGCGCGAGGGAGGGGCGGGACCTTTTAACCCTATAGTGCCAGGAAAACAGCTTTGTTTTCCTGGCACTATAGGATGCCTTTAACTCATTCAGATGAAACTCTCAGGCAATGGGCTTTGCACAATAGAGCTAACAAAAGCTACTAGACTGGAGCTTTTATCGCTACTGCAGCTGTAGAGATGGTGGGGATTGGCAGCTGTTCTAATACTGTTTGACTATTTAAAATGAGGAAGCACCAGGGCATTTGTGGCACCATCCCCCTATAGGGATGGGGGATTGGTAAAACCACCACCTTTTGGATTATGCAAGATCATTTAAAACACCAAAGTTCTGAGAAAATATAAAATAGAGATTTGTATGTATTTTTTTTATCACTGCTTTAGAAGTGAATCTTCTATCCGTAACTCATGTTTGCATTTAATTTTATTTGTTGTTCTAGATCTTAAAGCAAGTGTTGGCTTTGTGATCGGACTTGACCTTCTTCACATCTCACCGCTGGAAGGAGCAGTATTACTCTCTCATTCTGATGTAACCGACCCAGTAACCCAAAATCAAGTAATTGGCCTTCTCCCTTCAGGAAAAGCAGATGTCATCCTGAGTGATATGGCACCTAATGCCAGCGGAATACGAGAACTGGATCATCAAAGGCTTGTCAGCATGTGTATTTCCCTTCTGGACTTGTCTGACAGAGTTCTGCGCCCCGGAGGCAGCTTCCTCTGCAAACTGTGGGATGGTAGTGAAAGCAATTTAATACGAGACAAACTGCGCCAGAGGTTTCAGGATGTGAGAAACGTAAAACCCAAAGCCAGCAGGACAGATTCTGCGGAGACATTTTTATTAGCAAGATTACACAAGAAGAACCCTTCTTCAGCCCCCTAAAACTGGAACTCAGTTTATCATAAAGCTATATACATTTATTTTATTAAAGTAATCCTATATAAACAAACCGTTCACACCAGCTCTCTCAATATAAAATATATTTTCTAACCATATTATATATGTTTGTCTATAATTATATATTTTTTCCTTTTTGACTGTTTTTATTCATTGCTGTTGCAGCAAGAGAAACCACTGATACAACAATGGATGGGTATAATAACGTAAGAACGCTTGAAGACCGCTCTGGCTAATGATGTAGCTGAATCATTTCATCAAGGCTTAACTTTAGATTTACTTCAATGATTTGGTTTGTAAATATATTATAGGAAATCATTGCAAAACGAAAAATTAAATGTATTGCATCATTCTCATCAGTTCTGCAATGCTAAATACATTTAGGTAAAGAAATATGGCAAGCACCATAACCACTACAGTGTGATGGTAGGACTACCCAGGTGCCATTTACAGCGGTTTACCCTCTTACCAGGTGCTTGGATCCTGTGAAGCAAGGTTTATGAAATCCGTCTTCTGCTGCAAATGCATTGGCTGAGGGTGTCAGCTGACCACTCTCAGCCAGTGACGGAGTGTCTGCATCTAAATTTGCAGAGAATTGGCATAAGTCAGGCCTGGACTCTTGTTCTAGGCTGGCTGGTGACGTCCCAAGACGCTGCCATTGGTTTGGTTTGTAAATATATTTTTATTGGGGGTATATCTACTAAATTGTTGAGAAGTATATGTTTGTTTTTTTTATTGGAATTTTTTTTTTCGAAATTTTACTATAGTTTTGTTCAAAATATAGTCGCAAATATGTACAGGGTTGCTGTTCCACCATGTTTTTTTTAGGCAAATATAATTTTTTTTTCACCTTTCTGACTGGTACATGAAAAGTGCTGAGCTGTAGTATGTAGCATTCTCATACGTGGAAGGCAGCAAGCTGTTCAAGGTAATATTCAAATATTTAAAGGAACACTCTAATGGAAGTTTAGCATCAATACAAGAGGGATGTTCTACCTACAGGTGGACGAGTAGTCTCTATAATTAAATATGTACATTAATAGATAAAACCCATACCTTAAAGGAACACTGTAGGGTCAGGAACACAAACGTGTATTCCTGACCCCCCCCCTCTTGTCACCCTTAAATATAGTAATCTGCTAGCACCCCCGATCTGCCTCCTTGGCTGACATAATCAGAATTGATGATCTCTGCTAATCACTCAATTCAAAACACCACCCTGGCCAATCAGAATTTTCTCATAGAAATGCATGGAATCAATGCATCTCTATGGGGAAAGTTCAACGCCTCCATGCAGAGAGTAAAGATGCTCAATGTTAGTGCTGCACACTGTACAGCACTGACCCAGATGCACCTCTAGTGGCCTTCTGATTGACAGCCAATGGAGGTGACCCTAGGCAGCAATGTAAACACTGCCTTTTTTCTGGACCTTTATATTTATACTGCAGTTATAACACACTATAACATTGCTGTCCTGCGTTGTACTGATAATGCAACGGATCACGATATTTGTTGCACAGTCAGTAGTCTAGTGACTTTATTAATATATCTCTTAAATCTATTGATGTGTGGTTATCAGAGTTAGAAGTAGGCTTTGCTTCCAAAGCCTATTACATTACTACCCAAATCCAGATATTCGTTGATATATTTTGGTATAACAATACTGCTCCTCAAACCCTGATATTCTCATAGTTTGCTATAGCCACACTGGTCACTAAACCCTGATATTATTGTTTTATTTATATAATGCCAGCAAATTCCGTAATACTCTACAATGGGGTATCCCAGCTGATCTTGACCCACACTGTACCCCAAATCCTGATAACCCCCTTAAATGTGAATTGTCCAGAATTCTGTCATTTCAAAGTGAATTTCCCATTTCAAGCCACTTTAGCCAAGCTGGAAAAATTCTCCAAGTCAGCAATGCTTCAAGTTTGACTATTTCAGCCTTAAATTTAAAATCCACTTTAAACTCATTTTAAATTCCTAATAATTCGCGCTTTAGTGAATAACCCTTATGTTAATATTTTACGATATTCTTGAACATGGTTTAAAGGAACACTCCAAGCACCATAGCCACTACAGTGTACTCTAGAGATTATGGTACCAGGAGTACTCTGGCACCCCTCCAATTTAAGTACCCATACCATTTAATAGTAGTTTCAATTACCTGGGTTCAGTTGGTCCTTTCCTATTCTCATATGAGAGTTGGAATCTCCTACTACGAGCTTCTGTTAGCATTCCGGACCTAGACCATGCAGAACCAGCTCTTTGGCTGAGGCCTTCAGATGCTCACTATGAGCTATTGTGCTAACCCCTTTACTGCCGGGCTTAGCTCTGGCAGCCGCAGAGATGCAGGAACTGGTGCCCAGTGCCCCTAACCTATACTTGGCAACATTTCAGAGAAGAGTGCAGGGGTCCAGAGGGCTTGTTATAGGTAAAAAGGGCTGATCAGCCTACCAAAGGGGTAGGTGTTCGCTCCTAAAGAGGGTGGCCAGGCTGACTAATAACCTGCCTCTCTTAGTACCCAGTCCCTCCTGCATTTGAAATCTGCAGGCAGATTTCAAAATGAGGCACGTCATACATTTGCTGGGATTGTACTCCAAAATGCAGGAGTCTTCTTGCAAAATTAGGACTATAGGTGCATCCTGGGTAAGAAGACTGTAACGGATCGCCTGGCACCCAGACTTGGTACCTCCGTTAATGGATGCTCCTAGTGCTTCCTGAGGACTCCAAGCACTCTGGCAGACACCACAATCACCGAATCCGAGAAACCTTTAAATTCTCCCAAGCGTATGAATGCTGTAGACCATTGAATAGGAACCATACGAATAGGCTTGTACTCCTAGCAGTCAACTGGAACAGCATGCAATAAATCCTTCCCCCAATAATGAGACGACACATCACTTTGAGGGTAAAACAGGAACTCTGGACTGGCTCATCCAGCCTGGCTTTTATTCACAAACAGGTACATACAGGACACTCCCAGGGGGAGGATGATATTGACCAATCACATGGATGCACCTCCCACACATTTCCTCCCCTTAGATTACCACTTAACCCAATTATACAGTACACACTTTTCCCCAATTCCTGGATGTACCCCAAAAACAGGAGGTACACCTTTAAATCCAGCATCGCTGGATAGCCCTTATTCAGGGGGACAACATATCCAAAATTCAAGTCATTCGGATGAATGGTTCGTGAGATATGGGGTTCCAAAGATTTGACCGACCGCATGGGTAAAGTATCCGAAAACAGTTCCATGCATTTTGGCCCTGCGGTCGGTCACAAACAAGGGAATGAAAACAGACGAATTGCCTGTGTTATAGAGCCTGGAGAGGGTTTGAATGAATTCCCTTGTTTGTGGGGTTCTTTCTACCGAACGGTGGGTCATTCGGTAGTTTCCATACGAATTTCTGGAAGTATGGAGGTCTCAGCGGTGTTTGCCTAGTCAAGTGTCCGATTTTAGTTCCAGACACTCGACGGCAAAACACCGCTGTTCGGTAGTTTAAGATGGCCGCCGCCACGTGTTTGTTTCCCGAATGGCGGCCACCCAGAGGACAAAGACCACACTGCACTGATTGCCAATTACCCGTTTGCAACATTGTTGCAAACTGTAATTGGAGGCACACTTATTCCTGGGTGGTCTGGTTGTTCGGTAGTTTCACTCAATATACTGAATGGAGTGATTCTACCGAACAATCAGTTGAATGCTGCATACATATCACCCAGGCTAAACTTAACACATGAATACATATACAATATTACAGGCAGCACACTAGAACATGCTTCACAGTCTTAAAGGGACAGTAGTCCCAAAAGTCCCAATGTGTCCATAGATGCTGTTAAAAGGGCCAGTAGCAGCAATATACAGTACAATATGCCCAAATATAAATCTTTAAGTGTACCAATTTTCCAGGGGCCATAGTCAGCAGGTAAGAGGCAGGCAGCCAGGCCCCTCCAATGTCCAGTGGCGAGGTGGGTTCCGCCACATTTCTCCCCTTTCCCATTTAGACTATCCAGACTCCAGACCTCCAGTCGGTCTGGGGCTCTGATAGTCGGCTGGCTGTCCTTACAGGGGGTAGTTGTCCAGATGGCCCCCTGCCACTCGTGTCCAGTTGTAAGTCCAAGGCTTGGGGAAAAAGTAACCAGGGTGTCCTCTCCCCTGGTTGAACACAGCTGTTGTTGGGGAAAAACGACTGTCTCCCCTTCCGATATTTTGTCTGGCTGTTGTGGACTAGGACCGACTGTCCCTATCCCCAGTGGTGTAGGTGCAGAGACTACGGTCCCATCTGCACGGTTGTGGGGTTTACTGTCTCCCCTTGGTGTGCTAAGCTGCCGCTGGGGAGAGGGGATGACAAACTCCTCTCCCTGAACCGTAGACTGCCGCTGGGGAGCAAGGACATCTCCTTCAGTTCCCTGTAGCTTGGGCACAGAGACCACGGTCCCATCTGTGCTGGTGTGGGGCTTACTGTCTCCCCTTGGTGTGTTAGGCTGCCGCTGGGGAGGGAGGACGCTGCTCTCCTCTCCCTGCACTTTACTGATCCGCCGCTGGGGAGAGGTGGTAGCAAGCTCCTCTCCCCTACATACTTCTATACTCTGTGGAGGGAGACCGACTGTCTCTACTCCCAATACAGTGTCCTGCTGCTGGGGAAAGGAGACTGGGCTCTCTCTTCCCTGCTGGACACTCTGCTGCCGGGGAATGGAGACTGGGCTCCCAATTCCCAACAAATCACACTGCCACTGGGGAGGGAGGACGGCCCCTTCAGCTCCCTGTAACTTGGGCACAGAGACCACGGTCCCATCTGTGCTGGTGTGGGGCTTACAGTCTCCCCCTGGTACATTAAGCTGCCGCTGGGGAGAGGTGGTAACCAGCTCCTCTCCCATTAGAACACTCTGCCCATTGATGATCCGCCGCTGGGGAGAGGTGGTAACAATCTCCTCTCCCATGCCTACTTTCAGTCTTTGTGGAGGGAGACCGACTGTCTCTCCTCCCAATTCAGTGTCCTGCTGCTGGGGAACGGAGACTGGGCTCTCTATTCCCAAAGAATCACGCTGCTGCTGGGGGGTAGGACCAACTACCTCTGCCCCCTGTAACTCAGCCTGCCGCTGGGGAGGGAGGACGCTGCTCTCCTCTCCCTGCACTTCACACTGCCGCTGGGGATCTGGGCCGACTGCCCAGCATCCCTGTAGGGCCGGTAGAGAGACTGCAGTCCCATCTCCACCTGCCATCTGTGGGTCTTCCCAGGACCAACCCGTGAGGCCCCTCAACATTTGTGAGTAAGGGCCACCTGCTTCCCCACCTGGCAACTCTGGCTGCTGCTGGGGATCTGGGCCGGTTGCCCAGCATCCCGGTGGAGAGACCTTGGTCCCATCTCTACCTGCCTGTTGTGGTTCCTCACAGGACCAGTCTATGAGGACCCCCACTTCGGGTTCCTCCCGCCGCCTCAGGGAAAGACGGCTAACCTCCTCGGATGCAGCCTCTACTCGGCTGCTGTAACGCTCCTGCTGCTGAGCATACTTCCTCTCTTTCGCCAACCGGAATTCTCGGTCCAGCCTTGTGTTTCGCTCAGCCATGACCTGGTTCCAGATCACCCGGCGTGTCTCCATGGGTATATCATCCCCATACTCGGCCACTCGCTGCCTCACCTCGGCCAGCCAATCATCTCCAGAGCCAGAACCTTCCATACTTGTCTGCTCCCAGGGGCGCTGCACGACTGCTAGCGTTGCCCTCAATTTGTAAATCCAAACAGTGTCTCTGAGCTGCTTTACCTCACACTAGGACGCCATCCCACCGCTGCCACCAATGTAACGGATCGCCTGGCACCCAGACTTGGTACCTCCGTTAATGGATGCTCCTAGTGCTTCCTGAGGACTCCAAGCACTCTGGCAGACACCACAATCACCGAATCCGAGAAACCTTTAAATTCTCCCAAGCGTATGAATGCTGTAGACCATTGAATAGGAACCATACGAATAGGCTTGTACTCCTAGCAGTCAACTGGAACAGCATGCAATAAATCCTTCCCCCAATAATGAGACGACACATCACTTTGAGGGTAAAACAGGAACTCTGGACTGGCTCATCCAGCCTGGCTTTTATTCACAAACAGGTACATACAGGACACTCCCAGGGGGAGGATGATATTGACCAATCACATGGATGCACCTCCCACACATTTCCTCCCCTTAGATTACCACTTAACCCAATTATACAGTACACACTTTTCCCCAATTCCTGGATGTACCCCAAAAACAGGAGGTACACCTTTAAATCCAGCATCGCTGGATAGCCCTTATTCAGGGGGACAACATATCCAAAATTCAAGTCATTCGGATGAATGGTTCGTGAGATATGGGGTTCCAAAGATTTGACCGACCGCATGGGTAAAGTATCCGAAAACAGTTCCATGCATTTTGGCCCTGCGGTCGGTCACAAACAAGGGAATGAAAACAGACGAATTGCCTGTGTTATAGAGCCTGGAGAGGGTTTGAATGAATTCCCTTGTTTGTGGGGTTCTTTCTACCGAACGGTGGGTCATTCGGTAGTTTCCATACGAATTTCTGGAAGTATGGAGGTCTCAGCGGTGTTTGCCTAGTCAAGTGTCCGATTTTAGTTCCAGACACTCGACGGCAAAACACCGCTGTTCGGTAGTTTAAGATGGCCGCCGCCACGTGTTTGTTTCCCGAATGGCGGCCACCCAGAGGACAAAGACCACACTGCACTGATTGCCAATTACCCGTTTGCAACATTGTTGCAAACTGTAATTGGAGGCACACTTATTCCTGGGTGGTCTGGTTGTTCGGTAGTTTCACTCAATATACTGAATGGAGTGATTCTACCGAACAATCAGTTGAATGCTGCATACATATCACCCAGGCTAAACTTAACACATGAATACATATACAATATTACAGGCAGCACACTAGAACATGCTTCACAGTCTTAAAGGGACAGTAGTCCCAAAAGTCCCAATGTGTCCATAGATGCTGTTAAAAGGGCCAGTAGCAGCAATATACAGTACAATATGCCCAAATATAAATCTTTAAGTGTACCAATTTTCCAGGGGCCATAGTCAGCAGGTAAGAGGCAGGCAGCCAGGCCCCTCCAATGTCCAGTGGCGAGGTGGGTTCCGCCACATTTCTCCCCTTTCCCATTTAGACTATCCAGACTCCAGACCTCCAGTCGGTCTGGGGCTCTGATAGTCGGCTGGCTGTCCTTACAGGGGGTAGTTGTCCAGATGGCCCCCTGCCACTCGTGTCCAGTTGTAAGTCCAAGGCTTGGGGAAAAAGTAACCAGGGTGTCCTCTCCCCTGGTTGAACACAGCTGTTGTTGGGGAAAAACGACTGTCTCCCCTTCCGATATTTTGTCTGGCTGTTGTGGACTAGGACCGACTGTCCCTATCCCCAGTGGTGTAGGTGCAGAGACTACGGTCCCATCTGCACGGTTGTGGGGTTTACTGTCTCCCCTTGGTGTGCTAAGCTGCCGCTGGGGAGAGGGGATGACAAACTCCTCTCCCTGAACCGTAGACTGCCGCTGGGGAGCAAGGACATCTCCTTCAGTTCCCTGTAGCTTGGGCACAGAGACCACGGTCCCATCTGTGCTGGTGTGGGGCTTACTGTCTCCCCTTGGTGTGTTAGGCTGCCGCTGGGGAGGGAGGACGCTGCTCTCCTCTCCCTGCACTTTACTGATCCGCCGCTGGGGAGAGGTGGTAGCAAGCTCCTCTCCCCTACATACTTCTATACTCTGTGGAGGGAGACCGACTGTCTCTACTCCCAATACAGTGTCCTGCTGCTGGGGAAAGGAGACTGGGCTCTCTCTTCCCTGCTGGACACTCTGCTGCCGGGGAATGGAGACTGGGCTCCCAATTCCCAACAAATCACACTGCCACTGGGGAGGGAGGACGGCCCCTTCAGCTCCCTGTAACTTGGGCACAGAGACCACGGTCCCATCTGTGCTGGTGTGGGGCTTACAGTCTCCCCCTGGTACATTAAGCTGCCGCTGGGGAGAGGTGGTAACCAGCTCCTCTCCCATTAGAACACTCTGCCCATTGATGATCCGCCGCTGGGGAGAGGTGGTAACAATCTCCTCTCCCATGCCTACTTTCAGTCTTTGTGGAGGGAGACCGACTGTCTCTCCTCCCAATTCAGTGTCCTGCTGCTGGGGAACGGAGACTGGGCTCTCTATTCCCAAAGAATCACGCTGCTGCTGGGGGGTAGGACCAACTACCTCTGCCCCCTGTAACTCAGCCTGCCGCTGGGGAGGGAGGACGCTGCTCTCCTCTCCCTGCACTTCACACTGCCGCTGGGGATCTGGGCCGACTGCCCAGCATCCCTGTAGGGCCGGTAGAGAGACTGCAGTCCCATCTCCACCTGCCATCTGTGGGTCTTCCCAGGACCAACCCGTGAGGCCCCTCAACATTTGTGAGTAAGGGCCACCTGCTTCCCCACCTGGCAACTCTGGCTGCTGCTGGGGATCTGGGCCGGTTGCCCAGCATCCCGGTGGAGAGACCTTGGTCCCATCTCTACCTGCCTGTTGTGGTTCCTCACAGGACCAGTCTATGAGGACCCCCACTTCGGGTTCCTCCCGCCGCCTCAGGGAAAGACGGCTAACCTCCTCGGATGCAGCCTCTACTCGGCTGCTGTAACGCTCCTGCTGCTGAGCATACTTCCTCTCTTTCGCCAACCGGAATTCTCGGTCCAGCCTTGTGTTTCGCTCAGCCATGACCTGGTTCCAGATCACCCGGCGTGTCTCCATGGGTATATCATCCCCATACTCGGCCACTCGCTGCCTCACCTCGGCCAGCCAATCATCTCCAGAGCCAGAACCTTCCATACTTGTCTGCTCCCAGGGGCGCTGCACGACTGCTAGCGTTGCCCTCAATTTGTAAATCCAAACAGTGTCTCTGAGCTGCTTTACCTCACACTAGGACGCCATCCCACCGCTGCCACCAATGTAACGGATCGCCTGGCACCCAGACTTGGTACCTCCGTTAATGGATGCTCCTAGTGCTTCCTGAGGACTCCAAGCACTCTGGCAGACACCACAATCACCGAATCCGAGAAACCTTTAAATTCTCCCAAGCGTATGAATGCTGTAGACCATTGAATAGGAACCATACGAATAGGCTTGTACTCCTAGCAGTCAACTGGAACAGCATGCAATAAATCCTTCCCCCAATAATGAGACGACACATCACTTTGAGGGTAAAACAGGAACTCTGGACTGGCTCATCCAGCCTGGCTTTTATTCACAAACAGGTACATACAGGACACTCCCAGGGGGAGGATGATATTGACCAATCACATGGATGCACCTCCCACACATTTCCTCCCCTTAGATTACCACTTAACCCAATTATACAGTACACACTTTTCCCCAATTCCTGGATGTACCCCAAAAACAGGAGGTACACCTTTAAATCCAGCATCGCTGGATAGCCCTTATTCAGGGGGACAACATATCCAAAATTCAAGTCATTCGGATGAATGGTTCGTGAGATATGGGGTTCCAAAGATTTGACCGACCGCATGGGTAAAGTATCCGAAAACAGTTCCATGCATTTTGGCCCTGCGGTCGGTCACAAACAAGGGAATGAAAACAGACGAATTGCCTGTGTTATAGAGCCTGGAGAGGGTTTGAATGAATTCCCTTGTTTGTGGGGTTCTTTCTACCGAACGGTGGGTCATTCGGTAGTTTCCATACGAATTTCTGGAAGTATGGAGGTCTCAGCGGTGTTTGCCTAGTCAAGTGTCCGATTTTAGTTCCAGACACTCGACGGCAAAACACCGCTGTTCGGTAGTTTAAGATGGCCGCCGCCACGTGTTTGTTTCCCGAATGGCGGCCACCCAGAGGACAAAGACCACACTGCACTGATTGCCAATTACCCGTTTGCAACATTGTTGCAAACTGTAATTGGAGGCACACTTATTCCTGGGTGGTCTGGTTGTTCGGTAGTTTCACTCAATATACTGAATGGAGTGATTCTACCGAACAATCAGTTGAATGCTGCATACATATCACCCAGGCTAAACTTAACACATGAATACATATACAATATTACAGGCAGCACACTAGAACATGCTTCACAGTCTTAAAGGGACAGTAGTCCCAAAAGTCCCAATGTGTCCATAGATGCTGTTAAAAGGGCCAGTAGCAGCAATATACAGTACAATATGCCCAAATATAAATCTTTAAGTGTACCAATTTTCCAGGGGCCATAGTCAGCAGGTAAGAGGCAGGCAGCCAGGCCCCTCCAATGTCCAGTGGCGAGGTGGGTTCCGCCACAAAGACAAACCCATACCACAATGTTTTACTACTTATAATGGGATGGGGCACTCCTGGCACCATAATAGCTGCAGATATCTGTAGTGGTTATGGTGCTTAAAGTGTTACTTTAAAATGCCATGTCGTATGCTAGTAGCCAGGCCATAAAGGGAAGCTATAGGCTAGGAATAAAAAAAAATTATAATTCCTAGCATATAGTATCTTATAGTGCCCCCCTTCGCTTGGGGCCTTCCCAGAGCGCACAAAGGGTTAAAAAAACCTTAATTTAATTACCTGGATCCAGCGCTGTGGTCCCTGGAAAAGTTGCCAAACTGTTCTTAAACAATTTGACTTTCTTTACCATGGAACTCCTGGCATCATAAAAGTGCACACACAATCTGATTTACAATGTATATCAGAATGTGTGTGTGTGATTTACCGGATATTGTATATAATGTGCGTCCACCTGATAATACTCGCTATACAAGGGCCCAGTCGGGTGCCGCGGCCCTGTAGTATTGGCCAGCAGGGAGGAAGTGACAGTCTGTCACCAGCGGTGTACTAACTGGGGAGTGGGTGGGCGGTCCACTCCGGGTGCCACTCGCAAGGAGGGTACCATACATCCGCGGCCGAGCAGCACAACTTACTCGTGTGGAGGAGGAGCACGGAGGTGCTCAACGCTGCTCCAACATACTCCATGTGGTCTGCCTCCTGCTTCACTCAGAGACTCAGACACTGGGTGCGGGGAACACCATGGCGGCAGTTCCTCAACAGCAGTAGGCAGAAAGCAGGCAATCCATCACCGTCTGCTTGCTAGTATTGTTTTTTTTTGTTATTGTTGTTATAAATGGGGAGAGGGTTTGTAGAGGGTGGGCATGGGTTTTTAGAGGGGGGGAGGGGTTTGTAGGGAGGAGGGCAGGGGTTTTGTAGAAGGGGGGCCGGCAGATTGTGAATGTGCCTAGGAAGGTATCAGTCCTAATTAGAACTAAATAAATACATATACTTATATATAATTTCATTCTTAATTTTGATATAAATATAACAGCGCTGCGGAATTTGTTGGCACTATATAAATAATAATAATAATATATATATATATATTAATATCAAAATACACTTAGGATATCCAAGGGCAGACTAATCGTCGCAGGAGACTATAATTGCGTCCTGGATACTGCATGGGACACGAGGATACCATTGCATTGGGAGAACATATCAATACAGCACTGCTCAGGAGGGCAAGGGCTCGCCACTTTTTAAAAAAAGGCTGCATTATATGATGTTCGGAGAGTACTCTACCCACAAGATTATGATTTTACCCTTTTTTCACATAGGCATTGCTCTTATGCTAGGATAGATATATTAGCTGGTAACATCACGCTACTAAATTGTATTAAGATTTTTTTTATAAAAAACTATTTATTGGTCAGATCATAATGCAGTAATTTTAAAGGGAACAGGGCCGGTTCCACCTAAATTGTGACTGCTCGTAGGGCACTTTCAGGCAGGATAGTGGAGCAGCGGCCGTCCGCTTCACTCACCGCCGAAGTAGGAAGTAGGCCCCACCTGGGACAATGAAGATTTCTCCTCCAAGGGACTAAAACTCCAGGAGCTAGCTTCGACTCGGATCCAGTACCCCCTGCACACTGAGGGCCACAGCTGCTGGTTGACAAATTGGTAGAAAACCATAGGTTATAAGCTTAAAGAATTATAGATTGCAGGAGCTGATCTCTCTTGCGACCGTCCAGCATGGCAGTCCGACCCCTCCCAATAATGCAGTGATTTGGGATATACAGGATGACTTAAAGAAGGAAACAAGACAGTGGTGATTGAATGAGATCCTCCTGAGCAGTTAAAAAAAAACAGGGAATATATTAATCAAATGACAAACAGTTACTTTCTGGAGAATCGGGACGGAACTCTGGGAATTAGATGGATTGCATATAACTCGGTGATCAGAGGGCATTTGATTAAATTAGGGATACAAGAAAATAAAGAACGAGGAAGATCCCTTGTAGATATGTACATCACTCTTTACAAGCTGGAACAAACAAATAAGGAAAAAACAACGAGAGAAGGGGCAGATAGAATTAGATTAGTATAAAAGATAAAATTACAGAATTAAACATGATAAGAATTTCTAACAACTTAGAACGACTAAAACAAAACTGGTATATAAAAAGCAATAGAGTGGACAAGATGCTTACTAACAGATTAAAAAAAACAACAGGCTGCAAAAAGGATAGATAAAATAATACACAAAGATAAGATATACAGAGCTCCTAAAGATATCGGCTTAAGTTTCAATAAGTATTATAAATCACTGTAAAATAGTTCTAATAATATTAAAGAGGGGAGTTTAGATCATCTTAGCCTGGAAGCACTACAAATACGTAAAATTACTAAAGAGCAGAAAGAAATGTTAGATAAAACTATTCAGACTAGTGAAGTTATTGAAGCACTTAAAAACAAGAAAGCCCCAGGTCCCCAGGGATCAACTAGGATTAATATCCGAAGAATAATTGACATATTGGATTTGGCAAAAAAAACCCAACAAAAATAATTAGTCATTATTGCTTTAGATGCGGAGAAAGCTTTTGACCGGGTGGATTGGGGGTTCATGATGCAGAGCTTGGAATTGTTCGTCTTTAGATTCTTTTTCTGGAGCGCAATAAAAGCTTTATATAGCATCCTCACTGCCACAACCATCGGGCAAAACATACATGCTGACTGGTTCGATCTGGGAAAATGGGACAAGACAGGGATGCCCACTCTCCCTATTAGTTCTCTTGGAATAGAATATCAGAGAAAATATCCCTGAATGTTGAACCAAAACTAAAGGAAGGGACTAATGGGGACACTGATAATAATATGAATCTATGACATTGTGTCTTGTCATTTTTTTATTTTTATGGTTTTTTTTTTCATTTGTTAAAATTGCTAATAAAGAATATTGATGAAAAAAATACACTTAGGATGAAATTGATGCCACAACGTCAAGGTACCCCATTCTTGGCAGGTCCTACTCTAGCAGCCTCCTCTTAAGAGTCTAACCCACTGACTTGGGAAATACTTCCTCCTGGGACTCTCTGCGGGTCAAGGCTAAATAGGGTCCTGGAATGAGGCACCTGTGACAGGGAGGGGTGCAAATATATAAATAAATGAAACCAAGGGTGGCTAGGGCTGCACTCACCTGAACATGCATACATTATAGGGTGCTGCTGGGGCCAATATATACAATATACAAAATCCTTACAGAATGTAATAATTTTATTTAAAAACACCTCACCTAGGCAAAAGAAAAAAAAGTAGTTACATTATATGATCATACTTTGCATAGGCCTACCATAACGTCAATGTACTCAAACTATTACATTCTGCGAGGCTTAAAATCACTGTTTAGTGAATGTGCATGTGCGCTGCATTTTGTATTTTGTATGATATATATATATATATATATATATATATATATATATGCAATGAAAAATTGGGGGTGTTTTTGTTACATTTTAAAGTGTGGGTAGTGGAGAAGCTAAACACTGAATCTGCCCCAGTTGTCACTTCCTTCCAGAGTCACAGAGCGCTGCGCAGGAGTTGGCTGGAGCCGGCGATGCACCCGGCAGCATGGAGGCTCACTCCCATCAGCCACCATCACCAGGACCTCAAGCATGCCACCCTCCTGGACACAAAAGGTAAGCTAACAGGAGGGTGACTGCAAAAACAAAAATTATAACATGTTTTTTTTTTTTTTAATTAAAAAAATAAAGAAATGCTGTATGGATTTCAGTATAATTAACAGAAGTAAGATACTCCATTTTTAAATTGATGGTAATGCCTAATGCTAATTATATTTCATTATTGAGTATTTTTATTTGTTAATTATATACTTTATAAATTTAATTTATATAAAATAAAAATGATTAAAGTGCCAGAAAATAGTGCAGCTCTGCGTGTCACCAGTAGCCATAAAATGCTCACTCACTACATAAAGCAAACTATAATGATTAACATTATCAGATCATGAGATGTTCCAAGACATGTTTTATTATTGGAATGGTATCACCATGCATTGGAAAGCGGGGGCTTGCTCTACAGGCAGTACGGTAAAGCTCCTGGTTTGCGGTATATACGGTAAACCGTTTTTCTCGCGAGATTGGCTAGGAAGGAGCTGGGAGCGGGATCGTTCAGTTTAGACTTGGGGGGCTTTGTACAGAGCGGTGAGTGCGCTGGCTGCAACATTGTAACAGTTTTATCTACATTCTGTCTGACTGTACCACGTGACTGATACAGGCATCATATTCAATAATATGCTTTATATGTACATGCGTACATGTTGTATGTAGCATGTCAGGGAGTTATCTACATACACACTATCTACATATACCGTGTGACTGTCATATACACACACATATACCAGATCCCAGCTTTATATAGAGCAATTCAGTGTATTTATACCATAGCACAGCTTTATATAGAGCTCCTACTTATACCATTTCACTGTATGTTGATATATATATACACACACACACACACACACACACACACACACACACACACACTCCCTTTATATAACACTATATAGGTATCTACTTATACCATTTCACTGTATGTTGAGATATATATATATATATATATATATATATACACACACACACACACACACTCTCACTTTATATAACACTATATAGGTATCTACTTATACCATGTGACTGTCATATATACACATATACCAGATCACAGCTTTATATAGAGCAATTCAGTGTATTTATACCGTAGCACAGCTTTATATAGAGCTCCTACTTATACCATTTCACTGTATGTTGATACATATACACTCCCTTTATATAACACTATATAGGTATCTACTTATACCATTTCACTGTATGTTGATATATAGATATATATATATATATACACACACACTCTCACTTTATATAGCACCATATAGGTATCTACATATACTGTGTGACTGTCATATATACACATATACCAGATCACACCTTTTATATAGAGCAATTCAGTGTATTTATACCGTAGCACAGCTTTATATAGAGCTCCTACTTATACCATTTCACTGTATGTTGATATATATACACACACACACACACTCTCTCACTTAATAAAACACTATATAGGTATCTATTTATACAATTTCACTGTGTGTTGAGATATATATATAATATACACACACACTCCCTTTATATAACACTATATAGGTATCTATTTATAACATTTCACTGTGTGTGTCTGTAGAGAGAGACACACATCCTCTGTGCTTACACCATGTGACTGATGTATTTACACATACCATATATGTTTGTACCATGTCAATGCTTTATATATACATATATCACGTAACTGCTTCCTACAGACACTGCGTAAGCTGTGACACTGATTTGTATATAAGCTTTGTGTGCTTATCAGGGCTCGAAATTTCCACTCGCCCACTAGGCATTGGTTAGAATAAAATCCCCCCCATTAATTGTGTGTGTTATGGACCCTTAAGACTTGTGGCAGTGAGTAATGTTTAGGCCTGTCTTGTAGTGTAAACAAACTTTGTCAAATGTTGAGCCCTGCTTATGCCATGTCTCTGCATTATACATAAACACATTTTAATCACATGTGACTGCTTTGTATATGCATACATCTATTTGTATCACGTGATGCTTAATATATACATATCTAATTCTACCATGTCACATGTATCTCATGAAGTCGCTGCTTTATATGTTCATATGCCCAGTGGTGTATTTTGGTTTTGTGCTGCCCTAGGCATGACACAACTCTGGCTCTAAATTTCTCACTTTAAAACCAACACACTCTTTGCTTGACAGACACACGCCCTCACTGATGCATACACTTACTGACAGATACACTGTTTAACTAACACACACTCACTCACTGACCGACACGCCTACACACTCACTTTCACTGACACGCGTACGCACTCACTAACAATTTTTTTCCATTTTATTTTCCATTTCAATCCAGCCAGACTCCCTACCGTTGGGAGTGCTGCAGTGAATTCTCTATTTCCCTGGGGTCCAGTAGGGATCCTTTCACTACCTCGCGGCTGGTCAATGCGGCGAGGGATTTCCCTGCTCAGCTCCCTCGTGTGCCTCTTAGTGATGCCGACAGCGCTGCATATACCTACTTAAAGGACAACTCTAGGCACTATAACCATTTTATCTCCGTGAATTGTTTATAGTGCCTGCGGTCTCCTGGCACTGTTCCTCTATTTAGTATTAAACAATTTTACAGCTATTTAACACAAAATAAGTGTCGCTGGCCACCCCAGCCTTGCCCCTAGTAGAAGTATGGCTAGAGCAGAGATTAGCCGTACCGATTCATACCAGCAGTGAGTGCTTGATAGATTATAAAATTAATTTTCAATTCCTGCCAGTTCTCATTTTGGTAAAAAAAAAAAAACCTGTCAACCAATCACAGCCACTCATTGCAGCTCAGGCTGTTGCTTGCTCCATAATTTGATACCCTTATGTGAGATTGCCATATATATGGATACACAGCTTGGGAGCTAACTACTAAACAGCTGAAAGATGAAATTTAAGAAATACCCTATTCTTAAATGTGATCTGTAAGGTTAGTGGTTAACTCCATAATTTGGCATCCTTATGCAGGAATGTCATATGTAAGGATGACAAACTAGCAGAACGGAGCCTGGCTCCTGTACCTTTTCAGACGTAACAGTTAAATAAAGAAGTTTAATTACATTTAGTCTCTCTCAGCAGATGGTGCTCCTCTCCTAGCTGAGATCATTGGGGGTCACTTCACATGTGCAAAGAATATCCAAGCTGTGCCAATCAGCATGTCCCCCTAGAGATATATTATTCCAGTTTATCTCTGTGGGGAGCGATATGTGTCTGACTTTGGTCCTGCAAGGATTTTAGGATTGCAATAGTAAACACCTCTAGTGGCTGTAACAGTAAAGGCATGGTTTACACCTGAAAATCTGTAGGTTTAATCTTTTTACACCACAACCATAAGCGGTGGTGGTTCTTGGAGTGTCAACTTTGAAGTTCAGTCATGTTACTTGTTTGTATACAGGGGTATACATCAGGGGTGCCCAAAAAGGTAGACCCAGATATTGGAAAACTACAGCTTCCATGATCCTTTGCCATTCTAAAGGCATTCCAGAGGCATGCAAAGCATCATGGGAGTTGTAGTTCTCCAACATCTGGGGATCTATCTTTTTGGCACCCCTGGTCTACATGAATTACCGGCACATTGTCTGTTGAACTGGGTGCTTGAGCCACAGATGTGCTACATCCTGATATCTCCCATTCCAATGTAAGTCATTATGTGTTTATCGTTACGCGCCTGTAAAAGTAACTTATATACGTGTTAATCTGTCCTTAATTAGGCATCAAATCTTTGTGAGACCTGTATAAACGCACTAATCACACAAAACATTTTCCTACTAGCCTTCTGCTCCCCTTTTGGTACATTCAATCCGGTTAGGCGAGAAGACATGGATATACAAACCGCAGTAGTGTACTTGGAGGTTATCTTGTAGATCTAGAGGAAGTCCACCAAGGTAGAAGCCAGGTCATCATGGTGGTCTGGAGTGAGGTATTCTCCTTTTGCCAAGACTGGTAGAATAGTACACATACAGCCAACAAAAGCACAAACAATTTATAAACTGTTCATCCGGATTCTACTGTGTTCACTAACCGAAAAAGGAATCTCATAACAGCAGTGCAGTTTTAGATTACCAAAACAAAACCACAGTGTATTTAACACATACACAATGTAATTCAGGTTCTCTCTAACAAATAATGCATGTTAATAAACTTACAGCATTCTATAAAAAGGTGTTTATTGTCTTCCAGATCTGATAATAAAACCTTCAAGATGGACAGCATGGATGATAATACAACTGTTATTTCTACTTTGCGATCTTTCAATAAATTTCTTTCGCAACCACTGGATACTCCTCCACATAATCTCAGTGCATCCTCCTCTGCCGGGTCTTCGCTACAGATGCAGTTTCAGCAGAAATTTTTGGTAATGTACCCTTCTGATTGCAGGATATCTCCAAATAATAGGATTTGCTAGGAGGGGGGAGCGATAGTGCCCGGAATATAGCTTTGTATTCCTGGCACTATAGTATCCCTTTAAAGGATATAAACCTGTGTTTTATTCACAATGTACAAAAAATCTGTTTAAGTGTTGTCTTGTGCTTTTACCCTTTAAAAAAAATAAAAAAATTGCATGTATTATTCTAAAACTATTTGATTACATTATGGTTTATCTTGTATTCTGTAGCTTGAAGACCAGGCAGCTCAGATCCGTACAAAAACACAGTTAATTCAAGTGGAGCGCGAGAAGATGCAGATGGATCTGAGCCACAAGCGGGCTCGTATTGAACTTGAGAAAGAGGCCTGTACTAATGCCAAGAATTTTGAGGTTTGTATTGCAGCATCATGTATATTTTATCTTGGGATTTCATGGTCTGTGAACGTTCTCAGTCACTGCATTGCAGGAATATTGGGATCAAGTGCAAATAGATTTCAAATAGGTTTGGTACTGGGAAAAGCTATGATGTGTTTTGGTACGTTGTGTTTAATGTAGGTGTAAACTAGATGGAAGCCGTTACTTCTTTAGAATTTACAGTATTGAATAAAACATGGCAAATCACCTGTCATTTATGTTTAAGGGACACTGTAGACACTGTAACGATTACATCTCATTGAGTTGGTTATAGTGCCTGGAGTCCCTTGGCGCTATCCCTACGTTCATTGTTTAAACCATTTTCAAGCATTTTGTCACTGAATGAGGGTGAACAAATAGAGAAATAGTTCTCCTGCCCTTACCAGCATTAAAATGTCAAAAAAACCTTACTGGCTGATTAGGACATTCGGCTGGGCAAAGCATGGAAAGTAGCAGATGATGTTTTACTATATATATATTTTTCATACTGGATGCCATAGTTGGAGAGAGACTTGCTACCAACTACCAGCACAACTGTTTGCTCCAGTAAATGCAGTGTTAAAAATAATTAAAGGATTACTATAGGTTCAGGAACACAAATCTTACTGTATTTAAGCCTGAAGCTGTAAATCTGCATGCTGTTTGACTCAGAAAAACAAGCAGTCTGTTGACATCAGAAGTGGTAGCCTGATCCAATCACAGTGCTTCCCCATAGGATTGGCTGAGACTGACAAGGAGGCAGATCAGGGGCAGAGCCAGCATGATTCAAACACAGCCCTGGCCAATCAGCATCTCCTCATAGAGCTGAATTGAATCAATGAATCTCTATGAGGAAAGTTCAGTGTCTGCATGCAGAGGGAGGAGACACTGAATGTTTGGATGCATTTTAGGCAGCCATGACCCAGGAAGGATCTCTAGCAGCTATCTGAATATACTTAATTAAATATACTTCTTCTTTTGAAAAACTGCTAATAAAGATTGTCTAAATTAATAAAAATTCTTCTTTTGATACTAAATGTCACTGGCTGCCCACAGTCCAGTCCCCACTGGAAGTCTGGTTTCCATTACATTCTTCATTAGCCATACCAATGCATACCTGCAGTAGGTGGTTGATTGGCTGAAAATGGTCAGCTGACAATCTCTGTCAATGACAGACACCCATTGCAGCAGGTCAATACAGCAGCGTCAATTTCGAATTTTTTTTTAGACCTCCCCTGTATTTATTAAATAAAGGCGATAAGTCCACATAATATTAAAATCCTGGGTAGTAAAAATTTCCGTTTACATCATTCCGCCAGGAATCGGTCTGAAGTTTCAACCTGCTGATTAAAGTCTATAGAATGAGTTCAGTTTCATGGTAGCTTTCTGGGTGCTAGGGAGGCACACACAAATACTTTCTGATTTTATTTGCAGGGTACATGTAAATCCAGAATATTTTTATGTTCTATCTGCGTATACCTTTTATTTTACAAATATAACCTTTGTGAGGTTAAATCTTCAATAGAATGTAGAAATTAACCCTATGGTATTTACATATCCTTGAAATGAGAGTAGTAAAGCTATGGATCCCGTCGTCTCTGGTCCGTGAACTAGTGGATCAGAGAGTAGGGTAAGAGGTCAGGGTGGTGGTACCAGTTCCACCTAGATGTGGGCTTGAACCCTAGTGTATACATAAAAATAACAGAGAGAAATGTAGATTGGTTAGCTCCCCCTTAAAAAGGAAAAGGGGAGAGCTCGCCAGTCAACCTGGTATTTAGGAAAGAACACTGATTGCTACAAAATTATATCAATAGGTATATCCAAAGATAACACACATATCTACAGGGAAAGCATATACTGGAGACACTCAGTGCACATGTATCCTAACATAGACAGTGAGACACTGTAACTTTATTAAACAGACTGTAGAGAGGATACAATGTGTCAGTGTCCAAAAAATGCTTTAAGCCCTAGACATCCTCAGTGAATATATTTAAATACCCACTCAATAATAGGTTAAATGCTAGCGTGTAGCGATATATTCCTATTGGGTACTCCACTGGGGAATGAAAGAGTGAATGTGATATCTCGAAATCTTTTAGAAGTTGGACAGATGTATCAATGGAGACAGTGTAGCATAGTATGCAGAAGGACACAAATGTCCGTCGTCCAGTGGCTTGCAAGTAATTTATTGAATGTCTAGGAGTGATAGGATGAAGTGTATATAGTGGTATAGATAGTCATATAAAGGACAAAAAATGCCTAGTAAGCACCACTATTAGGTACTCCTATCGACTCCCCCACGCCTACGTGGGTGTTCTAGCTCTAGTGGATCGCTCTGCTCTGTCCCCTTAGACTGTTATCAGTTTGCTAGTTCAGCTTGAAAAAGAAAAATAAACAATCATTTAAACTAACGAAAAAAGAAAAAAAGTGGGTGTCAGAAAAGGATTCCCTCGTGCATCGTGATGTGCTCGGTGAGTGAGGGAAATCCACAAACAGAAAAACCCGACGCGCGTTTCGGAGTGCAAGACTCCTTCGTCAGGGGCTGAAATTTGCCGCCCGATCCCCCCCGGTATTTAAATGTGAACTAGCCAATCAAGTGGGTGGAAATAAAATTCGTCATCCATCACGTGTTACTGTGCGGCCACGTGGGATTGCTGTGGGCGGAGTGTATGCCGCTGCATCAGAATGATTGGCATCACAATCACTTCCCTCTGTACCCGAACTGACAACGATCTATAAGTAGTTTTAAAGATCGCAAAACAGTGCCGTAGATTAGGATAGGAGCATTAGTAGTCTATCTTGCTATTTAAATATTATAAATAGCAAGATAGACTACTAATGCTCCTATCCTAATCTACGGCACTGTTTTGCGATCTTTAAAACTACTTATAGATCGTTGTCAGTTCGGGTACAGAGGGAAGTGATTGTGATGCCAATCATTCTGATGCAGCGGCATACACTCCGCCCACAGCAATCCCACGTGGCCGCACAGTAACACGTGATGGATGACGAATTTTATTTCCACCCACTTGATTGGCTAGTTCACATTTAAATACCGGGGGGGATCGGGCGGCAAATTTCAGCCCCTGACGAAAGAGTCTTGCACTCCGAAACGCGCGTCGGGTTTTTCTGTTTGTGGATTTCCCTCACTCACCGAGCACATCACGATGCACGAGGGAATCCTTTTCTGACACCCGCTTTTTTTCTTTTTTCGTTAGTTTAAATGATTGTTTATTTTTCTTTTTCAAGCTGAACTAGCAAACTGATAACAGTCTAAGGGGACAGAGCAGAGCGATCCACTAGAGCTAGAACACCCACGTAGGCGTGGGGGAGTCGATAGGAGTACCTAATAGTGGTGCTTACTAGGCATTTTTTGTCCTTTATATGACTATCTATACCACTATATACACTTCATCCTATCACTCCTAGACATTCAATAAATTACTTGCAAGCCACTGGACGACGGACATTTGTGTCCTTCTGCATACTATGCTACACTGTCTCCATTGATACATCTGTCCAACTTCTAAAAGATTTCGAGATATCACATTCACTCTTTCATTCCCCAGTGGAGTACCCAATAGGAATATATCGCTACACGCTAGCATTTAACCTATTATTGAGTGGGTATTTAAATATATTCACTGAGGATGTCTAGGGTTTAAAGCATTTTTTGGACACTGACACATTGTATCCTCTCTACAGTCTGTCTAATAAAGTTACAGTGTCTCACTGTCTATGTTAGGATACATGTGTATCGAGTGTCTCCAGTATATGCTTTCCCTGTAGATATGTGTGTTATCTTTGGATATACCTATTGATATAATTTTGTAGCAATCAGTGTTCTTTCCTAAATACCAGGTTGACTGGCGAGCTCTCCCCTTTTCCTTTTTAAGGGGGAGCTAACCAATCTACATTTCTCTCTGTTATTTCCTTGAAATGAGAGCCTCCATTTTAGCTCAACATTAAGAGGAGGATGAGAAACTGAAACATTTGTTTCTCCTCCAGTTGATGCGTGCCCTAGTTGTGCCAGGAGCAAACTGGAATGAGATCTAATTTGCTACATACGGAATTTTCACTTTTTATTCACCGGTGTCTGTTCCAGAGAAGTGCCATTGTCCTTTAATGCAGCAATGCTTGCTTCCGCTTATTTCTGCACAAAACAAATGCCAAGTTTGCAATGAATGATGCAATCTAAAGAATGGCATAAGTTTGGTAAATTCTATTAAAATTAAATTCTGGAGAAATCATTAAAAAAGTTTTGTTAGAATAAGAAAAATGAAATATAAATGTGTGTTTACAATCCGCTTTCATGTAGAACATTCTGTAATTTGGCTGTTGACTTCCTTTTAAGTTCTAATGTCCGTGTTTACGTTTCGTTTGTGTAAAGCGTGAGGCTGATCGAAATCACAAGCTCCTAAGCCGCATCAAGGCACTGGAGGAAAAGGAGACGGATTTCCAGAACCGACTGCAGGAGCAGAACGAAATGATGAAATCTTTTAAGAAAAGCTTTGAATCACAGAGCAAGAAGACGCTGGAGAGGGAAAACAAACTGTCTGAGGCCAATGAGGTAATAAGATCTGGAGTCTGAATACTTTCATAGTTGACCCCTTCCTGGGTCAGTGTTGCACTGATGTTCAGCATCTGCACGCTCTGCATAGAGATGCTGATCGTCCCCCATAGAGATGCATTGATTTGATGCATCTCTATGAGGAGATGCAGATTGGTGCAGCGTTTTGCCGCGCATGCGCAATAGCATCCCAATGCTTTCCTAATTGTCAAATTTGATGACCTCAGCCATGGAGGCGGAGCAGGGCACAGCCAGCTGCGACAAGACCAGCGCGAACTGGAAAAATGGTGAGTAAAATAGCTTATCAACAAGAGGCAAGGGGGCCCAGGGACCTAAATTGTATTTTTACAACAATCGTTTCACAGCTTGACTACTTTAGCCTAAATTTTGCCATTTGGTTTTTACTACACCACAGTTCACTGTTTTGCGACTAACCCTAAAACCCTAATTGTCTTTAGAATCTTGAAGTCTGAATTCTTCTTCCTTCACCCCATCTTAATATAAATTTAAACACCAACCTTGGTTCAGTGTCTAGGCATTAGATGAACCAAGTGCTGCCAAGTCTGCTCCTAAGGAGTGTACCCCAGCTAGACTCACATGTCGTGTCTTAGAATGATGATTAGTGAGTGGTGAGAGACTTGTGAGATAACCGGAATTAAACACTAAGATAAGAGTAACAGGCTTCTAGTAGGGTAAGTAAGCTGCTACTGGGTAAGTGACAGATACCGTAACAGATGCTAAACTATCAGGAAAATAAAAGGAAAAGGGGAAAAAAAAGAATATTCATGCTAAACATGTGGCACAGTCTGTCAAAGAGGGCCGCACAGCGGAGCCCGGGTGAGGCACCCCTGCAGCCCCAGACCCGTTCGAGAACCGGTACCACTTTTCCACTGACCCGGTATCTTCTCAATTCCAAGTCCCTCCCCCTTTGGGGGACTACGTAAGGCCCTACGCCGCTTTTGGAAGTGTTGGGTGCTCCTCTGCTCGTGTGGTTTGTGTATTGGGGTCAGACCCCAAGTGGCTCTCGGCCTGGTTGGACTATCAGTAGTGGATGGAGTAGAGACGATTTCTGCTTTGCCCGGTTTGGGCCTCTCTGGCTTTACTCCGCCGCCCCTTCCCTCCTTCACAGCAGACCGAGAGTCAGACGACAATTCAGCTTTGCCCAAAATAGAAGAGTGCCTCCAGTTTTTCAGCAGAGGATAGAGGGGAGCCTTATTGGATTAGGTGGTTTTTGGTGCCAAGACCCGGGCCACCCATTCATGAGCGTCAGCCATCTTGTTTTATGCGAAGTTCAGCTTTGCACCTGCGATGTGGTAACACAGGCAGCTTTAATATGTTGAACTGCACAGATCTGGCCAAGCGTAGACTGGTATAACCCCCACCGGTCCAAAGGCGGGGGAAGTGCGGCCCAAACAGTATACACGTCTTCAAAGCGAGTGATCGGCCGCGTCCCTCGCTTCGGTACAGACAGCAGGCCACAGGGATCCTCTGGGCCCGGTAAGTATGTGGTACTGATAAGTGAGTCAGTCCAGTGGGTGCATAATTTATCTTTGTATAACCTTATATATTTGTAGTCACCAGGTTTGCAGAAGTCTATGCTTTTAAGGCTTAAATTGTGGTCTGAACAGAGGAGCTCCCCTGGCTCACGTCCTGCTTGCTTGATGGTCAGGCCATGCCTCCGTGTATTTTACTTTGATTTTTTTTTTTAAGATTTAAAAGCCACTATTTTGTTTTTCCAGACCATAACTATTTTAAAAGGGAAAGTGACTGATCTTCAGTGGACCGTAAAGAACCAAGAAATCCAAATAAAGACACTGGAGATGGAGAAGCAGGAATTTTCCGAACAGCTGGAAGTTCAGAGCAAGTGAGTCAATAAGTATCATCGCAACAAAGATATCGCGGGCACAACTCCTACTGTCTGCACTAGAACACATCCTTAATGATATATCTTCTGTTGTCGTTTTGAAAACACAGCTTTGATATGAATTATTTATAACTAGACAAGCACTAGTAATTGGCAGTATAATTCTTCTATTGAATGTAGGGAAAATACTTTTGCTTTGTTTTTTGTATCTTGTGAAAATCCATCGTTCTAGCGGTGGGAATAAAGAATGGGCACTTGAATGGGTCCACAGGTGGTTATCTCTTCTGTGAACAGCTCTACAAGTCTCATTTGATGTAGTAGCTGCTGGAAGCCAGTCTATGAAGGTTCTTAGAACTGTAGAAGAAACAGTGTATTAGATCTCAGCATGGCTTTCTGGACACAACTAATTTTCATTTTTTTTTTTTTTTTTATCCCGTGACAGCCTTCTGGGGATTTTTGATTCTTCGTATTTAAATGATTATTGTTTTGAATGTTAACAATTCTGATGCGTTGTTTTTTTTTCCCCAGCACTTAGCATAGCACTCGGATTAAATATAAGTATCACATTTTTCCTTTTTACTTATTAAAGGGCAGGTAGAGGTTTTAGGCAATAATGAATGTAGCTTTATGTATATGTTTTAGCCACCTTCTCAGATGTGTGCAGTTTAGAAGGGTGAGCCGGTGGTCTGTCCTCAGCTCCACAGACCTCTGTCCTGCTCGCGTAGAGACCGGATGTTTTGCACCAGTCCTTCAAAAAGAAAGTGGAAGACAGAACCCCCTTCTAGATCACCAGTAAATAATTGTTCCTAGAGCTATAAAACACCCAGTGGACTTAATTTTGCACTCATATCGTTAAATGATCAACATTGGTACGCTAATATAACAACCAGTTTACTGTAGCTTGGATGTCCCAATCACTTAATTATGCCTTTAAATTAATTAATAGGCAATACCCTAGATACCTTGAGCCGACTCGCTCATGTAATATACCACGATATCTTTGCGATTAGTACGGATGATGCCTTATGCTGTTGCGGTACCTGGATCTCATGATCCACAGAATAACGTATTGGCAAACTTCAGAAACAATTAGTGCAGAAAACTGTAGGTGCTTATCGACCTGACTTTAGCTTTGACAATGTCATGGTTTTGTAAAGTAACCCTGTCAACTGTGTTATGTTTAATGTCAGTGAACCGTAAGTTACATCCTCTACACGGGTCCTGAAAGGCCCTCTGTTTATTGTATATATATATATATTTTTTTTTTCTATAACCAAAACATTTTATTCCAATAAATATATTTAAAAAAAAAAAAACCCTACGGAAAACCAAAGAACCCGTTTTTAAACACATTCTACTTATTTTGGGTGTGAGTATTACTTACTGGCCATTTTATAATACATTTTAGTTGCTGCTGCAAGTCTGTCAACACTGAATATGCAATTCTCTATGCCACCCACATGTCCTAGAAATGTCTGTCATATAATCTTATCTATAGACCATGTGAATCAGAATATTCTAATTCCTCACTCATTTTACTCAATGTGGAATGTGAGGAAAATCTAGCCATATATAAAATATATATTGGGCATGCTGAATTAATTTTCACAACAGGGATTTCAATGACGGACTTATATTTCTTGTAGTCCTCTTAACAGCAGTGAAACCTGCCTCTCAAATGTGAGGAACCCCTGTGTTTGCGCTTACAGTACCGACCATATGCAGGGCTGTTAGATTCAAGGGACACTAGACTGCCCAAATACAAAAAATAAAACAAAGAAAAATCATACCGGTAATAAAAAAAAATGCTTGCATTCAAATATGCATTTTTCTTTTGATTGGGAGTTTATATAAAAACAACTTGCAAAAGCTGCAGATCTCATCTGCAGCCTTTGCAAGCACTCCGCTTCTAACCACTCCCAGACTTTCTGTGGCTGTCCAACCACAGACTTCCCAATGCAGGTCAAGTAGAAGTATTTTGCAAGGCAGGCGCTCTGGACAATTGCTGTTTCTTGAGTTTAGCTGAGCTAACCAAAGCAGGAAGTAACCGGACCTGTTGTCTAAATGTCAGCCAGGGGGTGTAACCAGGTTAACTTATAAAAGTGCCAATTTCTATTGATATCTGCGCTTTTTGTAAAATGGAAAAAAATCTTTATTATCCATTTTTTTTTTATAGTCCCTTTATAATGTCTGCGGGTAGTATTCAAGCTGTAATGAAACTGCAAGTGTCATTTAATTAAATGTCTTTGATAGTCTGAGCATTACTAGGGTTGCAGTTTCACTCCAACTGGAGCGATGCATGTTGACTATTATTTTGTTTTCCTGAAAATCATATGATTTACCATTAACAGCTGTATGTATATCCATGATACATATGCAAAAAGTCAGACATCAATGGGTGGAAAGTGATTTTTAGATTTGCTAAATAGTCTTATATTTTACCTGTCTCTTATCACTTCATCTCAACTCACTACAGTGAATATATATGATACATAATTATATTACAAATGTGATGTAATGCCTTCTTAGCTATTGAGCAAGGCCATCATCCCACATCGTGGTGTATGAAATATATGAAACCAAAGGGTTTGAAAATTGACTGTGAATCACTTTAGAAAGTTGGTGCATCTTACTATCGTCTTTGCAGATGCCATGTAAGTCTCTAAATTGAATGATAAATTTAATGCAAACTGATACACAAATACAAACATGTTAAAGTGTCTTTACGGTTTGTTTTTGTTTGTATCATCCTCTGGGCCATTTGTACTCTGTCTTTAATGGAAAAAAATCCCATACTGGGTTCAGGTGATCCACCTGGAATTATAAAAGCCGGATGAAGTACAATAAGTGGCTTTCTTTTCTGTCTTTCTGTGCTTATATTTTCCCTTTTTGTCCGTTGTAATTATTTTTCAAGTTACTGCTTTAATTATTTTTTTTATCCTCTGTCTTCACAGGAAATTACAAGAAGGTATCCAGAAAGCGCGAGCGTTTCAGGAGCTCGAGGTACTGAATATGGATTTGGAACAGAAAATCAAGGTGAGTTACGCATAATTAGTAAAATTCCTACCGAGCTGCAGTCAAAGATGAAGTGAAAATCGCCACTTTGCCGTATATAAGCAGATTTTCCATACCTTTTTCATGAATGATTTGTGAAGGTTAACGTTGCACTCCTCAAACAGAATTAAATGAATTCTGAGCCATATGTGAAAAGCATACTTTAAAAAAAATATTATACTGTTATAATGAGATTATATTGATTTTAAATTGATTGTTATATTGAGATTATATTGTGTACAGTTTAGTATATGTAACTGTATGAATCCAGTCTTCATCATCTCAGGTGACCTGTTAGAAAGAAACTTCAACTATGCCCGGTGCCCATGTCATGTTTTCATGATTCTATGAACATTAGCTACCTGCAGGGAATCAAATAGATTCGAATATCCAAACCTAATCTCGTGGAAACCTATGTGGAGAGAAACAAATTAGTTTTCTTTGCTTAACATGAGGGTGAATAGTCACATTTGAAATGCAATCATTTTTGTATCGTTTGATGTAGGACTTGGAACAGAAACTGTTTGCGCAGGAACAGGACGCAGCAATTGTGAAGAGCATGAAATCGGAGCTGTCCAAACTCCCAAAATTGGAACGGGAGGTAAAGCAACTTCGGGAGGAAAATGCATATCACAGGTATTACAAAATACAGGTGTTAAATATAAGGAAATTGTGCAAGGCATATGTTTTTTTTTTTTTTTTTTGTCAATCTGTATTTTATTGAGGCATAATAGTTGGGATACAGAATAAAAAGGGGGAAATGTGCATTTAGAATACAGTACAGGGTTCGATAACAATGGTAACTAACATTTCCATAGTATTCGTGCCTCTTTTTTTTTTTTTTTTTTATACATAATGGTTTAACGTCGACAAGTAAACGAAACATAAAATAATATCAGCAAAATCAAGTTGGGTGCAAGCTGGTCAGCAATAGTGAGTATTTCAATTGATTAGGTACAGTAGCTTAAAGGTAATATATATGTTGGATGTCGTCGCTTTTTTTTTTTTTTTTTTAAAGTTACAAAGACAAGAGTAGGTACATGCTTGTTATCGCTATTATAAAGTGAGAGTATAACACAGAGTCTAAATCGATCTAAATTCAATAGCGATTGTAAATGATTATGTATTTGAACATATGCAAAACCGTGACAAATAAGGGTTAACAAAAATGACACAGCCTACATCCAAGCTAGTTAGGTGCACAAAATGCTACGATGCTCGGTTAGTTAAGCCAGTGTGACTGCAAAATGTGAGCCTGATGTGCCGTATGTCTAGACAGCCAGAACAGGAGACTAGTCGTATGAGTAATATCAGTTAAACTTAATACAGTTCTGACATCATTACATGCGTGTATTGGTGACTGTGCGGACAGGTTAGTATATTTTGCTTATAAATGAAGAGAGTAAATCGGTTAAAATTCAGCGCTAAACCACGTTAGGCAATGATTACCTAAGGTAGCATAACCTAGTAGTGCATTAGTAAGCATACGTGGGTCACATATGCAGAAATGAAAGACAATTTATAAAAGAAAAGGACATAAAACTCAAAATACGGTGCATGGCGTTTAAGGCAAGAGCAGCTGCTCAGACCGTTAGGTGGGGAAGTCCAGCCCGGTGCCAGTCCTTTCAAGGTAGCTTAACCGATTCCGTCAGGAGGCAAGGTAGCTGTGTCGCTGGGATTGGTAGCCTGGTGAAGCGTGTTGTCGTCTCGGCCCCAAGTTTCCAGGGGGTATGAGCCTGATGTGGGTACAGTTTCTATGCCCCAGCTGAGCGAGTCCAGCGTGTCCAAGTGCGGAGTGGTGTCTTTGCGTGGTAAGCAGGGGAGGCTTGTAGGGCGCCACCCGGGTCCCTTCAATGGTGTGGGTTTCCGTTGCTGGGCCGAGTGTGGGGCCCGGAGGGTTCCCTTTGCTTGTCGGGATTGTGAGCTGTAATGTTCAGGGTGGCTACCTCGGCGGTGCCCTGTCTGTGGCAAGGTCAGTCGTTTGGGTTTACGGGCCCGCCGGGAGCTCCGTCTGGTTTTGCGCCCATCTGGGGGAGGGAGTCTGCGCCTGCTTAGTGAGTGTGTTGGCAGTACCTTGGGTGAGCGTGTGGCTTGACTGTGGGCCTCCGCTCTTCGCTCTTTAGCCGCCATCTTCTCCCAGTACTCACTCATGGGGGCCGAGCTTTTCCCTGCTGGGGTGCCGCGATGGGCCCTGGCGTGCTGCTGCCGCCCGCGGCGGTTGGGCCTCAGGCGGTGTGGTCGATGCTGTGGAGTTGGTCTCCTGACGACCCTCTGCTTGGGTGGGCAGGCGGTGCGTTGCGCTGGTACAGGCGGGCGTGTAGTGCCCGGGACGGGCCTGTTCCGTCTCCGCTTCCCCGACCCCTGTGTCATGCCTCCAGATGCAAAAGAGGGCCTTGTGAGGAGTCGTTCCAGCTTATCCCAGAATCGCTGGAATATAAGGTCCAGGCTTGTGTGTTGCGGTTGTGAGGGATTAGGTTCTGCAGACTGTGATGTTCCCGCCATGTGGCTGGGCCCGGAGCATCCGGAGTCCAGTCTTGAGTGGGTAGCTGCAGTTATTGAATTTATGTTTGTCCAGTTGGTGGGCACCGGGATAACCCCCGCCGGTCCATAGGGGGGGGAACGGAGGCACAGACTTTGTCTCGTAGCTTGATTCAGCGGCGAGAGAGCGGCCGTCTCCCTCACCGCCGCCAAGCTCGTAGGCCGCAACCTCGTGTGGATCGGGACCGGTGCAGAGATCAACCTGCTTGGTGTCTACACGTAGGTCTCGGTAGCCCCAGTCGCTTGGGAGTCACTAGGATGTGGTTTACAGCCTCAGTTTGTCGATAATCGGCGGTGTGCACGATTAAAAGCTGGAGCAGCAGCGACATGCGACTGCTCCGCTCTGCAGTCAGGCCCCGCCCCAAGGCATATGTTTTTAAAGTCAATCATTTAGATTACCCAGTAGGAAAAATTCCCGGAAATATCTGTTGTGAGAGAAAAGGATGGAATACACTTAGTGTAACAAAAAATCGCTGCTTTTTGGAGTTAAATCACGGCATAACAATCAAGAATATAGCACAGTACCAGTAAAAAAAATGTTTCATGCCTGTTGGGGCACTTCAATTAACTAATTCAGCATGCCCAATATATATTTTCCCTATGGTTCGATTTTCTGCACATTTCACATTGTGAAAATTAGACGTTTGTGGAAATGGAATCTTCTGACTCACATGGTCCATAGATAAGATTAAATGAATCACATCCAGTAGCTAACTTTATTGGTATTGTGTTATAGCCATGTTTGCTATGGCATGTTTTCACTCCATAAATCAGCTATGTTGGTTACACTAAGTGCGTCACGCGGAGACTCTTCATTGGAACATCCTACCCCTTGTGGAAACCAAATTAATTACTTTTCCTCATTCTCTCATATACGCTCCTCAGATTTGAAACCTGCAGTTTGTGGCCCCAGCAATATCGGGCAGTGATAAAGTGGAATCATTTGTAGCGCACCAAATAGTGCGTGCGTGCGCGCGTGCATCCGTCTGTCGACATGACGACTGGATGATGTTTCTTGGCTGTGACTCCTGGATCGTGTTTGATAATGTGTCTCCTCACTGACCATTCTTCTGTATCTTGTCAATCTATTGTTTTGTGAAGAAGTGTCATTTTTGTAGACTTGTGCAAAATTTGTTTTGGGTGGTTTTGTTCCAATCCAATTACTTTTAATCAATACCTGAACCAATCGATCCGTTCAGGATACCGGGTAGATTGGTTTTGATCACTGTAGTGGTTTTGAAGTATGAGTACCCTGGCACCATGCTCTGGTTATGGTACAAATCGATTTGCAATGGTTTACCTTCTTTTATCGAGCCTCTTAGTATCCCTGTTGATGTGAGCAAGGCCTTTGCAGAGCTGCAGGAGCCAGATGATGTTCATTCTTTGGCTGGGAGTGTCAACATAGCTCCCTCAGCCCTTGAATGAACTTGAGTGCATATAATATACACAGAACGGACATTAGCCAGCCTGGAGAACTTCTTTTTCAAGTGACACGCTGCAAACTACAGACTCCAAGCACCATAACCACTTTAAATAGCAGTAGTAGCCATTTAACATAATATATATAGCTCTGCTATTGCGGCCTAACATTTTATTCTCTTTAAATTCTTAACGAATTTCCTTTTTATATATTTATTTATTTTTTTCTTTAGTTTTTTTTCCTTGTCATTAATCAAAGCTTTTTGTTAAGATTTGTGATGTATTTTGGCAAGAGTGTGCATCTTTCTATTTCTTTGAGTTGTCACTTGATCCATTCCATTTGTATAATAGACATTGAATAATGTGATTCTATCCGGAGAACATACAGTTATAAGAGAATCCAGAAAGCTGCTAACTGTTCTTATTTTTAAAAAAAACATATTTTTCTTGTGATTAGAGAAATGAAGGAAAATAATGCATTACTGAAGGAAGAAGTTGAGAGTTTGCACAGAAAATTGGAACGATACGACCGAATGAAGGAGGAGCTGGTGGCTTTAGAGATCGAAAAAGATGTAAGAGTGATAGCTTCACTTTTAAATATCCAATCCCTAATTTCATTGACTATTTCTCTTTGAGCCCCTCTGTTTTTTAAATCTCAAGTTATTACCTTGTTAATTACTTGCTGAAGTGATTTATGTGTCTGGAGTATTTGTGACCGATTCAATAGAAATCAGGTTTATAATTGTGGGCAGCCAAAAATACATTGTTTTCTTTTAAAAGTATATCTACTAAGTCGTAAAAAACAAACAGAAGAAACCCACTATAAGCACCAAAACAACTTTGGCTTAATGAAGCAGTTGTGGTGTATAGATCATGCCCCTGCAGTCTCACTGCTAAATTCTCTGCAATTTAGGAGTTACATCACTTATGGTTTTTTATATGTAACCTCAGCCAAACCTCCCCTGGCTGTCACTCACACAGCCTGCATGAAACAATCGGTTTCATTTTCAATCCGATGTCCGATGTCAATCCGATGTTACAGCACAATGTTTACTTTAGAAAAATGTATCTCTCCAGCTCTGTTAATTGTAGTGTAATCACACACGACTCCTGCAAGCCCTAGCAGACTATTAACAGGCCAAGATAATTTCATTATAAATTAAACACAATGTGCAATAAAGTAAAGATTAAAAATTAGATCTTTTTACAGGAAGTGTAAGTCAGGTCTTAATAGGTAAATAATTTTCCCAGATGAACTATTTTGATCTAAATACTGCAAAATACTTTTCGGTTCAACTGGTTTGCGAATAAGCCCCTTTGTGTCTTAAGGTTTCATACAATGAAATGATTGTGAGCGAGTGGAGGAAGGGACTTTACGTGTGTGTGTGTATATATATATGTATGTATATACAAAAATTTTCTTGCTGCCTTATGTAAATTTAATAGTAAAGACAAAAAGGAATTGGGGGCACACCCAGAACATTTTGCATGAATGGTGCATACACATTATACAGATTAAGGAACAGCGCACTCCTAAAATAAATTTTTACATTGTATAAGGCTACCCAATCTCACCTATGTCCGCAAACAAATATGGAGATTCCATCCCACCATGTGGCCATATTGTGTTAAGCCCACCAGTACTTCACAGTAACCCAATATCGGTGGGTCCTACACTAATTCCAACGTGGGAGACCAATCAAATCATGCTAGTGCTAAATAAGCTAAAGTCTATTTTAATCTGTTTTCAGAGCATTGTGAATATATATAATCTACAGAATTAATGTGAGAAGCGCAATTCAAAAAAATGCGTTGTCAAAACTAAACAATTAAAGTGATAGTGCTTTGATGTATATAAACAGTGCATATAATATATCTACTTTATATCAAATAAATATGATTTATTAAAGTCAAATTGCTATCCAAAACCTCCTCAAATATATACCTGCTTGTGGTCACCTCCAAAGGGGCCTCCGAAGGGGGGCGGGGGGACTGGGCGGAGTGCTCAACCCAAAAGGAATTTGATCATAGAGCAGATATAGTTGCCCATTTGTACTGCCTAAAAATACTAATTCTAGGTTTTTGTTTCTTTTTAGAAACTTTTGAAGAAGCTGAAAGACTGGGAGAGTCTGGAGCTAACTGGTTTAAACATAAAGTAAGTGTATATTGTCGGTATTTTCTACGAGACCAGTAACAACCACCTAGCATACTATTAGTTCTAATCTGTTTAAGTCTTCATAAAAACGAGGCCCTGTCCTCTTGGAGCAGATTAAATGGGGTGGAGTCTCTGTCCTCTGTGGAGCGGTGGAAATGAAAGGGAGAGAGCTATGTCCTCTGTGGAGCAGATGGAATGGACGCGCAGGCGGGGGGGGGGGGGGGGGGAAGAGAGGGGCTGGGAGCTATGTCCTCAGTGGAGCAGATTAAATGGAGGTGGGGGGGTGGGGTGGGAGATGCTATGTCCTCTGTGGAGCAGATGAAATGGAGGGAAGGGGGAGGCGGGCGCCATGTCCTCTGTGGAACAGATGAAAAGGAGGGAGGCGGGCGCTATGTCCTGTCCTCTGTGGAGCAGATGAAATGGAGGGAAGGGGGAGGCGGGCGCCATGTCCTCTGTGGAACAGATGAAATGGAGGGAGGGAGGAGGGAGGCGGGCGCTATGTCCTGTCCTCTGTGGAGCAGATGAAATGGAGGGAGGGGGAGGCAGGTGCTATGTCCTCTGTGGAGCAGATGAAATGGAGGGGGAGGAGGAGGCGGGTGCTATGTCCTCCGTGGAGCAGATGAAATGGAGGGGGAGGAGGAGGCGGGTGCTATGTCCTCTGTGGAGCAGATGAAATGGAGGGAGGGGCAGGCAGGTGCTATGTCCTCTGTGGAGCAGATGAAATGGAGGGGGAGGAGGAGGTGGGTGCTATGTCCTCTGTGGAGCAGATGAAATGGAGGGGGAGGAGGAGGCGGGTGCTATGTCCTCTGTGGAGCAGATGAAATGGAGGGGGAGGAGGAGGTGGGTGCTATGTCCTCTGTGGAGCAGATGAAATGGAGGGGGAGGAGGAGGCGGGTGCTATGTCCTCCGTGGAGCAGATGAAATGGAGGGGGAGGAGGAGGCGGGTGCTATGTCCTCTGTGGAGCAGATGAAATGGAGGGAGGGGCCAGGCAGGCGCTATGTCCTCTGTGGAGCAGATGAAATGGAGGGGGAGGAGGAGGCGGGTGCTATGTCCTCTGTGGAGCAGATGAAATGGGTGGGGGGGGGTTAGGCACTATGTCCTCTGTGGAGCGGATGAAATGAAAGGAGGGCGATATGTCCTCTGTGGAGCAGATGAAATGGAGGGGGAGGAGGAGGCGGGTGCTATGTCCTCTGTGGAGCAGATAAAATGGAGGGGGAGGAGGAGGCGGGTGCTATGTCCTCTGTGGAGCAGATAAAATGGAGGGGGAGGAGGAGGAGGCGGGTGCTATGTCCTCTGTGGAGCAGATGAAATGGAGGGGGAGGAGGAGGCGGGTGCTATGTCCTCTGTGGAGCAGATGAAATGGGTGGGGGGGGGGGTTAGGCACTATGTCCTCTGTGGAGCGGATGAAATGAAAGGGAGGGCGATATGTCCTCTGTGGAGCAGATGAAATGGAGGCGTGGCACTATGTCCTCTCTGGACCAGATGAAATGAGGAATGGGTGGTTTGTCCTCTGTGGAGCAGATGAAACAGGGTGGGGTTAGGGGCCTCTGTCCTCTGTGGAGAAGATGAAGCGGAGAGGCTCTGTCCTCTGTGGACCAGATGAAACGTGGGGGTGATGAACTCTATGGAGCAGATGAAATGGGGGGTCTCTGTCCTCTGTGGATTAGATGAAATAGGGGGTCTCTGTCCTCTGTGGATCTTATGATATGGGGGCTCTGGCCATTCTTGTTTAGAGTCTGAACCAATGATGTCATCAAAACACATGCAATGTCTCTGAGACCAGGAAGGGAAAATACTCTGTTAACGTGCATCTCATTTTAAGTTTGTTTCACGAGTCATTACCTCACACCTAATATGAATTAATTTTTTTTGACTGCCTCCATTAAAATAAACATTCTTTGCCTCTATGAAAACTCCCCCCCCGCCCTGAGACAAAAGAAAATAATAAATTTTACATGGAAGGAACGCTGTAAATCTATATTGTTTTATGTTTGTATATAAATATATAGAGCATCTCTCTATGCTACTGAGAGTGAAAGTTTAATCTCTGGTAATTCTACTGGCTATATTAAAACGAACCGTACCTAAAGTAAGAAAAGTTGTAGAATATTTGCTTTTCCAAATATCTATTTTAAAAAATATATATATTTATGAAACTGATTTCATAAGGAAAAAAGATTTTGAAAGGTATTTCGTTGTTGTCTTTCTCCCCCCCCCCCTCCCCCAGTTTTCTTATTTTAATGGTAAAAATGTTTATTTACTACTAAACTGGAATATGAAGAGCTGGTGATTTAACAGCAAATTACTTTTGCCTGTACTGAGCTCATAATGAAATCCAATTATATTAGTACCATATGTGTTTACGATCTTCCTCATAATCACCGACATCTGTCTCTCCTCCTGTCAATACCTACGGCGCAAGTTTTTATATAGTATTGGGCGCTTAAATAGAGAGGTTTGCCATTTAACCACTTTTGGTTGGGGTTGATATGCTATATTTGGGGATCTTGGGAGAATGGAGAAGGGGATTGCAAGTTACCATCCAAAATGAGTTAGCGAATTCTTACACTTCTGCTTTTTCCCCCCTAAATTCATTAGTTCTGCCATTCACAGATTATTGAATAACTCTGTACTATTTTTGTTGTATGTCCCAGTACGATATGTCAAACGATAACTCATCTGCGTATCTGTCCAAACCTCATGATGTGCCCAGGTCCTATTGGTTCATTAGTTGCATCATCATTTTTTTTTTATTTTTTTTTATATGAAGTTAATATTTCGGACCATTAAATGGTAACTACAAGTAATCAGTTGCCTATTCTGTTAAATCCAAAAGTACCCCCAAAATATCAAAATGGAATGTGTGTGTGTGTGTCTGTGTTTATATGTGTGTATGTGCGTATGTATATATTTTTTTTTATGTACATGAGTTTTTTTTTCAGTTTTTTTTTATCCTTCTCTCTTGTAAAGTCTGGTGTTTTAAGCATTTACTTACCTCAAGCTGTTCATGTTTAATGAAGTAATTTAGCAGCAGGAGAGAAATGGAAATGAATGACACGTTTTTCCTTCCGTCTAATAACATCTTCATTTGAAATTAGGCTATTCAGTTGAAGCAGGCAGCGAAATTTTGATTAAGCCATGTAGTGTTGAACAATCTTTTAGATAGAATGTGTTTAAAAAAAAAAAAAAAAAAAGTTAATTGCACCCAAGGAACAAATTTGTGACCGTGTTTTAATAATTTGCATCAGGTAGATTTCACATTGTTTTCAAGAAAAAGGATCATGTTTGAGACTAATGTAAATTCTCATTATAATTTGCTTTCGGGCACGGGAGAGGTGTGGATACCGTAAGACTGATTTACTGGTGTTAAACATTCATTATATTAGAGGTGTTAACTATCAAATACAAGTTTTGGAATTTGCATATAATCACTTTATTTTACTTCCAGACTCTTTCAGACCCTTTTTGTCACCTTCACAGCTGCACTCCCTAAAATGAAAACTGCTTGTACGTAGTTGTTTCTGGTAACGTTAAATTTCCCCTAAGGTGTGCCTGCATTGACTTCAAAGGTGACGTCAATGGTATATTTTTGATTGTATAAATCACTACTAGCGTACACATCTGGAGTAATGCTGTGTGCTGTATCCTACAGTTTCTCTTTGGTCGGGTTTGAAACATTTTATCTCCATTCTTGTGAAATAAAGACGACAGGCTATGAAAAAATATCTAGATGTGTTCTGCTAGAACAAAGCTACTGGATAAATATGATAATAAACCTGTATGATATTTGTACCCCTTATTTGGGGGTATATAGCTTGGGTTGTGCGACTACCAAAGTAAAAGTCAGTACAAGGAAAGCATCCTCTTAATGTATGAGATGACGTGTATTTTAAAGTGTTTGTTGTGGAAATGTCAGATTAATCCGGTCAGAGTGCAGGTTTAAGGACTGGGTTTGATTCAGTATTTTAAGTAGGTAGCAAAATCTGCAATTTAAATAAACTAAAGCAGAGTTGCTTCTTCGTTACGGGAAACATGCAGAAAAAAAAATGTTGACAAAAAAAAAAAATCTTCCCTAAATGTGAGTGGATATTAGTTGTGTGGTTTTTTTTTGCTTTTCTTCTGCCTGCATCTAACCACTAGATGGCACTGTGTTCTATTTCCTTGAATCTTTCACATTCTGATATTTAAAAGTCCACACTTTTCTTTTTAAAATTTTTTTTTTTTTTTTTACAGGGAATTCAGAGTTTAATCTGATACATAACTTCATGAGTGCAGTTTACTTGGCATTTTATTTAGCCTACATATTGATTTTAAAAACTGAAGTCCACCTATAATGAAAACTTTTGTTATCATTTTGAAAGGGAATTAAGTGAAGGAGGATTTATCTGTTGCATACTGTGATTATTCCCAAGACGAGCAAATGTGAGATATGTGACATTGTATTATCAACGTTTAGGGTAGAACAGCCAAGAAAAAAAAACAGTTGGAGAATTTTTCCAGTTTTGATCTTTTTTGTCTTAACATTTCCATTTTTCAAGTTTTATTGAATGACCCCTAATTCGCGTATTTCCCTGTAACATCAAAACGGAAGAATTTGTATTTATTTTTCAAGCACCAATTTAAGGGCTACATTGTGGAGAGTTGTTCATCACAGCGTAGCTCACTGTTTAGTGAATAAACATGTTTGCATTAATATGCCCAAAATAGCAGTGTTTGGGGAAAATGAATCCCAAATACTGCTCCTCTACTCTGTTCCCAGCATGTCCTCAAAAGGATGACACTGGAACTCTTGTTTACCGTTATGATTGCTTAAAATAGTTTTTTCCTAGCTTGGCTCTTTGATTAATTTAGGACATGACGCTTTTATCTAACCCTTAATAAGATAATGACAATGTTTCCGAAATAGCTCCTAAAATGAAAATTGTCGGCCTCATTGTTAAATAAGCGTGTTTGAGGTGTATATTTTATTTTTCTCTTTTACTATTTAAATCAATGTATACTTATTTTCCATGGAGTGCTCTGAGATCGTTTCAGTAAGCATATGAGGGCGTTTTGATTAAGATCTGATAGCCCCGTTGTAAATATGTGCTACCTACGTTCGATTAGGGTGTTAGGCATTTGAATTGGTTTGTACAGTAAGGATGAAGGTAGTAGCAAAAGAAAACAAACCTCTTGTGGAAATGGCCATCCATATTGAAACTGAAAACATTGGTTGCAAAACACAAATCTACATTTGCCCTCGCTGGTTATATAAGAAGCCCGTAGGTGCTCCTACTCGTATACAATCTGGAAAGCCCTTACGCACAGAACATTTCATTTTACCAATTTGTTTTATGTTTTTAGGAGAACTTTCTCTAAAAATGTCAAAGTACAAAAATAATGTATTTTGTGGCTTGTTGCTACCCTTACTATATTTATATATTTTTATTTGTGTCCTTCTTGGATACTTTTCATTATAAGCAGGAAGTGCCGTGAGTCAGCGAGAGAGATCCATTAATTCAATTTACGGTTTCATTGTAGCGCTGGCAATGTTTCTGAACCATCCAACGGCCCACCTGATGCCGATTTACCAAATTTTGGCCTACTGTCTTCTACCCACCGATGATTGTTCTGTTGTGGAGACCAGGGAAATGCTTGCGTTTGTTTAACCCTTGCCATCTGCCTGAACAGATCGAGAATGTGTATAAATTGGCTTGCAGTATGTGTAGAGGGCTGCTACTAACAGAGGCATCTGGCTTCCTAAATAAAAAGCATGGATAGTCTCCAACTGTCTAGCGTGGACTAACACTAGTTTACTGCCAATTTCTCGGAGATGGGTCTTTCGCTAATAATTGGGACGCAGCTCATTACAAGCCTTAGCAAAATTGAATTGTGCTACTTAAAAGACTAATGGAAAGGCAAATTTCCTCATTTGGTAGTGAGCCCTGAGGGTTTATTTCTTAAATTTTTTTAACCTTTGAGCTTTTGGGATTGCATTTTAAAAGCCTTCTGACCTAGAAGAGTAATGTTTTATTTCATTTCTTCTGTCTCCTCCCTACCTTCTTAAAAAACTAGATGTAAAAGAGTCTTCGATTTTCTACCAATAAGGTTTATGCATTAAACAGATACAAATGATACTTTTTTTTTTTTATAAAACCTCTGCAGCCAGGGAGCACAATTTGAGTGTACTTTATTTTAGAGACACCCATCTTCTCCTGGTTGAGAAGACCAGAAGTAATAGATGGTATGCCCAGTGGGACCCGATTAAGCTGACAAAATGACTCTTGTATGGACTAATGTCGAAGTTAATGTGTCGCTACATTGAATCCTCTCGTGAAGTCTTCAATCCTGATGACCCTAAATCCGATGCGATGTAATCGCTTAAATCCCCCAAGCCAATGCTTCCCATGCTTCTCTATGAGAGGCATTAGCCACGTTCGGCATCCTCACGCTGTACTTGATGATGCCACACTTGCAGTTCTTTGGAAATCTACGGATTTAAGGAAGAAGTGGCAATGTTTTACATCTTCTAATAAAAGGGACAGCATCTATGCACAAAAACCACGACATTAAGATATTTTAGTTTTTGTTTTTGTGATTAGTGTCCCTATGTTTCCTTTATGGTACTTCATATAGCTGCTTAGTGCATGATAGTCTTGTACTAATGAGTCCCATTAAAGGCAAATTAGGTCTATTATGGACAAATTAGTATAGCAGATTCACAAATTGGTTAGCCAGAAAAAAATACGACTAACGTAGGTTGCTGTCCCGAAGGATGTGTGTGTGTGTAGTATCTTTTTGTAGTTACCCTGTAGTGTTTGTCTCTTGTTCCTTCTGTCTGATGAGTTTTCATTTTAAGGAAGCAGGTGTTTGGCACGCAGACACGACGGCCACATCTGAAAGATTTTCCCATGTCTTCTCAAATCCCTGTTTGTTACAGCCAGATGAGGATAAGTGACTGCCCTACAACTTGAGGCTAAATAGATGAAAAATGTGCCTGCTGATGTAGCACAATGTTGAAAAGGTTAAATGGGGACAGAATATTGTATGATACTCGGAGCCCAGACTTAATATGCTTTTGTCTTCTTTATATAGTCTCTTGTGCTCTTTTAAAAAAAAAAAAAAAAAAAAAAAAAATTAATTAAATTGTGTTGTCCCATTTTCAAGTTATTTTTTTAATGTTGTGACTATTTAACCTGAATGGCCTCCCAACCTGAAGGCTATATAATGCAAAAACAGAATGGTAATTACCATTACCGTTATTCGCTAAATAGTGAATTACTATTAATTCAACGTAGATGTGATTTTATTTATTTGTTAGCGCATTTGCCACTTTGGAACTTTCTGCTTTGGTCAAGAATTAGAATTTTTGACTTTTTTTTTTTTTAAAAGATCCTTTTGTCTAATAAAGTGAACTGTCTGCATCAGAAACATGTCCATATAGTACAAAGGAGTGTTCACTAAAAGACTCCTTTAAATTAACCGAGAGAGCATTTTGCTAAAAGCCCTCACTTCAATGAAGATATAGAAACATAGAATGTGACGGCAGATAAGAACCGTTGGGCCATCTAGTCTGCTCAATTTTCGAAATACTTTCATTAGTCCCTGGCCTTATCTTATAGCTAAGATAGCCTTATCCCTATCCTACGCATGCTTAAACTCCTTCACTGTGTTAACCTCTACCACTTTATCTGGAAGGCTATTCCATGCATCCACTACCCTTTCAGTAAATTAAAGGGACACTATAGTCACCAGAGCTATGGAGAAGCACTGTGATTGGATCAGGCTACCACTTCTGATGATGTCAGCAGACTGCTTGTTTTTCTGAGACAAACAGCATGCAGAGTTACAGCTTCAGGCTTGAATACAGTAAGATTTTGCTATATTTATGGAGGCATGAGGGGCCCAAGGGGCTAGATGGGGGGTGTTAACACTATAGGGTCAGGAATACACGTTTGTGTTCCTGACCCTATAGTGATCCTTTAACACTTCCTGATATTATTTCCACATTCGCTATGAAAATAAAGAACCCACCATCCTATAAATGTATCTGTGCATGTGTCGTGTGTCAAACTCTCTACACAATGAATAGGCATTCCATAGAATGTCCAGCAGCATCAGGGCATGGGCACTGCAACATTGTGTGGGGCCTGCTATCTGCTAATGCAGGAAATGCAGTTGGAACCTGAACCGCTCCATCCAGCCTCTGGTATTCTAGGCATTGTGCTCTGCTAACATTTTATCAATAGCTGGTATCAAAGCAGTTTGCTAGCAGTGTCTAGACCTGCTTGCAGAGCCATGGTGTGACATAAAGGAGCCTAATGAATAAAAGGAACCGATAAACATATGGGAGAGTGTGCTAGAAAATAGATGATGAATCACGATATTGAAGTACTTAATAATGAGGGTTTCAAGACTACTCTGGCTTAAAATCTGAGATTGTCTTTGAATTCCTGAGAGCGCATGATTTATTGAATAACCCTAGAAATCTTTAATTGGATAGGTCATAATTAAGTATTTAATTTTCATCCATATATTTTCTGTCTATTTAGGTAGCTTGGTGCATAGATGTAATTTTATGCCAAGTGATTGTTCTAACAGGTGTACTTTATCATTTAAAAGCCAACGGCTAAAGTATAAAATGGTGTGTGCCATTTAAATGACCGCCATACAAATGCATTCTAGTAATAATCTTTTACCAAAGTCTAGTTCAGCAAATTCCGTTATGACAATTGGTAGATAACTGCGGTCTTGTGTTTGGCTTAACATGTAGTGAATCACTAGAGTCACATCAGCTGTCATCGTTCCTTTCAGATAAAAGAAAATCTATCATAGCAACAATTCTCTGCTTGGCCCCGTTCTGTCCAAGTTACCTTCCTCTTATTACCCCAGGCGGCTCTTTGTGTACCTTCATCTGCAACTTCTTTAAAGAATCCTACGAGGATGCATGTTTGCCTCACTATCTTATTCTATACGTTCAATTTCTAGACAGCTAATCAGCACAGATTCTTTTTCGTTTGTGTGTGTGTGTGTGTTTGTGTATGTGTATGTATGTATGTATAGATATATACATAAAATATTCCTTGCACTCAACAGGATTAATAATAATGTGTCTTGGCCAGGTGCTCAACCAGGTACCAAATCACACCTAACAAAAATGTCAGCAATCACGACACTTTGTAGCAAAAAATCTTCTTGATATTTATTGCATTATAACGTACAAATGGATGTGTTTGTGTGTGTTCTAGAGACCTCATAATCCCCTTAGGGGGATTTTACTTTCTGGGCTGCTGTCGAGTCCTGGCCCAAAGGGGGGAATCCTAGACCCATCGCTGTAGTGTCGTCTAGTAACCCAATTCCTGAAAAAAGCATATATATTTCTCGCAGTGGTACACAACTACCGAGCCAATTTAACCGCCTACATGCCTATCATGGGGCATATTGTGTTCATTATTGCCTACCGCCGTTTATACCACTATTGTTTATCTATTTTCACTGTTGTAATGCTTAGTTCAGTCTGACTATGTAACAGACCGCTAGTGGGTATGAACTCTAACAGTGGGGTATTAGCTGGGGCGATTGGTCTTTATTCATCTACGTAATCGTCCTATATAGCTATCTACATTATGCTTATAAGCCTTGATACTCAGTTATGTTTTCTTTTTTCTTTTCTTGTTCAAATTTAATTTAAAATTAGGTCTCTTAATCCCACGTGTGATATGTTATACTGTTCTCTGTGTGACCATAGCTTAATCTCAAGACACTGTAGGTTATCACACAATTACTTTGTCTCTGCATGCATGTCACCAGTGCTTGACTAGGTTATATTTTATGCCTCAATAAAAACATAATTGACAAAAAATAAAATAAAAACAAGCGGTGTAGATTTAGGTTTGGTTTTATATTTCGCACTTCACTAATACATGTTTTTTTCAAGATAAGTAAATAAATATAGTATTAAAAAATCGTGCAAAATAACCATTTTCCTTTTAAGAAAGTTTCCTGAGCCCCGACAAATATAATGTGCTACCTATTGAGAATCCCCTGCAATGAAACAGGGACACAATTTAGGGACCGGACCCAGAGGTTAAGAACCTTGGGTGGTTGCTGTTATTAATGGCATTTACATAGAATACCGTACTTCTGCAAGACTTTACGATTTTAACAAGCTGAGGATCTAACAGCAAATTTATATAAACTATTACAAATTTTGGCAATGAGGAACCTACCTAAACAAGCTTTTACTAGGTTGCAAAAGGAATGGAATAAATGCTGTTGACTCCATACGGAGTCTTGGGGTGCTGCAACGGGGAGAGAAACTGGAGGACAAAAAGAAAACCGTGGTTTAAAAATGACTAACTCATTTTAAATTGGAAAGATGTTAACTACGCTAAGAATCGCCGAAGAATGAAAAATCCAAATCCGCAGGTGGCATTATATTAAATGCAAATAAAAAAAATAAGCAAGTAAATAAAATAAGCAAATGCACTTGCGTAAATTAATTGAGGTTGCCTGCTGCTTGCATTAACTTGTGTGAGCGGTTCACAATCTTTAATAATTTTTTTTTTTTTTTTTATGTTTCATTTTTCTTTTTCTTTTAATTATATGCTTTTTGGCAGCTGCCCTCTTGTCTGGATTTCTGGAAATCCCTGCTTAAGCACAGGTGAGTTTTTCATAATCCGTTTCATTTATTCCGGCTGATCCCCCTGTATTTAAGTAGGGATTGTGTTAAATCCAAGCCTCTGCACGGCCGTTGAACCCAGATATAAGGGGTTAAGTTTCAGAATAATTGCCTCCTCTGTGAACTGTGCTTTAATGAGCTATCCGCCTTTTCAAATAAGGACACCAAGTGCTTGACAAGATTGTTAAGATTAATAAAAAAAACAACAAACCTCAAAACAAACACAACATTCTGAAAAACTAATAACGAATGTTAGCAGCTTTCAAAGACATATTGTTGCGTTTTACAGTTTAGGTATTCCTTACATTTAGCCCTCTCTCTTTATACATTTCTCTTTGTCTGCTATTGGGTTTTAGTGGAGAAAAGAATTATATGTAGATTTTTTTTTTATGTTTTCTGTTTTTATTTCTCGTATTTTTTATTTTTTTTCTTCTTCTTTGAAATGCCAATTACATCGAAAGTACAGACTTTGTGTGCACTGGAGCAGAAACAGCTAGACATGCTGATAGGTTAGACTTTCGTATTGCAGCCAATTTGGCTAGTTGAGTACCTTCCATTCATTAAGGAAGAATATTTAAGCATCTTTATACTTGCGCAGTCTTCAATGCAACAGTTGCCTGTGTCTTTCCTTTGGGGATATTGGCGTTTGCTATAAATTCCAGTCTTGTCCTCATATTAGCTTTTGTATGGCTGAATGTTTGGTTTTCAGATTTGTCCCCTACAGGGCGTTTAATGCCTGTTTCTTACACTATATACTTTATTTCCCAAGGGGATGCAGATCTGTTCAAAGCGTGGGTTTATTTCTGCTTATTTTGTTCGTTTTGTTTGTTTATGGCTAAGCACAGGGGCTTTTACAATCAACCGCATGCGTGTAAGTGCTTTAAGTGCGTAATTGTAGCCATGGGTATACGTTTTCCTATGTCTTGCAATGATATATTCACATTTAATTGGATGGCGGTTGAAGGTTGCGGCTTGCAAGTTTGTGTTGTGCAACTTGACAATGACAAATTTGCGTTCTGAAGCTGGATGGGCGATTTGAAATCGATTTCACAGATATATTTGTATAAAATTAACTATAATGACAACCATTTTTAGGAAATAGGAGAACTTTTAGGAACATGTTTCCTGTAGTAAATAAAAGATATATCACAAGACAAAAACTTGGCAAAAGACAAAGCATCTCCTGGCAAGTTTGATCAGTTTCCTTTCTACAACCTTCGTACAAAGTCTCGTCCCAGTTGCAACATACAAAGTGAGCAGGTCACCTTTAGAGATGCAAAAATAGGTTTTACTGTCCCAGTTGCAGAGGAGTCTCTGTCAGACGGTGCCAGAACAGTAAACCAGTTCATTATAGTCTGTATGATTTACCTGTTTCAGTTCACTAATTATATGATGCCAACATATTTCCCAGCTCGGAATTGTACTCCAGAAACATCTGAAAGGCACAGGATGGACACACCGAAGCTACAAAATAGGTTTCTGGTAGCAAGAGAGTTAACATCGGTCCACATCTGCCAGATTCGCTGCTGTTTTGTTATTAAACCCATTGTATCCTGGCACTGTGCTCCTGTCTGTGCCTCCAATCCATTCATAAGCTGCATGTCCTACTCTCTGACTCTGTGCTCCTGTGTTTGGCGAATCCTCTACCACTTCAAATCCCTGCCCACCAGAGAATAAGCCCTTGTATCAGTCTTTGGAACAGGAAGCTTGCTTTTGTTTCTTTGAGCAATGTGCCGCTCCGACTGGAGCAATTCCATTTAAAGAACAACCCTTTACCAAATTAATTTTATTTAATTATCTCCCAGGGCTAAACTTGAATACATTTTGTGTTAAATTCTCAGTTTCCTCTCATTCCGAACGGAATGAACTTAATATCCTTATTAAAATCTGATTAAAATGAAAATTGGGTTTTTTGAAGTCTGATTATCCCGTGAAATGGAATTTTTAAACCTAATCAAGAGCAGATTTGCATTTTTTTTTTTTGCATCGCCATTCAACGGAACGTTGAAATATTTTTTTTTTTATTAATGAAACCTTTTTGCACATCCTCCTTGTGGGAGCTTAGAACAGAAAGACAAATCACCATCTACAATGCATTTATATTCCTAGACTGTGCACACCTTTTGCCGTTCTTCCCACCTTCTCCCAGTGTGCATTGCTTTTTATTCATTCAAGAATTAAGCTCTAAATTAGGTCTGTACCATCTCACGTACCCCTTTCTTTGCTTTGCTACAGAATCAATTTGGATAATTGATGGTTTTTCATATGGTGGTAGTATACAATGAAGCTTTCCTTCTGCATTCTCAGTTTTTGCACGTATATCTCCGTTCCTTTAGGAAACAGGCAGGAATTAATAGATTGTTAGCAAAACGGAGTATGAAAAGAATTTGGACGCAAATAGTGTGGCACGACTTTTTCGTTATCCACTTTCCCATAACCGATACAAAATGCATTCATTTAATAAGCCTGTTTCGGTTCATTCATAGGCTTTTGAGACAATGAGAAATTGCTCTCCTGCAAAGGCTTGCAGATCCTTCACCTATGATCAGAGCAGGGGGAATTCACACTTAGACCGAATAAAGAAAAGTAAAAAGGCTTGTACAGGAGAAATATAAGTTGCATTTCATCATCCCCCACATTGGCATTAAGCAAACTAAAAATGTGCCTTAAAAATACCCACTTTAGTAAATTTGTTTGTTCTGTAGACTAGTAATACATCTTCTACAGCATGTTGTTTGTTCTGTAGACTAGCAATTACTAATAGTAAAATTGAGGAGAGAAGTGCTGATTTGGAAAAATTCACCATCTTGGTTACAGTTCCACTTTGGCTACTTTGAAATCCATTTTTTTTTATTCTTTATTTTGTTGTGCAGGTGTTTACATATCGATTTAATGACGCCACAACAGCGTAAACTTTGACATTGTAGTAAGAACAGTGGCATGCAAGGCAATGCACATTTTTATAGTATTATTGAGCTTAAACAATCTAGCACGTTACAGTAAATAATATAAATTAAACAGTACATTGAGGCTAGAGTAAATTAACAGTTGGCACGTTCTGCAATGGCATCTGGGGAGTTAATACCGCTAGGGTCTGAGATATAAGCCTGAGGTCAGTGCTGCAACTTAGGGTAAGACCTGAGGCTCTCTGTAGCATTAGTCTATTCAGTGTGGTATGGTGCTGCAGGAAATCTATACCGAGTAAAGACAGTTTTATCTTAGATAGGCAGGAGACGTATGCAGGCTAGATTTCATTATTTATACTAGGACAGAGTGCCCTGACCATTCGGTGCCATCAGCGTTGCATGGATATTTAACTGAAACGAGAACATTGTACCAACAAACCAGGGTTGATGCGCATCAGCCAAATATAGTACGTAAAAGAAATGCAAGGTAATAGCTGGTTAGTGAGTATAAGAGTATCACGCTTTACAGAGTTTATGTTGAAATGCTTGAGTGTACCGCTGGGTAGATAAACAGGTTAGTAAATGCATACAGGATTTAACAGGGCTCTCTGGTGCCTGAGAGCAGGTATCATAGCGTCTATTGTTGGCTGTCAGCTAGGAGGCTCAGGGGGTGAGTCTCTCGCCATGATAGTCCCGGTGCCGTGTCTTTTTGTCTCCTGGAGCCGTGTGGGTTGTTGCTGAGGTGTCCGCTGGGGTCCCTTTGTACAGGGGATGAGGCATCGCAGTGCCGCCGCAGGTAGGGTGCAGTCTGGAGTTTCTCTCCAATCCATTGCCGTTGCTGTCATCGTGGGACGACCCTGGCTAATGGTGCCTGTGACTTTTCGGGGAGGAGAGCGACCCGGAGTGTTGGTGCTGCCATAATGTTTCCTGCGGTTTCCGTTTGATTGGTGAGTGCGTCTTTGCGGGGTTTTGACTCTCTGCCCCGTGGAGCCCGTCTTGGGAGTTGTTAGAGCTTTTGTGCGACCGGTCTCTGCTTAGGCCTACACTCCTCCCGTCTTTTCGTTGTTCCGTTCCCCTTCTGGGGCTGAGGTGGTCGTGCAGCTGTTCTCCGCTCCAGAGAGGCCCAGAAACGGTCGAACAGGGCATCTAGCCTCTTCAAAGATTGTTGGACGATATCAGGATAGGCTCCTGTTTTGGGTTCATCGCCATGAGGTGGGAGTGCAGCCGCAATCTTGGCAGGGAGAGTTGCGTTTCGAGTAGGTGCAGACCCAGGGGCCCTGCCACTCTGTGCATCTTGTGACTGGCCAGCGGGGACCGGGATAACCCCCACCGGACCAAGGGGGGGTAGCGGGTCTGCAATTGCCCCCTGCCGGAGCTGTGTCGCATGCCGAGCGGGAGAGCGGCCGTCCCGCCCGCCCGGGCAACGTTCCAGGCCCCGACGAAACCCTCGACCAGAGATTGATCCGGGAGGGAGGCAAGAGGGTCAGGGTGCCCCGGCTGGCTCCTGCTTAAGGTGCGCTGCATCGTCAGTCGTTTTGGCTTGCTGGAACGCCTTTCTTTAGCTTCTCCGTTTGGCTGCGGAGCTCCCTTGAAACGCGTCCAGCCGCCATGAAGCTCAGGCCCCGCCCCCTTGAAATAAGTTTTTCACATTTGTTTCAGTTAACAGAAATTCCGTGTTTTGTTATTAAACGCTAGTGTGAAAACTTACTCTAAAACAACGTGTTTCCCAATGACATCAGAACATAAATGCATGCATGGACTAATGTACAAACCAGAAAAAACATATGGGATATGGCTGTTAAATCTAAAAAAAAAACAACAACAAAAAAACAAAATATAGTGTAATACAATTTTAAATTAGAAGTGTGCGCTGTAAATGAATGCACTCACTAGATGAAGATATGTCATGCGCTCAAGGGTGCCTCCCCCGATGTTGCTGGGGAGGGGGGGGGGGGGCTGTAAATCCCGCTTTTCAATTTGTATATGCCGCGAAGGACCAGGACTCCAATTGATGAAAGTAAAAAAAATCAGCAGCTTTATTGTAAATTAAAAAGGTGAATAAACACCTAAATAATGCTATAACAGCAGCAATAGATGGTCCTACGCGTTTCGTTCGAGACTTGGAACTGCCTCAGGGACCTTAAAATCAAATGATAACATCCCATTTTTTTTATAGTTAGGATTTTTGATGTAAATGTATTTAATTTGGCATTACATGGAATATCTCATTACGGTGGAGAAAAAGGACCTCGTAATGCTGCTTTAATTACCATGTATTGACATGTTGCAGGAGTTAAGGTGGCAGCTCTCACAATTTTTCTTATTTTTAAAGAAAAAAGTTATAAATTCAAGGAATGTTCTAGTGTCCTATAATGGCTTTGGGCAATAGAACAAATAAAATAAAAAAAAAAGTAAATATTGTAAATATTGCTCTTTCTACAATTATTTTATTTAACACATCAAATTATTGAAAAATATTGTACCTTGAAAACGTAGGTAATTATAAACGATTTATTTTGAGTTATCAGGATAAGCAGTCTTTTTTGCCGTCTCTAATATGTAGGTTTGTGCTTGGTGCCTAAAGTTTAGGAAATGTATTGTTTTCCACCTACCTGAGTGTAAAAGTGGGCCTTTTAGTGCGTTTTTTTAGAAATGAAAAGAGCAGTTTACTAAATTGGTGTGTTGGGAAAACCATAAAGCAGAGGTGAAAACATATTATTGAATTGCACTTTGAAGAAATCATTAAGGAAGAAAAACACACACTGGGGACAACTTTACAAAATCATCAGCTAGCGCAGTGCATCCGGAAAATCTATAGCAACAGGTATTGTCTCTAATGGTCAGAAGGGAGAAATGAGTCCGTATCACAGACTGTTTGCTGCATCTGTATTCGCAATAGCTCCAAGCGTGTAATCAAGAGATCCTGCTTCTTAAAAAACACATGGACATCTGTAGAAAAATGAGTAGGATTAGATGTTGAAGAAAGTGTAAGGAAACTGTTCCCTTGACCAAGGTTAAATGGATTTAAAAAAAGAAATAATAATTCTTAAATGTCACTTTCACAAAGGTTTTAACTTTTTTTTTTTTTTTTTTACGTTCGCATTAAAGGAACACTCCAGTCACCATAACCACTAATGCCTGTTTTTGGAATGGTTTTACAACTTACCTGGGTCACCAGGTCCGTCTCCTCCCAGGTGTTTTCCCTGAACTAAGCAGGTCTGATACAGGAACATGCTCATTGGTTGAAGTTGCTTAGCCAATAAGAGCCGGATTCTCCTTGCTGTTGTTCAATTGTTCTAAAATGATTTGAGAAATTACTCTGGGATGGTGCCAGGACACTCCTGGTACCATAACCCTTACTGCGGTTATCTCTCATGTCATCACATGTATTTAAATCCGTTACGACCACCCCACCACCTAGATTTCCAAACGTTGGCATGCACGCGCATTGCATATAGATTCACTCTTATGTGACATTTTAAAGCTATTTTCTAACAGTTACAATAATACAATCTTTTTTTTTTTTTTGCAGCTAATAACCTTTACTTTGATATAAACTGCACATGAAAACAAAAGTAGAAATGGCCTCTATAAGCGCTTGCAAGGATGACATTATGCTGCTTTTGTATTAAAAATTATAGCATTATCGTAACACACAAACAAGATGATTAAAGTCTGCTGAAGCAGAGAGTAGTCCTGTTTTTTGTCCTAAAATTATTTTAGAGCAAATATCTGAGCAAACAAAATATATATTTTTTATTTATTTATTTGAGATTCGTCCTGTATTGTTTGCTATGCTGGTCCCATCTTTGACGCCCAATCACATACGCACGGCACATTTTTAGAAATACATTTATGTTCTCATACCATAAAAATACCTAAAGAGATACTTCAAGCACTCACGTCTTGGGTATAATGTGCAGGTTTAATTATATTTGGTGGGTTTTTATTACTCTTTATTATTATGTTTCTTTTATTGTTTTTCTCCACGAGCACATTTTTTTTTTTTTTTTTTTACTCTCTCCTCCCTCGTGATCTGCAGTGTTTTTATTTTTACTGCAATGATACAACTGTACGCAATATCATCAGGTTCCTGGGAGTTATATTTTAGCTATTGACTTTGTATAATAGAACGTTAACCGAACAAATTCTTCTAGAAAGCCAGTTATAAGCCTATAAAGCACCACTTGTGGGATCAGTTCAGCTGTAGTACTGAATGTCAAGGGGGGGCTTCATGATTAGCTCAGTGACTTCCTGGTCTGGTACAAAATGCAGTTTGAGATGTAGAAATGTGGGTACTTCAGTATGTGTATTCCCCCCCCCCCTCCCCCCCCGATATGTTTCGTTTTTATTGGAGATTACAGCAATAAATACAAGGTACAGCATATTTGTCAGGCAGGGTAAAACGACAAGGTAATATCGGAAAGAATAATATTAAAACCCAATTCTTCAGTTGCATCGTAAGTTGTGATCAAGAGATATTTTTGATACATAACAACATCATTACAAAAGATTTTGTCTCAACCTGATGTGTCACCTTAACGCGCAGACTTAAATATCTCCTCTTTGTTGATGTGTTCTGGTGTGTCATAACTATACTGTGTTGTAGATCACCCTCCTCAGCCATTTGCTGGAGTGTCACTACCATCTCTCACAGTAATTGTCAGTAACGCTATAAGCAAACAACTCTCAATTCAAACAGAAACACATTTTTTTTTCTGCTGTACCCGATGAACACCATCATAATACTCGATGACGGAAATAGTAAATTCACAACTGCTGTGCGCTGAAGTAGATTTTTACTTTATGGGACATTAAAGAAAATAATTAGCTCTACATGTCTTGTGGGGATGTTGGATAGTTCTCCATCGTGAGAGATTTTAGGATGAGTTCTTATTAGAGGTAAAAAAAAATTAATCAGATTTGTTTTAAACGATCATAATGTTTGTTTTTATTAATTCAATGCTGTCTATATTTTAGCTGAGCAGTTAAAGTAGAATATATTCTTTATTACATTCGTACGATAAGGTTTGTCAGATTTCTTGATTTGGTGCTTTGAATCCCTTGAAGTACTTTAACCCAATTTAATCTCAAAATGGATTCTTAAAGGGGATCTGTCACTTACCAGGAATTTTGATAGAATGTTTACCGTATTTATCGGCGTATAACACGCACCGGCGTATAACACGCACCTCATTTTTAGAAAGAAATTCCAGGAAATTTCCCCCCCTCCCATAGTATTCCCCCCCCCTCGTCCCATAGTATTCCCCCCTCATCCCATAGTGTTCCCCCCTCATCCCATAGTGTCCCCCCCTTTCCATAGTATTCCCCCCCCTCCCCTCCCATAGTATTCTCCCCCTCCCCTGCCATAGTATTCTCCCCCCCTCCTCTCCCATAGTATTCTCCCCCTCCCCTCCCATAGTATTCTCCCCCCCTCCCCTCCCATAGTATTCTCCCCCCCTCCCCTCCCATAGTATTCTCCCCCCCCTCCCATCCCATAGTATTCTCCCCCCCTCCCCTCCCATAGTATTCTCCCCCTCCCCTCCCATAGTATTCTCCCCCTCCCCTCCCATAGTATTCTCCCCCCCTCCCCTCCCATAGTATTCTCCCCCCCTCCCCTCCCATAGTATTCTCCCCCCTCCCATAGTATTTTCCCCCTCCCCTCCCATAGTATTCTCCCCCTCCCATTCTCCCCTCCCCTCCCATAGTATTCTCCCCCCCTCCCATAGTGTACTTCCCCCCCCTCCCCTCCCCACCCATAGTGTACTTCCCCCCCTCCCCTCCCCACCCATAGTGTACTTCCCCCCCTCCCCTCCCATAGTGTACTTCCCCCCCCCTCCCCTCCCATAGTGTACTTCCCCCCCCCTCCCCTCCCATAGTGTACTTCCCCCCCCTCCCCTCCCATAGTGTACTTCCCCCCCCATAGTGTACTTCCCCCCCCCCCTCCCCTCCCATAGTGTACTTCCCCCCCCCCTCCCCTCCCATAGTGTACTTCCCCTCCCATAATTACTTACCTGTCCTGAAGCGTGGGCCGGCTTCACAGCTTGCACCGCGGTACAGGAACTTTAATTTCATGTTCCGGTTTCCGGCGGGACTGAAAGGAAGTGTGCACACTATTGTGCACACTTCCTTTCAGTCCCGCCGGAAACCGGAACATGAAATTAAAGTTCCTGTACCGCGGTGCAAGCTGTGAAGCCGGCCCACGCTTCAGGACAGGTAAGTAATTATGGGATATCGGCGTATAACACGCACCCACGATTTTCCCCCTATTTTCAGGGGAAAAAAGTGCGTGTTATACGCCGATAAATACGGTACTTATACCTGTATTTATCAAATATGTTTGTGTGGTGTGAAGAATAAAATTAAATGTAGAAACCCAGACCTCTTTATTCTGCCGCTGGGTGCCTCCATTTTAGCTCTGTCATTGTTATAAACTCTCCCCTAGATAACCGGACAAAACGAGAGCAAAAACTCATACACAAGGTGACCCTGCCGGCAAGGAGAGCACTAGCTCAAACGTGGTTAAGGGCAGAAACGCCCCACAGAGCACCGTTACATCAAACATAAAAGACGTATACCTCACGGACAGCCTGACGGCTAAGGTCCGTGGATCCACGTCAAGATTCGAGAAAATGTGGGAACCATGGACCACCAGTGACCTGGCCTAAGACGCAAGCACGGACAGGACAGGACCAGCACAGTCACCACCCCCTGACCAGCTAACCCCCTGACGGGTCCCCCTGGGGAAAGAGACAGTATAACATAAGCCGACAGACACCAACACCCTCTACCCTGATGAACTTACTCCAATACTTATACCGCTCTCTTATCCTATCCTATATCTCCATTCATCTTTCTCTGGTTATTGGGACTTGGCAACAGTTCCAAAGTTGAATGACACGTTGTATAAACTTTATATAAAGAAAAGAGCGAGCATATACCGGAATGCCGACCTATTCATAAGACAAAAAACAAACTATGACTAAACACGGTGTATTATGATCAACATTACGCAATATTGGCACTGTTTACTGTATGCTATGCAAAACGTCAAATGCTTTTCTCAAAAATAAAGTATTCAAAAAAACTCTATCCTTTGCACCTGGCAGTCAGCACAGAGCGAAGAGGCGAAATAAAAAACAAAGTTTATTTCTCCTCATTGTTTTTAATGGTTGTCCTGGCTTTGCCTCGTCTGAACTGGCTTATTATGCCATTTGCTAAATCTTTAATATAAATTTTAAAAGGAAAAAAAAAAAGTTACCACAAGTATCACTTTAAATGTTTTATTTAGTGGTGGAAATTCCTGAAAAATTTAAAGTTCAATTTGAATTCGGTTTCTAACATGTATTTTTATTTGGATGTATTTTGAAGACACGCTGTTGATTTCCCTTAAACTGATAAGCCGAGTTGCTTATCGGTGCACTGTCAGGAAATATGGAACATTGGGTAAGCAAGCCGCAGGATGTATTATTCACGATGTCATATCATTTTCACTTTTCATTTTTAAATGTTTGTTACATTTAATGAAACTTGCTACTTTTTTTTTTTACTAAGTTCTATTATATGAAATAAATAGTAAAAAAAAAAAAAAATTAGACTGTTGCAATTGATGTATTGATTAAATATTTTTTTCGTACGTTTATTGAAATTTTTAATAAGTCATACAGTATCTGAAACACACTTACAATGCTAACGGTGTGAAATAAAGTCTCGTTCACGGCCCCGGTGGTGAGCCACCGTGTATATATGTTTATACACAATACAACGTACATAACATTAACGCCGACATTACAAAAGGAGCATTTACCCTTACAATGTACACGTATTGTATTTATTGGAGCAGCCTCCACACATGATTGGACCAATGAGCCCACATGATAGTATATTATCTAATTTTCCAGTCTCTCTATGTAACATGTCATCATTTAGTATTGGGAAGGTTTACTACCACCTTTTGAGTATCAGGGACGGACTGTGTCTTATAATATCCCCAGCTATCATAAACGTTTGCTGCTATTAATATATGCAATTTTCACGAATTCTTTGATGGGGGCCCACATGTATCAATATGTTTGCTTGGCCTTATATTACTCAAATTTAAAATGAGCTCTGCAACTCTTTCTTCACTTGTAACTTACTGAATTTAATACAGTGAATATTGTTCATGAAATCTTTAGTAGCACCTAAAATATGCAATATCATTCAGTCATCAAAGCACTAGCGAACCCTTACAATTAAGTGGAATGTGCAGAGGCGAAATTACTTTTGATGAAGTGCAACAAGAGACAGGCAAGTGGATGGAATTATGCTTTTGTGAAGAGATGCATTTTCTGGAGTTGTGTTTAACGAGATAAGATGAGGTGGCTGACTGTATGTGTTCCAGTAGCTATTTACTAGTGGTGAGGATGAACGGATTTAGGAAGGAGTGCATGGATATGGCGATCTGACATGGGTTATTGAAGTGAAGGAACAGGAAGGATGAAGTTGTCTAGTGGGGGGTTAAGAGAGGTGGGGGGATTGAAGCTTCTAGTATTGTTCTGCACTTTGATCCAGAGCTTCCGGCCTTGTTCCTCTTGGCTCCCTCTACCTACTGTATGTTGCAGCCCATACCACCCTCTTTTTAATTAACCCCAAATTTCTTAATTTTTCATATAGAGTTCATATGTATAGATCCTTTAGGTTGTAAGCTCACAGGCTATCTGACAAAGCCCTTCCGTGGTTAGGTCTCAGCTCACTGGCAGGCTCTCTTTAACTTTTGTATTGGTCTGTGTATATACTACTGAACCACCCAAGCCCAATTGTACAGCGCTGCAGAACATGTTGGCGCTTCATAAATGCCAGTAATAATATATGACCCCCATGTGACTTCTGCTACCATGTATATTTTATTCCAAATGTCTTCTATGTGAAATGAACTCTTTAGCAGAAGATAATCGAACTGTATTCAGAATGAATATTAAAGTACCTACAATTTGCGTTGCTCTAATACTTAACATAGACTGCAGGTTAGCACTGCCAAGACCAGGAAGTGATCAGCCAATCATTATGCTCTTTAAATTCTCTTTTCGAAATGCTGGTTTTAGCCCACAAATGAATGCGCTGCCAAACTTTAGGGGCATAGCATGGGTTTCTGTAAACTGTAGCTTTGGTTATCTGATTTTTACATTTGAAAAGTAGTTAGCTGAACTACAACTTCCAGAAGCTCTTGCTTCTTGATGAACCATGGTGGTATTGGGACAACCATTGTGCTATTTGTCCAGCAAAAGTGTGAATTTGTTTTATAGTGACACGTCCAGGATGGGCGGTAATTAGGTCACTGCGCCCCAGAAGCATTCATAAATTGATGTGATTCTGTTCATATATTATCCTTTTTTATAATGCATGTTCTGTGTCTTTGTCTTGCTAGAACTCCAGATGACCTCTCCAAACAAATTCTTGCCGTGCAGGAACGCGAGATCAAGTTAAAGGAGGAGAACTTGAAAATCATGAGCAGGTAGGAATATAACTGTATTACATTGTTTGCATTTCTATGTGACAGGGTTTCTCCTGGAGATATCTTTGTATTCTAAAGGGACTCCAACTTCTCTGAACTCAGAGATTTGTGTAAGTTGGTCAATATTTGGGTCAGAATTTCCTTCTTGACATCTCGTGAGCCCTGTAGCAAAAGAAAACGATTGGACTTTCAATATTCCTTTTTGAACAGATATTGTTCAACATCCACGGTTTACGGTTTTCTTTTTAATGTCTTTCAAATGTTTTTACCAGCCATGCAAGCTAATGATTAGGATGGATAAAGCTGATCTTGATAATATGCAATGTGTTGCTGTTACTCCTAAAAGCACGGCATCATGGTTTTGCTGGGGCGATCCCTAATATGTAAACTTTTCTATTGAGTTGCACATTGATTGCAGACAAAACCTTTGTGCTAGTTTCACTGCCCTCTAGTGTTTTACAGCTGAAAGAAAGCACAGTATTCATAAGGTTTTTAGGTAAGATGGACAGTTATTCTAAAACCCAGGTTAAGCCACACAACCAGAATTCCATGATGTGTAATTCCACACTACACTATACTAGATCATGCAAGGCAGAGGCAGATATGGTGAAATGGTCAATAACAGATTGATGTAATGTCTACGAAACTATAGCACTACATTAAAAGAACACTCCCAACATCTAAACGATTTAACCTTTCTAAAGTGCTTTATATGTGAAGAGTGTGTCAACTTTTGTATTTTATGAAAAGTGCAAATTTTTATTTGAAATTGGCACTTTTATAAATAAACCTTGTTACACCCACCCGGCTGTCAATCAACCGGTCCTGCTACTTCCTGGTTGTTTAGCTCAGAGGAACTAAACTCAAGAGACCGCAATTGCTCAGAGCACCTGCCTTGCAAAGACTTCTCATTGAGCTGCATTGGGGAGTCTGTGATTGGACAGCCACAGGAAGTCTGGGTGTGGTTAGAATGGGAGGGCTTGTAAAGGCTGCAGAGAAGATCTCCAGCTTTTGCAAGTTGTTTTTAGATACCCCCTGTGAAAAAAAGCATAATTAAATATTTACTAAATAATGACATTTATTTTTTGTATTTGGGCAGCAGAGTCTTCTGTAGCGGACCATGGGTAACCCAACTGGTTACCTCCGCTAATTCCTTCTCTCAGCCAGACTGGAACCATTAAAGTGTACAGACATCCATTCCCCCAGTTACCAGACGAAACATAGTTCTGGGAGTCAACTGATTTATTTCAGGCCTCACACGGCTTTTATGCACAGACCCCTACATGGGGTCTCCAACACAATAATACAGGGTTTTCATTCATAGGATCCTTTGTGCCTGAGAGATGGTTGTGTGAGGAAAAACCTATAATTCATTTCTCTCTCAGGTACAAAATATCTATACAAAATATACAGTACCCCCACCATAACTAGGAACCCCACAAAAGTTATATCCTCGGATAGCCCTAATCTGAGTGTATAACATATTAAAATATCACATTGATCATTTTGGTGAAACTGGAATGCCACTGGGGTACAGTTTGGGGTCCTGTGCGAACACCATGCAAGCAATTCTCTTAATTTTAGGGCACACACGCTCCCCCTGTTCGGTAGTTCCCATCTCCCGAGCGTTTTTTCTATAGTTGGGCGGGAAGTAGAACAGGTAGCGGTCTAATCTTTACCGTGGTTCGTGCAAGTGCCTAGCTGAAAAGAGCTCCTTGCACTCGACGACCATGTGCCACTGCCCATTTTCCGGAGACAAAATGCCCGCCATTCCTCTGTCGACCACGTTCATTTGGTTATACAAAATGGCGGCCACCCAGGGGAAGCATTCATTAATTACTTCCCTTGCGGTTTTGCGATTAAGTTGCTGGTGTGAACGATCTAATGGGGTATAGGGGTGGTCCTCGTTCAGGAGACGAATGGATGGTGTTTGTATCCTCTAGCTCCTGAACGGAAAAAGGCAAACCATTCGAAATTGGCGGTAGGTTCCGCCATATCTTCCTTTAAGAATAATAGTAATAATAATAAAAACAATGCAAAGTAGGAGTTTCAACTGTTACAAAACATCCAAGCATCCTAATTTGATTCCCTCACTTTCCTAAAGCAAAAGACTATTGATATTTCTTTTCAGCATTTTTTGTTACTGTATTATATCCCTTTCTTAGGTCACAAGTTGTTTTTAATTCACTGATCTTAAAGTGTTAAGATCCTTGGCTTTTGCTTCTGGGAAGAGGGGCGCACAGTTGGTTAAACACTTGCTCATTTTCTTGACATTTCAATGTGTTTGCAGCCCTCGAACATCAGAGCTGTCATTTGGCAACGCCAACAGCCAGGGCTAAAGTACACTCTATTACCGAATTGACTGATGCTTTACATACTCAAGTCATCTTTAATGCTTGGTTAAAATAGTTGATGACTATATTTGTTTGATTTTTAAATGTCAAGTGAGCCTATTCGACGCATAAATAAATGCCCTCAAAGAAGTTTGTCTTTTTTTGTAGGTCACAGTAAGATGGATTTGGGTGGGGGAAGGAGACCTTTTCATTGGGCTCAGTTTTTACAGAGGACATATTCTAAATTTAAAAGCCAAAGTTTAACTCTTTGAGATTAAAGAGTTAAACTGCTTCTTCCTCCTGGGGGGAAAGGAGGGGGGGGATAAGGGAGGGGGATGAGGGGCGTGTGGGGGGTTGTCAGAGTTATTTATATGCATACTTTCCAATTTTAGGACTTAGAATTGAATAATTCATCATGCTGTTCAAATAAGAAAGATTGGATTTTATTCAGTCTTTCGTGTTACCTTTTTTTTTTTTTGTCTAGAGACTTTAGATTACCTTCCTGGCTGGTACTGTGTTTAGGAATGCTGTAGAATTCTGGTGTTCTATTGATGAGTGATACTAGTAGGAATTTTGTGGAGAGGTTGATGCCACTGTTAAACGGCTGTATTTTTACGGTGTTAGCATATTTTTCATCCGTCACTGTTTAATGGCACAATCTGAATTCAGTGATCCTGTCCCACTGTCCAGGGTTTGTTTCCTGGTGTGCTACATCTGCAGATTCCCAGAAAATGCCACGATCCGGGTAGTATGAGAGCATCATTAGAGGCTTACTGATGATGTGGGGGCTATTAGCCTTTTTGTGCACTTTTGCTATGCTGCCTTGCCTCTTTTTAGGCAAACCAGCCACCTTTTCAGATGGACCCAACCCTTTGGCATGTGATGCTAGCTGTTATTGACCCCTATAAACCCCCCTATAAACATGTGTATTATATAAAAGTATGTTTATAAACTCCAAACCTGCTGTATTAACCCCACACCATGAAGAATTAACCCTCACACTGCTGTAGAATACTAAAAATGGTGCACTAAAGTGATAATGTTGCCAATTATGTTATTGGATGTATTATTTCTCTTCCAATATTCCAGCCTTCAGGACTAACCATGAAAGGATACCAAAATCAGACCCAGAAATGATTTTAGGTCCGTGCCCCTAGCAAGACCCTTGCACCTGACTTGAAGAGGTACTATAAGTGCCAGGGAATACAAAGCTGTATTTCCCCCTTCCCCTCACCAATGTAAATAAAGGGTTAAAAAACATTTATTTACTTACCTTTAACCCAGCGCCGATGTCCCGTGGCTCTGCCTACTCCGACATCCCTCGGCGAGCAGGCGCTAATGCGTAAGCGCAGCAAATTCTGCACGTGCATTAGACCTCTTCATAGGATTGCATTGTATTAATGCTTTCCTATGGTGAAATATCTGACACTGGATGTCCTCAAGCATAGCGTGAGGATGTCCAGCGTCCGTTACCAGACCAAAGGTCTGTTTGGATGCAGGAAGTGCCTCCAGTGGCTGTTTGGGTGCTGCAATGTTTAAGGGCAATACCGACACCCTGCCCAGACCATTGCAATGCAGTGGTCTGAGTGCCTTTAGTGTCCCTTTAACTAGATTTTCCAGTAATTTATTCCGACTTCACACGCCACCCACTTTGCATTGGCTGAGCCACACAGCAGAGATAATCTCCTAAATTACACTGAAAGCGCACTGAAAAATCTCTGGTCTGTTTAGCACATCTTGAGGATGAAGGAATCGCCCCTTTCTGTAGTTGTGGTTTGAAAGCCTGACATCTCGACGGGCAGCATTTTTTTTCTAGAAAATAAACTTCAGAGAATTTTTCTATCGGACAGACAAAAGCATTTTATTATGTTATCGCCATAATTTATTCGTTCTGTCTATATCTATTAATTACATTTTTGATAAACTTTAAAAATAATGTAATATTGTAAAAAAATATATAAAATGTATTCTTAGAAATATATATATTTAAATAAAAATATATGTTCAAAAGATCATTTAAATATTAGATGCTGCAATGAATATGATTAAATAAGTATTCCAAATGATCTATCAATCTATCTATTTCCATTTATTGTCAGTTGTATGCTTTAGTGTTAAGTTAAATCATTTGGCTGCTTCATTAACACTGCAGTGCAAATATGTTCATTTCTGCAAATGTGTAGGAGTGTATATATTTACTGCGGTGATCATATGTTGAAAGACTTCATTTATTAATGCATCAATGTTTATGGCAGAACTCGTCGGCAGAATAGCATCCTGGTTTGATGAATGCATCGGAAGATGAAAAGGCACGTCTGTTCGACATGGCAGCGTTAACTCTGCCGTTTCATTGAACCGCCAACAATACGCCGCTAATTAAAAGATATAGATAATATATGTGGATATTATAGAAATGGAACTTTGTGTGCGGTAGTGGAATTATATTCTGCAACAATTACGTCGCCAAGATTGCTAGATTCAAAGGGTGTTTACAGTTAAGCAGGATTTGAAATGTTGAAATATGATTTAATTTTCTCTTTAATCTCCCTGCTGTGCTGGAAGTTCATGTTCTTCTCCGCTCTAAAGTCTCCGGTTAGTAGGATTTTGTGTCTTTCTAGCTTATTGGAAGGTCCCTTGAGGATTCCATACGATGTTTTTTTTTTTTTATTATTGGAGAATGAAACCTTTGCTCTATGAGTTTAAAATGTTAGGGTTGCAAATATTTAAAGGGAAAGTAAATGGATATATACATATCATCTTAATGCAACTCTATCAACTTTTGGGGTCTTTGCATATTTTACAAAGAACCCTGATGGTGACATCGCTGCTTGGTGTTTTGTTGCCCAGATGTGCAGGGAAGGTAGGCTTTACTTAATCTTGTCCCTCGCGGCCACAGCCATCCCTATTTCCATCTGGGAGACCCATTTCAGCTCTTGGTGCTTAATTTGCTAGGAGCCCACGTCAGTGCTGTACTCTTGTGCATGAGCAAGAGTACAGCACTATATATAAGTAAATAGTATTTGGGGAACAGAGTATAATTTGGTGCTGCTATCACCAAGTGTGAATCACTCCAACACACAAAGAACAATACAGTGAAAGATAAAAATGTGGTGAGAGCACTCAGAACATGCAAAAATAAAAAATATATTACCAGACTTGATTAAAAATGGGAATATCTAGAACAATAAAGCACAAATACATAGAGTAATATTGTCATAAAAGAGATAAAATTAAAAAAAGGAGACTGGTTACACTCACATATTGCTGAGTCACTTTAAAAGCTGACTCAGACTTAGGGCTTTAGTGGAGATGAGACTTCTTCAGCTTTAGACGTCCTGTACCGGTTATGTTTGGTCTGCACTGGGAAGTGATTCTTCAGATTACTCCAGGAAGCAAGATCCAATATAAAATTTCTTTATTGTAAAATAACTGGGTATTAAAAAATAGTAACATCTATCTTTATCCAATACAGATAAAAAACGTCCTTGAAAGCACAATACCACGACGCGTTTCGGCACTCTCAGCCTTTCTCAAGTGGTCCGCTTGAGAAAGGCTGAGAGTGCCGAAACGCGTCGTGGTATTGTGCTTTCAAGGACGTTTTTTATCTGTATTGGATAAAGATAGATGTTACTATTTTTTAATACCCAGTTATTTTACAATAAAGAAATTTTATATTGGATCTTGCTTCCTGGAGTAATCTGAAGAATCACTTCCCAGTGCAGACCAAACATAACCGGTACAGGACGTCTAAAGCTGAAGAAGTCTCATCTCCACTAAAGCCCTAAGTCTGAGTCAGCTTTTAAAGTGACTCAGCAATATGTGAGTGTAACCAGTCTCATTTTTTTAATTTTATCTCTTTTATGACAATATTACTCTATGTATTTGTGCTTTATTGTTCTAGATATTCCCATTTTTAATCAAGTCTGGTAATATATATTTTTTATTTTTGCATGTTCTGAGTGCTCTCACCACATTTTTATCTTTCAAGAGTACAGCACTGATATCTGTGGAGGATCCCGCTGGAGCCTTCATAGACAATGCTATTTTTCACACATTCCTCACAATGGACAGCTGTAGGAACCAACAAAACCTGACTCCGCCATGTTCAAGTGTAGGGGATAAACAAATGACAAAGTAGTCCCTGTTTTGTTTCATAACTTTTGACTGCCTTCAAAGTTCAGTGAAATTCCAACACGGTCAAAGTGAGTATTTGAAAAATATTGTATCTTTAAGAAAATTCTCAATTTTGAGTGCATTCCAAAAGTGTATAGATCAATTGGTGGTTACTTATCTTTTCTGATCGCTGTAGCTGGAGGTAAGTTTTACTCGGGTAGATAAAGATTTTGTCAGATGAAAAAAACAAAAAATGGTAAGCCGTAGAGATGTAGTCTATTAAATGAGCACTATAGGGTCAGGAACACAAACGTATTCCTGACCCTATAGTGTTAAAACCACCATGTAGCCACCCTGGTTCTTTCATGCCTCTAAAAATGAAGTAAACTCTTACTTGAATTCAAGCCTGCAGCTGCATAGTTTGTCCATGTTTCCTTTAGACCTGCCCACTGCCTGCTGACATCATTAGAAGTGGTAGACTGATCCAATCACAATGGATTGGCTGAGACTGACAAGGAGGCAGATCAGGGGCAGAGCCAGCATGATTCAAACACAGCCCTGGCCAATCAGCATCTCCTCATAGAGATGAATTGAATCAATGAATCTCTATGAGGAAAGTTCAGTGTCTGCATGCAGAGGGAGGAAACACTGAATGTTTGGATGCATTTTAGGCAGCAATGCCCCAGGAAGCACCTCTCACAGCCATCTGAGGAGTGGCCAGTGGAGTTATCACTAGGCTGTAATGTAAACACTCAATATTCTCTGAAAAGACTGTGTTTACTGCAAAAAGCCTGAAGGTAATAATTCTACTCACCAGAACAAATGCAATAAGCTGTAGTTGTTCATGTGACTATAGTGTCCCTTTAAGTATATGGACAGGAGTTTACCCTATTTGTTATGCATTAGGTTTATACGTTATAAACACTTTATAATTAACATGCATAAAAGCAATAGACTGCATTTCTGTAAATCCCCAGACTTTGCAGCAAGTGCTGACCAAACCAGGAAGTGGCCCACCCAGCCACGATACTCCTGTAAGTTTATGGCTCTCTAGTTTAGCTGTTAGCTTTATAATGGAAAAATCTGACACCTAAATCAACTCCCTGAATTCTGTAATTCACAGCATCTCAAGATTTTAAAAGTACTTTGATGGACAGAAGAGAGTGTATCACACATAGGGGAGCGGGGCTCGGGGCTTAAAGCTGCAGTGTGATCTTCACATGGCTCCTATTGTATGATACGTACCACGTGGGCTTCTTCATTAGTTGAGGTTCAGCACTATGTTGATGGGAAAGGCAATTAAGGATTTTAAATTTAAAAGTAACCATGCCCCATGTACCCAAGTTTGGGGGCAAATTACAGATTCTATCAGTCTTTGATACACTTTGTTAATAAGGAAGGGGTTAACGGTATGAAATTTGTATTCTATTTTCTACACTTCCATATTAAACAATCACTGAACAGCAATTGACTGTCATTTCTATCCACCTTTTTAATCCCATTGTAAAGTTTAGTGAGGTTGCCTCGAAACCCCAAATTAATTTCCTTGAGATTGCTTTTATTCCTGACAAACTACTGACTGCGCAGAACAACATTGGAATCTTGCAATTAAATGGAACTAAATATAAGTGACATGCTCCGTATCGGGAGTTGGAGTGCCTAGGTGTGGAGACTGGTGATAATGATCTGGAATCATACAAACAGCTGCTATAATGAAGGTTGTTTCATGATCACTTTTATGGGCCTGGGACCTTCCTGCACTGCAGTCCACAAGCAATTGGCTACACTTAGGAGCTGCGTTTAGGTAATGAAAGGATGAAGTTAATTACCAGTCCTATTTAACTGCTGTGATTAGTTCCATGCCTGTTTTTTTATCTTCTCTCGGAATACTGAATTCATTTTCTGTAATCCCATTTTGTGGTCCTGGGTGTTCATTTCATATTCCAAATGGAGATCCGGCTGCTGCATTCAGCAAAGTCGAATCCTATCGGGCGCACACAAGGCAGATTGTGCTAGTTTAATGGCTATTTTTATCTATTAATGAAAAGGAACATAGAAAGTTCTGTCGACACGCCATTGTTCTTCCGTGTAGCCATTGTTGTTCCATGCACCATAACTACCCATTTTTTTTATGCCTGTCATGGAACTATGAGCTCCTATACACCTTTTTTTTTTTGTACAACCTGCATCTGTTAACCCCTCATCCTATCACTAGTTTCTAAATGGAAGGACACATTATGACATTTAGTGTGAGTTTAGGAGGTGAAAATGGAAGGATTACCTCAAAACGTTCTCTCCTTGGTTTCTGTAGAAGCTGGCAATTTGCAGAGAGTGAATTAAAGTTTTTTACCCCCAGATTTAATGTTTTTTTATTTATTTTTTTGTTCATTATCTATTCAATGCATTAAAAGTATCTGTGTGTCATCTTTTCAAGAAACACGACAAGCACCATAAACACTATAACGATTATGGTTCCAGGAGTGCCCTGGGTTAAGCTCCAATGAAGCAGTCAGGCTGTTTTTGAACGGTTTGACTTCTTACCTGGAATCCAGCGGGCATTGCTCCCTGCCCCTCTACCATCCACAGATAGAAGGGCTTAGCTCACGAAAGCCAATGGAAGTTCATGCTGAAGGACTTCCGGCTCTCTGGTGATGAAGGCGGGATTTGCACCGAGCGATCTCGGGTAAGAAGTCAAACAGTTTGAAAAATATTTGATTTCTAACAGTGTGTGTGTGTGAGTGTGTGTGGGGGGTGGGGTGGGGGATCTGCAGTGGTTATGGTATTTGTTGTGGTTCTAAACTAGTAATGAAAGACCAATTACAGATGCTTACACTTATAGATGGAGACTTACAGATGCTGAAAAATTATACATTATCTGTCTGGCCCCGCCCCCTCTGACTGAACACAGTGACCTGTGCATGGCCCCGCCTCCTCAGACTGAACAGTGATCTGTGCATGGCCCCGCCACCTCAGACTGAACAGTGATCTGTGCATGGCCCCGCCACCTCAGACTGAACAGTGATCTGTGCATGGCCCCGCCCCCTCAGACTGAACAGTGATCTGTGCATGGCCCCGCCCCCTCAGACTGAACAGTGATCTGTGCATGGCCCCGCCCCCTCAGACAGAACACAGTGATCTGTGCATGCCCCCCGCCCCCTCAGACAGAACAGTGATCTGTGCATGGCCCCGCCCCCTCAGACAGAACAGTGATCTGTGCATGGCCCCGCCCCCTCAGACAGAACAGTGATCTGTGCATGGCCCCGCCCCCTCAGACTGAACACAGTGATCTGTGCATGGCCCCGCCCCCTCAGACAGAACACAGTGATCTGTGCATGGCCCCGCCCCCTCAGACAGAACACAGTGATCTGTGCATGGCCCCGCCCCCTCAGACAGAACACAGTGATCTGTGCATGGCCCCGCCCCCTCAGACAGAACACAGTGATCTGTGCATGGCCCCGCCCCCTCAGACAGAACACAGTGATCTGTGCATGGCCCCGCCCCCTCAGACAGAACACAGTGATCTGTGCATGGCCCCGCCCCCTCAGACAGAACACCGTGATCTGTGCATGGCCCCGCTCCTCCCATGGTAATCCCTTGGAGGGAGAGCCAGGGCCAGAATGGACACTTCAGAACTAGCAGATACACGCACACACACCTCATATTGCTGCCACACGCACACACACCTCATATTGCTGCCACACTCACACACACCTCATATTGCTGCCACACTGTCCATGCACACACAACAACACATACTGCTACTAATCACACCATTAGCCTTGCACACTGCTACACCAACTACTACAACATGCTGCTTCCAACATTATTACTCACACACACACACACACGCTGCTTGCAACATTTTGCACACCCTCTGCACAAACCCACCGACACAAATAGAAACTCATTCAGACACAGATATGCACTTAAACATTTATACACACGCTCACTTTTTTTGCACAACAAATTTTGCCTCTTAATGCTTTCATCCTAAGCCTGGAATTTTACTATGTGTGCCAATGTTTTTCCATCCATACCAGAAGCACATGGGTTATGCTGGCCTTATTGCATCAGACACATGTCTATCATTCCTGTCCAATCTTCTGCTGTAGCCAGAGGGTGTTTCTGGAAGACCTCATCAGGTGTAATTTCAAATCACTCTAACAATTTTCTGGGAATTTGATCATGACTGATTTCACTCATACGCTTACAAGACTTGATGTCAAGTTACCACATCGTTACTGTAATAACACTTTCTCTTTAACCCCTTAAGGACACATGACATGTGTGACATGTCATGATTCCCTTTTATTCCAGAAGTTTGGTCCTTAAGGGGTTAAAGGGATACTGAGCTGTATTCCTGGCACTATCGCTCCCTCTGCCTCCCCCCTCCCTGCACATCACAAAACTAATGCACATGTGCGGTAAATACCGCGCGCACATTAGACCTCCCCATTGAATCAATGCTTTCCTATTTGGAAAAATCTGACGGATGTCCAGCGTCCGATACATGACCAAAAGTCCGCTACGATGCAAGAAGAGCCTCCAGTGGCTGTCTGGGAGACAGCCACTGAAGGCAGACTTAAAGCTGCAATGTAAACATTGCAATTTCTCTGGAACTGCAATGTTTAACATGGCAGCACTAAGTGCAATAGGGACACTGCACCCAGACCACTTCAATTAGCTGAAGTGGTCTGGGTTCCTAGCTGAAGTGGTCTGGGAATCTGTGGCACCAAATGCACTCTGTGTGGGAGGGAAGGGACTTATCTCCCCAAAATTCCTAGCTCTATTTGCAATTTGACCAATGTTTCAAACAAAGTACTTTTTCCGATATTAAGCCTCATGCGTGCCATAACATGAAGGATTTTGGCAGTAAACAAACTAACAAAAAAAACAAAAACAAAAAAACAACACAACCTCTTTTTCAGTTGATGGTATTTTTAAGATTTATTTTCTTTTTTTTTAACTTGACTGTAACCCATTTGTGCTAAAAGTGAAACAAAACTAATAGCTTTGTTAGAAATATATAAATTCTGTTTTAGGTTAAGACATTTCTAATTCAATGCACATACATTTTAAGTGAAATGTTTACCTTGCTTGGCCCAGCTAATCGAGCTCAGGCTTGTGCGTGTTTGTTTTTTCTTGAACTCTTTAGTGGAGATCAATTAGGACCATCAACTTCATGTAAAACCAATATCTCTTGCAGGAACAGCGAGTGTCGGGTCATTACTGACTCCACCCCCCATGATCAGAAGTGTTTTCTAATAAAAATGTTCAACATAAAAAGCTGAAAAATGAAGAAAATAGCTTATTTGCTTATCTTAGCTTATCTGCTTTGGAAAAGGAAAATAATTCTCCTTTAATCAAATATGTGCACAGAAAACAAAAATGTTATTATTAATTAGCCAATTTAATTTTGTTAGTAATACGTTATAGGTTATCATGCCTCCCAAGTGTCCCTATTTTCTATCCTAATGTCCCCTCTTTTCTAGGATCTCCATATTGTTGGTGTGTCTGAGTGTATAACAGAACTCCACAGCAATAATACTCCCAGTAATGTGTCTTTAATCTGCAATAAATGTGTTTAGAAATCAGTCTGTGTAAATAACATACATTGTTCTTATTCTAAATTACATTTTAATTGCATAATTTGTTATCAGAAAACTGTTACTTCAAGTTATTGTTGCTAAAGGTGGTTCTTCAAGCTATTGAATCGTAAGGTGCAATGGCCTCTCCATTTCATCTTTATTTTTGTTAAAGGGACACTATAGTTACCAGAACAACTACAACCTATTGAATTTGTTCTGGTGAGTAGAATCATTAACTTCAGGCTTTTTGGTGTAAACTCTGTGTTTTCAGAGAAAATGCAGTGTTTACATTACAGCCTAGGGATACCTGCACTGGCCACTCCTCAGATGGCTGTTAGAGGTGCTACCAAAGGGCAATGCTGCACAGTGTGACTGACATTCAGTACCTCCCTGGAAATCTTAAGGAAGGGAGGACATGACTGCTGGCAGGGATAAGGGGTTGGGTTATAGGGGATACATTGTGGCACATGGGGGGCATAAAAATGGGGAAAAATGGGAGGGTACTCACCAGTTCCCCGGGCAGAGGTGTAGTGCTACTAGCTTCCCCTGGGACTGTTTAAAAAAAAAAAAAATTATTACACAAATTTTACCAAAAAAAAAAAAATAATAATAATTTACAGGAGTTTGGAATACTTATCCTCTACTTCTGTTTACTTATCTTTCCCTCATCTGGCATCGAGAGAATGGCTGCAGCTGTTTCCAAGGACGATGTGGTAGCCTTATTACAGGCGTACCTTGAATCCCATGGCTCCGGTGCGTTGAAGGAGGTGTTAGCCGGGGTGGATAACCGCCCGGCTCCTGCTGCTGCTTCAGGGACTTCGCTCCAGGCTGATGGCGGTAGGAGAGCCAGGCGTTCAAAGCCTCCTACGCGCCTGTCCCCCAGTCCGGTATCCACAAGAAGAGGTCGTCAGCGGGGTGAGCGGATCGGCACCGCGAGGTCTTCCCCGGTGAGAGCTGGTCGGAGATCGGTGGAGGCCATCATCGTTGGTGGACAAGATGGCGGCGTGGCGGGAAGATCTCGTAGCCCGCCGTCTCTTCCGGTCCCAACGGCGGGAAGAGAGAGGTCACCGGAAGTGAGTGCACGCGTCGGCGTGCGTCAAGGCGCCGGACGTCATCACCAGGCGCAACCGGAAGTGACGCGCCCCGGCGGCGCACAGGACCCGGAAATTACACGTAACGTCGGCGCCCTGTCCGGAACACGGAGTTCACAGGGCGCCGGACGCAGAGGACGGTCGGCAGGGAGGAGAGGAGACATCAGGAGCGCACAGACAGCCGGAAGCAACCCCCATCACCCTGAGGCAGCCGGTTTCGGCGAATTTCACCTGGAGCACAGCTCAGGTCCTGCTGCAGATGTCCCCAGGAGGTCTTGGTCTGATTCTGATTCGGAAGCAGAGGAGGTTTCGGTGCCAGCAGTTCCCCAGCGGTCTGGTGAGTGGTTGCATTGCGCTAGCGTGCCAGGGACTGGGGCCCAAGATCAGTCTAGTGAGTGTTTGCGCCTGCTTAGGACCCTAGTGGCCAGTTTTCCTTCACACCTTACTGGGGTACAGGGATTCCCAGGGCAGGCTGAGGTTCAGGTGCAGGGATGTTCACAAACCCCTAGGGGTCAGCCTTCTGGGGCTTTTCGTGCGGGTTCGGTGGGATGTGATCTTGCTCCGTTAGGTTTGCATGTCCCTATGGACACGCAAGACAAAATATGTAGAGGTGAGTATGTGGATCTGCTGTCCTTGGTCTCTCCTGACAAGGATTCCGTGGACAGACCGCGCCGTGGAGAGGTTCCAGAGGCGGAAAAAGGTAAGCAGATACCCAGAACCTTTGGCAATTGGTTGCAAGGGTTTAACATATTTGCCAGTATCCTGGTGCGCCGTTTCCCAGATAAGGCTCCTGCCCTGTTTGGGTATTTGGACCTAATTTGGGGAGCGTATAAAATCTATGGCGGTCAATGCTGGTATCGGTATGACCAGCAATTCCGACAAAAATTGGCGGTGTGCCCGGGGATGGATTTCGGCGTTCAGGATGGCAGTCTCTGGCTGTTAATTATGACTCCCAGTAGACCATCCCCCTTTCCCGGGCCTGCCGGAGGGACCTCCGGCTCCTCTGCGGGGCAAAGAAAAGGCGTATGTTGGCTCTTTAACGAGAGCCACTGCCGCTGGTTCAGCTCCTGTAGGTTCCGCCATGAATGTGCACACTGCGGGGGAGCTCACCCAGCTGTGCGCTGCTTCAGGAAGGGGAAGCCAGGGTCTGGAAAGGGTCCATCTCGAGACGACATATCTAGGGGAGAGGACGCCGGTGGACGCCCGAAGGATGCGCCCGTGGCTCGCCCGGTATCATAGGGGTCGCGATGCGCAGACATTGTTTGACGGGTTTCAGGTAGGTTTCTGGATCCCTTTTGTTCCCTCTTCCTCGCCTCTGTTTGCGGACAATCTCCGCTCGGTTAAGGGCAAGGAAGATATTTTACAGGAAAAATTGCAGGTTGAGGTGCAGGCGGGTCGCATGGCTGGCCCATTTCTTGCGCCTCCCTTTCCTAACTTACGTGTTTCCCCTCTGGGCTTGGTTCCCAAAAAGGACCCAGGTTCCTTTCGGTTGATCCAACACCTGTCCTATCCGTCCGGTCAATCGGTAAATGATGCCATTGGCAAGGACATTTGTCGAGTGCGATATGCCTCGTTTGATAGGGCTTTGCAGTTGGTTCGCCGGGCCGGTCCCGGTGCTTTGTTGGCGAAGTCTGACATAGCGTCAGCTTTCCGTCTTTTGCCGGTTCATCCCTCCTGTTTTCACCTATTAGGATGTTTTTTTCAAGGGGTTTTTTACTACGACATGTGTTTACCCATGGGTTGTTCTATTTCTTGTTTTTATTTTGAAATGTTTTCCTGTTTTCTGGATTGGGTAACGAGGCAGGAGGCGGGTCTGGAATCGGTTACTCATTACTTGGATGATTTTCTTTTCGTTGGCCCTCCGGGTTCGGGTGAGTGTGAGCGGCTGTTAAACACATTTAGGGCAGTCATGGGATACTTCGGGGTCCCCGTCGCGGAGGCTAAGACGGTGGGTCCGGTTCAGGTCCTGTCGTTTTTGGGGATTGAGATCGACTCTGTCGGTATGGTTTTCCGGCTGCCAGATGAAAAGTTGTCGTTCCTCTTGAGGCTGATTGACCTGGTTCGTGGGGCGAGGAAGGTTCAGTTGCGACAAATGCAGGTGCTCCTGGGGCACTTGGCTTTCGCGTGCCGAGTTCTTCCCATGGGACGTGCGTTCTGCAGGCGCCTTTCTCTGTCCACGGTAGGGGTTCGGGAGCCTTTTCATTTTATCCGAGTCACGAGGTGGCTGCGCACGGACCTCCAGGTGTGGAGCTCCTTTTTGGAGCGATACAATGGACGCTCCTGTTGGTTGCTGGAGGCGGCGTCTAACGCAGAGTTGAACCTTTTCACGGATGCGTCCAGTTCCGTGGGGTTTGGGGCATACTTTCAGGGTCAGTGGTGCGCAGAGGCATGGCCGGCACACTGGCTGGGCTTGGATGTTATGCGCAACCTGACGTTTTTAGAGCTGTTTCCCATCGTGGTATCTTTGGAGCTCTGGGGGGAGGATCTAGGCAACCGGACAGTGGTTTTTCACACGGACAACATGAGTGTTGTCCATGTGATTAATCGTTCAACCGCCAGTTCCCCTCCTGTTCTTGCGCTCCTGCGACGGTTGGTACTTCTTTCATTAAAGTTTAATGTTTGGATAAAAGCTTGTCATGTTCCGGGTGTTCATAACGTGGTAGCTGACTCTCTTTCTCGGTTTCAGTGGGACCGTTTTCGGGAGTCGGCTCCAGCCGCGGAGGCAGTGGGTATCCGATGCCCGGTTTCCTTATGGGAGATCGATTTGGAGGATTGAGAGGCTTGGTGTCGGACTCCTTAGCTGACTCTTCCTGGAAGGCATATCAAGCCGTCTGGCGGACATGGCTCTCCTCATTTTCGCAGAGCCTGGTGTTGGGGTCGGAGTCCGGGCGATTGGAGGCGACTTTAATAATGTTGGAGTCTATGTTGGCGCAGGGTAAGTCTTGCTCGGCGGCCGAGAAGGCATTAACCGCCCTGTCCTTTCTGTGCAGGTTTATGGGTTGGCAAGATGTTTCTCGGTGGTTCGGAATTCAGCGAGTTATCCGGGGTTGGAGACTTCGGAGGGTCCCGGATCGGGGCTACGGGCGGCAGGTTCTGTCCAGTCCGTCTTTGCTCAGTCTATTTGCAGATTAGGCCGATGGGGTGTCTTTCCTTTTTGATTCATAGGGATGGGTCCCCCCTCACTCGTTATCAATTCTCAGCCAGGTTCCGTGCTGCCTTGGTGGCATGCGGGGTGGATCCTCGTTATTACTCTGCTCACTCTTTCCGTATAGGGGCGGCCACCCAGGCTAGTTTGTGGGGTTTCTCAGACGCAGCGATCCAGCGCTTGGGTAGATGGGGTTCACGGCGCTATAGGTCCTATGTCAGACCTCATTTACTATAATGCATTTTCTCCGTAGGTCCTCGGCCCCGCTGCATTTGGATTCTGGGACATTCCTACGTATATTGGGCAGCGCGGCGAGCTGAGGAGCGGCCCTACGGGAGAAATTTGGGGGTTTCCTATGAGATGGCCAGGGTAAGGTGGAGGGGTATTAGGGGTATGTTGTGGCAGCAGCTGTATGCCGAATGCGTATCCCTTCGGAGGTACGTGTCCGGGCCAGTGACTCTGGTGCTTCATGCAGGGGGAAATGACCTAGGGCGCAGTAGGTCAGTGGACCTCCTGCATGCGATTAGACACGATCTGGCTAGGTGTATGGCTCTGTTCCCCGATGTGACCCTTATTTGGTCGGACATAGTGTCCAGGCCGTGTTGGCGTTCGCTGCCTCATGCCAAGGGTGTTGAGCGTAGTAGACGGAAGCTGAACGTGGCCATTGGTAAGTTTGTCCGCCGGCTGGGCGGTTTTGTAATTAGGCACAGGGAGTTGGAAGGGGACAATTCCAACCTGATGCGAAAGGATGGGGTTCACCTCTCCCTCATAGGGTTAGATATCCTGAATGCGGGTCTGCAGGCGGGTATTGAGGAGGCGCTGGCTGCGGGGGGCGCGGTTCCTTCCAGGGGAGCAGGTAGGGAGGAACCGCGGTGGCGGTAGTCCTGGCCAGCGAAGAGGTTCGGAGGAAAGTGCCCAAGCGGCTTGGAGAGTCGCAGCCTGCTGAGAGCTGATGGCGGGGGCAGGCTGCATCGGACTCGTGGGATTCATTTGATAGAGCTGTCTGTTGGTAATCCCCCAACAGCTGACAGGTTGTGGACGCTGGTGATTTATGTGAATTTTGTTAATAAAGCTGTGGCCGTTGCCCTTACCCATACAAAAGGTGTTGTGTATTTATTGGGCAACGGGTGGTGGGAGTTTTGGTCCGGGTCAGCAGTCAAGTGTCTCCACTCTCTGCATGGTGACACTGAACTTTCCTCATAGAGATGCATTAATTCAATGCATTTCTGTGAGGCAATGCTGATTGGCCAGGGCTGTGTTTTGCTTATACTGGCTCGGCCACTGATCTGCTTCCATGACAATCTCAGCCAATCCAATGATTTCATATGGGAAAGCATTGCGATTGGCTCAGCTCATAACTTCTGATGATGTCAGCCAAGAAGGCAGATCAGGGGTAGAGCCAGCAGCAGCAGACTGGAATAAAAGTAAGATTTTTACTATATTTAGGTGGTGAGGGGGTAGGGGGGCTAGATGGTGCTTTTAACACTATAGAGTCAGGAATTCATGTTTGTGTGACTGACCCTATAGTGATTCTTTAACCCCTTAAGGACACATGACATGTGTGACATGTCATGATTCCCTTTTATTCCAGAAGTTTGGTCCTTAACCCCTTCAGGACCGCTGACGGTTCAGGACCGTCAGCGGTAAAACGTGCGTTTGGACCGCTGACGGTCCTGAACCGTCATAACGGTCTGGGGCTACTTACCTGATCGCCGTCGGTCCCACGGCGGCGATCAGTGCTCCACCCGGTCCAGGGGGACTGCCTGTCTGCCCGGGCAGTCCCCCCTCGGCAGATCAGGACCCCACGGCCATGTGATCACTCGATCACATGACCGCAATAGGGGTCTTTGTATCTGCCTGCAGGGGGACTGTCTGTGCTGACAGGCAGTCTCCCTGCAAGTAAAAAATCCAAAAAATAAAGTAAAAAAAAAACCAGTGTAAAATCAGTGTAAAAATAAATAAATAATATGTGTATATATATATGATATATATACATGTATTATATCTATATATAATATATGTATATGTATCATATATATATATAATGTCATATTAAGTGTATTTTTATATTTATATATACGTATATTAATATAAAAATACACTTATATTTAAATTACACACGAATATATACAATATATATATAATTGCTATATATATGGTATATATATATTATTATAAAATACAAATAATATGTTAATAAAAATAAATAACAAAAAATAAAAATAATTTTTAATAATTATAAAAAAATATTTATATATGCAATTTTATTCTAACAGTATTTTGATATATATATATATATATATATTTATATCAAAATATACTTAGAATGTAATGATATATATATCTATGTATAAATAAATAAATAAAAACAATACGAAATATACATATGTCCATATACATAATTACATAAATAATTTCATAAATATACACGTAGACGTCAAATATATAAATATGTATATATATTAAAATTCTACATGTGTATTTATGTAATATTTTTACCTAATTAAGTAATTTTAATGATTGCAATTTGAGGGACCTGCCTGCCAACCCAGGCCGAAAGTCCAGATAATTTAATTTGCTAGCACTGTGTTTAACCCTGTAACTTTCTATGACACCCTAAAACCTGTACATGGGGGTACTGTTTTACTCGGGAGACTTCGCTGAACACAAATATTAGTGTTTCAAAACAGTAAAACATATCACAGCGATGATATTGTCAGTGAAAGTGAATTTTTTTGCATTTTTCACACACAAACAGCACTTTCACTGAGGATATTATTGCTGTGATACATTTTACTGTTCTGATACACTAATATTTGTGTTCAGCGAAGTCTCCTGAGTATAACAGTACCCCACATGTAGAGGTTTTATAGTGTTTGTGAAAGTTACAGGGTCAAATATAAGGCTTGATTTTACTTTTTTTTTTTATTGAAATTTGTCGGATTGGTTAGGTTGCCTTTGAGAGCGTATGGTAGCCAAGGAATGAGAATTAGCCCCATGATGGCATACCATTTGCAAAAGAAGACAACCCAAGGTATTGCAAATGGGGTATGTTCAGCCTTTTTTAGTAGCCACTTAGTCACAAACACCGGCCAAAGTTAGCGTTTCTTGCATTTTTAACACACAAACAAATATAAATGCTAACTTTGGCCAGTGTTTGTGACTAAGTGGCTACTAAAAAAAACTGGACATACCCAATTTTGAATACCCTGGGTTGTCTACTTTAAAAAAAATATGTACATGTTAGGTGTGTTTCGGGGATTTATGACAGATAACGGTGTTACAAGGTCACTATTGATACATTTAAAATATATATATATTGAAACAGCAATTTCCTACTTGTATTTATAGGCCTATAACTTGCAAAAAAAAAGCAATAAAGCATGTAAACACTGGGTGTTTTTAAACTCGGGACAAAATTTTGAATCTATTTAGCTGTTTTTTTCATTAGCTTTTGTAGATAAGTAAAAGATTTTTCAAGTAAAAGTCCAAAAACATGTTTTTTTTTTAAATTTTTCACCATATTTTATTATTTTTTTTAAATACAATATTGGACATAATACAAATAATGGTATGTAAAGAAAGCCCCTTTTGTCCTGAAAAAAACAATATATAACTTGTATGGGAACCGTAAATGAGAGAGCGGAAAATTACAGCTAAACACAAACACCACAAAAGTGTTAAAACTGCTCTGGTCCTTAACCCCTTCAGGACGGAGTCAATAGTGCACGTTCTGATCAAAACAAAACGTAAACAAAAACTGGAATTTGCGCTATATGTCTGTTCAACCGTAATTCACCTCTTTCATATTAAATGCACCCACACTTATTATATATCATTTTGTGCAGGAGAAACAGGGCTTTCATTTCATATAAAATATTTATATATGAAACAATTTATTATGAATAAAATAAAAAAAAAACTGTAAGAAATTAGAATTTTTTTTTTTAATTTGTAGTTCCGCCTCACATTTTAGCTGTAAATGTCATAATACTGTTAGGTTTTACTGCAACAAAATGCACATATTTGTAATCAGCGATGTCTCACGAGTACAACAGTACCCCCCATTAACAGGTTTTATGGTGTTTTGGAAAGTTACAGGGTCAAATATAGAACGTTCCATTTTCAAATTGAAATTTGCCAGATTAGTAATGTTACCTTTGAGACGGTGTGGTAGCCCAGGAATGATAATTACCCCCATAATGGCATACCATTTGAAAAAGTAGACAACCCAAGGTATTGAACGTGGGGTATGTTTAGTCTTTTTTAGTAGCCACTTAGTCACAAACACTGGCCAAAGTTAGCGTTCATATTTGTTTTTGTGTGAAAAAAGCAAAAAACTAATATTTGGCCAGTGTTTGTGACTAAGTGGCTACTAAAAATGACTGGACATACCCCATTTGCAATACCTTGGGTTGTCTACTTTTGCAAATGGTATGCCATCATGGGGGTAATTCTTATTCCTGGGCTACCATACGGTCTCAAAGGCAACATAACTAATCTGGCAAATTTCAATGTCAAAAAAATGAAATGCGAGCCTTATATGTGACTCTCTAACTTTCCAAAAAACCATAAAACCTGTACATGGGGGGTACTGTTATTCTCGGGAGATTTCACTTAACACAAATATTAGTGTTTTAAAACAGTAAAACATATTACAACAATAATATAGTCCATAAAAGTGCTGTTTGTTTGTAAAAAATGCAAAAAACGTCACTTTTACTTAAAATATCATCATTGTAATACAATTTACCAGTTTTAAACACTAATATTTGAGTTCAGCGAAGTCTCCCGAGTAAAACAGTACCCCCTATATACAGGTTTTATGGTGTCTTGGAGAGTTACAGGGTCAAATATAGTGCTTGCGAATTAAATTCTCTGCACTTTTTCCCTGTGTTGTCAGGCATGTCAATCAAATTTTAATTAATTAAATGACATAATTATGTTAAACAATTACTTAAATATACACGTAGAATTTTAATATATATGCATTTATAGGTATTTAAATTCTACGTGTATACTAATGTAATCTTTCATGTAATTATATGTATTTATCTATCTATATATATTTGCGGTTATTTGTATTTTATATATAGATAGATATATATAGAATGTCATTCTAAGTGTATTCTGTTTCCAATATATATATATATTAATAACAAAATACAGTTAGAATGAAATTACATATGAATATATAATTTATTTTAAATTTTGTTTAAATATTTTATTTATTTATTTTATTATTTTATTTATTTATTATTGTAATTATACGTATATATATATAATATATATATGTAGATCTATTATATATATAATATATATATACATATTATATATGTAACGTCATTCTAAGTGTATTTTAATACTAATATATATACTAATATTAATATTAAAATACATTACGTATGACGTTACATATATATAATATGTATATATATTATATATATAATATATATACATATATTATATATATATATATATATATATAAATACTTGTATTTTATTTTAACATGTGTATTTAATTTTTTTTTTACACTACCTACCAGCAGGGGGACGCTCTAATATTTTAGACAGTCCCCCTGCTGGCAGATCCATAGCCAGCTATAGGGGGCCATGTGATCGCTCTTTGAGAGCGATCACATGGCCCCCGGGGGCCTCATTTGCCGGAGGGGGGCTGCCTGGGCTCTCAGGCAGACCCCCAGAAGAGGATCGCGGCGGAGGTAAGTATAGCTTACCTCCTGGGGGCTTCAGCCGTTACGGCGTTCTATGCCGCCGCAACGGCTTTAAAGCCCTTTAAAGCCGCGACGGCATAGAACGCCGTAACGGCGTTAAGGGGTTAACGTACAAACATCGCAAAAACAGGCCGGTCCTGAAGGGGTTAAGGGGTTAAATAAATGATGACACACTGTAATATGTCATGTGTTATTGTTCATCTGAGGTTGTATTTACCTAATTTAAGACCTGCTAAGGAACAGGTGATTGTAATTATATCCTGATGTGTAAAGAGGGTGTATAAATCAAAGAGGGTGTACTTTTTCCCACATGACTGTATGTGCTATGTGTACAAAGGTACTTCTGTATTTCTATGTGTCTCATTTAAATTCGCTATCGGTTCACAAACATTTTGGGTCTGTCAAATAAAAATGCATGCATGGCTTGGTGTCTTAAGTTATTTGTCGGAGGATGTTTTTAATTTGTGAATGCAACTGACGATCTAAGATTGCCATTAGTGATTCATCTAGTAAATGCATATTAAATCTATTAATTATGAGTAAATTGATTCCTGCTTTGGCTCGTTTCATTGAAGTGAACCGCTTTCTCTGTAGGGGGCTCAGACATACTGGGATTTGAGCCCTAAATGCTTGTTCAGTCACTTGTCTCAAAACAATGTATTAAATCCAATTTATAAGGTACTTAAATTATAGGAGGTGAGCGTTTCTGCGCTATTATTGAGGCCCCTTGACCCAAGAGCCAATCCACTACAAATATTAATTCTAAGCCAAGCTATAACACATCCCTTTGGGGACGCTTTGTGATTTACATAATGATTTCTGTGTTAGCTTAGATATATTTCCTGTCAAACTTAATTCAATCATTGTACTACTCGTTTAGTGTTAATGCAGGTTATCTATGTAATATACATGTTTCAAATTAAAGGTAACACATGTAATATCTGCCTACATCTACCTTGCTATATCCTTGGTTTATAATGAAGACATGGAATTTAAGGGGAAATTCGAGATTTAAGATCTCTAGTAGTTAAGATTTGAAGGCTCTTAATTTGGCTCAAAAGTGTGAGTGACCAATTGGCGTTATATATTATACCATTTTTTTCACTATACAGTTTTGCACTATGTTGTGCCATATTTATTTTCCCTAGTAGAGCAACCCCTACACTTTATATTTGCGCTAATTTAAGGGGGAAACCGGATTTAGTGCTCGTCATTCACTTAAGTGTGAACTGTCTGCAAATCGTTTTGAATTCCAAGTAAATCATTTTTTGCTGTTGTTGTTGCCTGCAAGATATATATATGTGAGTCTCTGTGCATATAAGGTTTCTCTCAAATATATCATTACCGCAAATCCATTCTTTTTCATTTTATTCTCCCAGCCGCTTAACTTTAGGCTGGGCATAGTATATGGTTGTAATGTCCTCCCATTCTCTGACTTGTCTAGTAGTGGCAATTCCATTCAATGGAGGTTCTTGTGCACCCCGGGTTGGCGCAACCTTTTATTTTTGTTCATTTATATAAATTACTCATGGTCATCAACTTTGAGTTGTATGTTTACAAACTGTACTAGAATGAACTCCTAAAGCGTTATATTTAAACTTGCTGTTAGAGAAGGGCAAGAGGAGCCAACAGTTACATTTTAAAGCTGCCCTGCCACCCCAAAATTATTTCTGAGCATCTCGTAAGATAAAACCTTTTATGAAATATACATTCCAACGCAGTCAAAAGATATGGCAAATTAAATGTTTTATCTATTGGAGTTTTTTTTTTTCACAACTGTCGCTAGCGATAGCCGTGAGAATCAGACATTGCCACGCTTATCACAACCCTCCTCAATCTCCCTTCACCCCTGTACTAGCCCCATTTGGAGCCTCTGTTTACCCTGTATCTACTACTATCTCTATAGGAGGTATTTATGGTTGGGACTTGGGGATTTTTCTCATCTCCTTATAGTGCACTATATTAAAGCTGATAATTAGGGGTGAGTTGCTGTTGCCATTTGGCTCATTATATCCCTACCTATACATATCCTTCTATTGACAGGCGTGGAATCCTAGTACCACTGTATATACTTTATTTATTTTTGCATTTAGCAGTAACTTTTTGTATATACTTCATTTTGATATTTAATAGCATTTTTTCTGCTTATGGGTCTATAGTGACACCCTTAGCGGTTCACAGCTACACCTGTTACCGACAGCCAGCATTATAATCCTAGACACTGCCGCTATAGTTATTTCCAGAGATGCGGTTAGTTTCATTTGATTTCTTGAATCTGACCACATCTGTCCTTTTTGTTGTTTGATTTTGTATATATGGGGTTATGCCCCTTCTTGAGACATCTGGAGTCTCTAATTGGTACACCAGTCTCTGAGTAGACACTCGGCATTACTTCCTCGGGTTATCCGGGGTTGTCGGCACAGGTGTACACCCAGAGACACTGAACTTTTTGTTCTCTGTTTTCCTGTTTACAATTGGGTTTTAATACCAAGTACCAACCTTGTGTATCATGGCTAGCTTTTTATTTGATAAATCTAAGAGAGACGTTTGGTGCAGGGACACAGATCAGGTTTTTTCTGAACAGGACCTAACTAACCTCTCAGTAAATGACAACATTATCTCATCCTTTAACCGTTTGACTAATCTCTTCCAACAACAAATCAAAACAGGATGGGAAATCGCGTCACTTGACAACTATTTAAAGAAAGACCTCATTCCAAGGGGCCTAAGGGTACAAAACATACCAGCATCACACATAGAGGAGGAGGAATTTACTAAAGAGTGGGAGGAAGCCGCAGGTATATGCTCCAAAAGATTTATGGAGATACTCTGCAAATTCGAGACAAAAAGATTAGAAAGAGTTAATAAAGAGGTGGATGAACAGATTGACAGGATTGCAGCTTTTAAAGATGAACCTAATTTTGAATCTTTAGAAACAAAACTCAAGAATAACTTGGATAAATTCCAACAGAACATAAAAATTCGTAAGCATTCCAAGTTCATTAGGGATAATAATGATTTCAAGAGTGGGAATGTATACAAGAGAAGCAGAAATTTTAGGAGGAGTTTCTCTGAACCAATTTCAACATCAGAGTATGAGACGAGTGGTTCAGACCATGAAAATTCCTCTAAAGGGGGAATGTCGGTTCCGGTTGAACGTAATACCAGAAGTATATTGAAAAAAGGTGGGGTCTCTTTTTTAGGGCAACCCAATATGGAGGAAAGCCTAGCCCCTCGGACAAGGAACAGAGGCAGACCCCCTCAACAGTTCAGAAGGAGAAGGTATTAACACAAACCCCAGATAACCAAATAATCAACTTATCCTCTTACACTCCCACCAAAAATGAAATACAAATCTTGAGGCGGGGTATGTCCTTTGTTCCAGTGTCTAACTTTGATAAGTTCAACTGGACAAAGGACATACACCTCTTTGCAAGGAAACTGGCCCTTCACAAAATCCACCGCATTAAAGATGAAAAAAGGGCAAAAGACTTAGGGCTACAAGTTTCTGATATAGATGCACTGGATACTCTAGTGGATCTCCTTGTATGCAATGATGAGTCTATACAAAAACAACCCCCTTTCACACATCTGAAAAAGAAGAGCCGGTTCACTCCACATATGGCTGATTTTAAATATATAGACTTATTCGTGGAGCTAACATGCAAAGAAATCGATAAGATCAATCCGAAAGAACTCCCTAGTCAACCTAATAGCAATATTTCCCCACAAGAAAACATCGCATTGGGTAAACTAAGGGAAATGGATGAGGTGATCTTTAAACCTTCCGATAAGGGAGGCAACACTGTCATCCTAAATAAATCTGATTACATATCCATGGTATATAGATTAATCGATGACAGCGAGACATATGAGGTATTGACATGTGACCCTACACAGAAGTATCTAACCGAATTAAAAACAATCTTGGATTCGGCACTGTCACTATCACTCATATCTAAGGACGAATACAACTTTATGTTTGTTAAAAGGCCGGTTACTGCCACTTTTTACGCACTCCCGAAGGTACATAAGCAACAACCAATATTAAAGGGACGACCCATTGTCTCTGGCAGAGGTAATCTGACCCAGAATATAAGTTTATATGTGGATCAGATATTAAGAAAAGTAGTGTTTGAACTCCCCTCACATCTAAGGGACACCAAGCATACTTTAAATACCATCGAAGGAATTAAGATCAATGGCCACGCTATTTTGTGTAGTCTCGACGTGGAGAGCCTTTACAGCTCAATACCACACGAGGTGGGTCTAAGACATCTTAGAGCAATACTTGATAGCAAACCTCCTGTCTCACTTAGACATAATGAACTGGTCCAAGACTTGATGTCCTTCATTCTGACACATAACTATTTTATCTTCCAGGGTAAACACTACCACCAGGTGAGAGGCACTGCTATGGGGACGGCTTGTGCCCCCTCATATGCTAACCTCCACCTGGGGTGGTGGGAGAGTACAATGGTATTTAATGAACACATGACAAAATACACTAAGTGTATAAAAATATGGAAACGCTACATCGACGATGTGTTGATCATATGGACAGACACCCCTGACCTCTTTCTAGAATTTGTAAACATTCTGAACTCTAACTCCATCAATCTGAGACTGACAAGTGAGTTAGGTGGTAACCAAATCAATTTTCTTGATTTAACTATCTGTCTGTCAGACAAGGGGGTACTCACATCTACCCTCTTCCGGAAACCCACGTCAACCAACAGCTTATTGGAGTGGACAAGTCACCATCCACCCTCCCTTAAAAAAGGTATCCCAATAGGGCAGTATTTGCGTTTAAGACGCAACTGCACCACTATAGAAGATTTTAAATTGAAGGCCAAAACCTTACAGCTTCAATTTAAACAAAAAGGATACCCAAACAGATGCCTTAAATCCGCATATAAACGTGCACTGTTGGTAGACCGTAAAGACCTCCTAACTGATAAAAACGTCCAGTCTAATCAAGAAACCATAAGATGCATAGGGAATTATGATGCAGGCTGGCATCAAATTATGAGTATCCTGGATAGATACTGGCCCCTATTGCACCAAGACCCACACCTACAGAAGGTGATCACAACTAAGGCGTCTGTAACAGCACGCAGAGGACGAAACATTAGGGACATCCTAGTCCCAAGTCACCTGAAATCGAACACCCAGAAAATTTCTTGGTTAAAGTCTCCAGTCCTAGGCACATATCAATGTGGAAAGTGTAAGGCGTGCAAATTCATACGCCGTCCTTCGAAAACCTTTCCAGACTCCCTAGGGACACAAGAATTTAAAGTTCGCCACTTTTTCAATTGCCAATCTAAAGGTCTTGTATACCTACTCTCATGCTCATGCAACAAATTATACGTGGGAAAAACTTCCCGTATGTTTAAACTGAGGATAAGGGAGCACGTGACCTCTATTAACCCAAAAAGATTAATTGACACCCCAGTTTCAAAACATTTGAAACTCCATCATGGGGGGTCTTCTGAGGGGATACGATTTTGCGGAATTGAAAGTGTCACCCTGGGTCCAAGAAGGGGAGATTTAGACAAAAAACTACTCCAAAGGGAGAGTTTTTGGATTTATAAACTTAAAACATTGTCACCATCTGGACTCAACGAGGGTTTTTCATACACACCCTTCATCGAAGATTGAGTGCAACAGACTGGATACTATGTCCCCACACCCCCATTGATCTCTGACATATTTGCAATTTATATCTAATTAAGCTTATTTTTGCCTGATACACTTGTACATTTTGTAATATAGCGTGTAGTGTTTAGTGTAGATTTGTATATATTTCTTTACTTATTTATTTTTTATTTTTTACTCTGTCATGTTTTTCATCTTTATTATTAATTTTTTGTCATGAATACCTTACATAGGACCATAGGGATGCAGAATTGACTGTACCAGGTCCGGATATATCGGAACATTCATTTTCTGCATTTCTGCAGTGTTTTACATCCAGGGTTTGTGAGTTTTTAGAGCTGTCACAGTATATATGGGGTTAAATGGGGGTTTGGCCGGCCCATCTCATCTCACGACCCGCCCACTAACTTCAGATGGATAGGGTCTGACACGTCGGACCATGTGACCGGCATCAAGCCCCGCCCCCAATAACATCTCATGTTACCCTGGAGATTAGAGTGAATGTAGTACAGCTGATATCACACTCCCCCTGCTCCTATTGGTCAAAGGTACTCATGCCTCCTGGCACATCACATATAAAAGAGACTCATTAACAGTCTAATGTTAGCCCCTGACGAAGGTGCTCTTTTCTAGCACCGAAACGTACGTTGGGCAATTTGTTTTTTCCTCATATCACGGATATGAGCACTGGGCACTGGTGGTTTTAGCACCATGTTAATCACTTAATGTATATTTGATTTACTCTTTCTTTTCTATGCCTGTCTAGCTAGATTAACAGGGAGAGAGGCTTTATAAATTAAACCAGCAGTCCGAATTTGACTGTTATTATGACTGTCTACCGTCCTCAATCTCCCTTTACCTCTGTACTAGCTCCAATTGGAGCCTCTGTCTACTCTGTATCTATCATTAGTATTTTTTTGTAAGAGGTATTTATGGTTGTGATTTGGGGACCTATAATCCTTTTTGTACAGGATTTACAGGGAGAGAGGTTGTTTAAATTTAAAACTAGCAGTCCGAATTTGACTGCTATTAACACTGCATACCCTCCTCAATCTCCCTTCACCCCTGTACTAGCCTTATTTGGAGCCTCTGTTTACCCTGTATCTACTACTATCTCTATAGGAGGTATTTATGGTTGGGACTTGGGGATTTTTCTCATCTCCTTATAGTGCACTATATTAAAGCTGATAATTAGGGGTGAGTTGCTGTTGCCATTTGGCTCATTATATCCCTACCTATACATATCCTTCTATTGACAGGCGTGGAATCCTAGTACCACTGTATATACTTTATTTATTATTTTTTGCATTTAGCAGTAACTTTTTGTATATACTTCATTTTGGTATTTAGTAGCATTTTTTCTGCTCATGGGTCTATAGTGACACCCTTAGCGGTTCACAGCTACACCTGTTACCTATCATTAGTATTTTTTTGTAAGAGGTATTTATGGTTGTGATTTGGGGACCTATAATCCTTTTTGTACAGGATTTACAGGGAGAGAGGTTGTTTAAATTTAAAACTAGCAGTCCGAATTTGACTGCTATTAACACTGCATACCCTCCTCAATCTCCCTTCACCCCTGTACTAGCCCCATTTGGAGCCTCTGTTTACCCTGTATCTACTACTATCTCTATAGGAGGTATTTATGGTTGGGACTTGGGGATTTTTCTCATCTCCTTATAGTGCACTATATTAAAGCTGATAATTAGGGGTGAGTTGCTGTTGCCATTTGGCTCATTATATCCCTACCTATACATATCCTTCTATTGACAGGCGTGGAATCCTAGTACCACTGTATATACTTTATTTATTTTTTGCATTTAGCAGTAACTTTTTGTATATACTTCATTTTGGTATTTAATAGCATTTTTTCTGCTTATGGGTCTATAGTGACACCCTTAGCGGTTCACAGCTACACCTGTTACCGACAGCCAGCATTATAATCCTAGACACTGCCGCTATAGTTATTTCCAGAGATGCGGTTAGTTTCATTTGATTTCTTGAATCTGACCACATCTGTCCTTTTTGTTGTTTAATCACGCTTATCACAAGACAAAATCTATGGAGGTTTTTACAGTTTCATGTATGTTGCGCTCTCTACAGCACTTATGTGGGTTCCTGGCAGATGAATCGCCAGGAGTTGAAGACCAATATGGCACACCATGGGTGTACCCTCTGGGCCATGGCGCCCCAACTGCAATGTCACTATAGTGGGACTTTGCCAAGTGTGCAAAGACCACCACAGATGACAAAGCCTTTTTAAACGGTTAATATAGTTCAGAATTTTTTTTTTATTTTTTTTTACTCAAACCCACGTGATCACTTATGCTTTTAGTGCCTATAAGGAGAAGCCTATATCCTCCCTTCCTCTGCTTTGAGGGTCGTATCTCCGACCGTGTGAGAATGGACCAATCAAATGCTTCTCTATGCGTGAGCAAGGAGAACTTTGCTCAGGCGCTCTGTTTAAGGTTTACGTTCTATTGCAGAGTTTTGATGAAAATATTAGTGCCCAATAGGACATTCTAACTTAAAGGGACACTATAGTCACCTGAACAACTTTATCTTAATGAAGCAGTTTTGGTGTATAGAACATGCCCCTGCAGCCTCACTGCTCAATCCTCTGCCATTTAGCAGTTAAATCCCTTTGTTTATGAACCCTAGTCACACCTCCCTGCATGTGACTTGCACAGCCTTCCATAAACACTTCCTGTAAAGAGAGCCCTATTTAGGCTTTCTTTATTGCAAGTTCTGTTTAATTAAGATTTTCTTATCCCCTGCTATGTTAATAGCTTGCTAGACTCTGCAAGAGCCTCCTGTATGTGATTAAAGTTCAATTTAGAGATTGATATACAATTATTTAAGGTAAATTACATCTGTTTGAAAGTGAAACCAGTTTTTTTTATGCAGGCTCTGTCAATCATAGCCAGGGGAGGTGTGGCTAGGGCTGCATAAACAGAAACAAAGTAATTTAACTCCTAAATGACAGTGAATTGAGCAGTGAAATTGCAGGGGAATGATCTATACACTAAAACTGCTTTATTTAGCTAAAGTAATTTAGGTGACTATAGTGTTCCTTTAAAAAAAAAAAAAAAAAAAAAAAAAAGATTTCTGCAAAAGGGTTAAAATAAACAACCCCCCAGTAGTTATTTAACATGGTTTTTAAATTAAATGAACAAAGTGTAATATACAAATGTTCCTCTTATATCGAAAGAGTGGTAGACATCTCAAACAGCCTTTAGGTAGAAATAGCAATTATGAAGGAACCGAAGAATGCTTGTAATGGGCATAAAGCTGCAAAACACAAATATATGTATATTGTTAGAAAACGGGCATACAGAGGGTTGAAGGCTCTCCTCTCGTTATTGGCTTATAGAAAAAAAATAAAAAAATAAAATGCAATTATATTATTTTTAAACCACAATCTGACTTTTAAATGACAGATCTGCTCTCTGCAGTATTTGATTTTTATCACTAGATGGCGCCAGCTGCCTTCTCTATTTGATCATTCTGTTTTTTTCTTGCATTTAGATTAGACTACCCAAAACAGACACTGCATTTTCTTCTATTCCAGCTTGGACCTCATAGAACTCTTATAACAAAGAACACGTTGTTTTTTTTGTTTTTTTTTTGTTTTTTTTTTACATCTTAAGAACCAGTAACCTTTCTAGTCTTCATAAAATTTGGTCTTGAAAAGAATCCTAAAGTGAAGCTTAGCTTTGTCATTCCAGTAGATATTTCTGAATATCGTTTACGCATTATGGGTAAAGTATTCAAGAAACACTTAAAGTTCACATCCTTTAGCTCTTTTTGCTTTTCTTCACCGGTAGAATGTCATAGGTACAAAGGTGACTAAAATGTAAATTATAGGGATCTGTCACAGAATTCACACACATTATTCCCAAATTGGGGCCAGATATTATAATTCCTTAGGAAACAGGTAGTGAATTTGGACACCTTCTGGTACCCTACCTGCATTGTAGAAATTAGAAAGGTGAAATTGTTCTTGGTAGTTTGGTCACCCCTCTCCCTTATCCAGGTCTGCATATATATATATATAAGGATGAGTGGGTAATAAAATAAGTATTTCTACAGTCAAATTAGCCGGATTAGTGCAATAACAGTCTGTCATTTTAAAATATTACTGCTTATTTTATCATGATTTTTGTTTCTGGAAATTTTAAGAACTCTGGCACTTAACACACAAGACGCTCTGAAGTCTGTGGTGAGCTATTGTGCAAGGCTTTTACCCGATATGAGGTTTGAATGATGGGAAAAACTCCGTTTTGAATAGGAGAATACAAACCAGGGCCACATCTGCAGCAGAAAAGCATTGCTTTCTTTTAGATGTTGGTTTCAAACCTTCTCTGATCACAGATGGGAAAATTGTGCTTTAAACTTGATACTACTTGCAGAAGAAATTAACCGACTTGGCCCTTTATACAGTCACTTACTGTCAGACGGCTATTTTATTTCATGTTTGACATACACATCACGATCAGCCTTGTATGGCCTCTTCACTTGCTGCAACTGGGGCCCACCTGCAGGACTGTTCATTTGCAATTTTACTTCTGTTTACTTGTTCCTGGTACTTTTGATTTATACCCTAATCTGCTCCCAGTAGTTCTGTATGGTTGAAAACTAATTAGTCTGTCACGGTTCCTGTGTTACAGTAGCTCTCTGCATTTACCTGATAGTATTCAACTCCTGAAGAATGTATGGGTAGTTGGCTTCTCATTCCATCAATCAGTCCAAAGACACCGTGACTTGCCTTTTCCCAAATAAGAGAGACTCAAGATGTGGAACACAGAGGATCCAGGAGACGTTTAACTTTTTCCTGCCAGCCCAATGTATAGGTTCACTGTATATTCAGCTAAAGGTGACCTTGTCGTCTTCGTGCGTTCTAGATAACATACTCACTTTAAGTTGGACTCGCTTTGCGATTCATTCCTTTTTGGCTAAATTGACTGTATTTTTCCACTTTTTAAAATGTGCCTGTCATGATTAGACCATTGACTATGCATACCCATAATGCACTATAAAAGATCACAGTTCATTGACCAGCTTTGGCTAGACAAGAGCGGAACTTCATATTTTATTTTTTTAGTATATATCTGTTGCCAATTTAAATACCATTAGAAAATGATAGTGCTCTACTCAAAGGAGGGGGAAATGACCAGTTAGAGGCAGTGCTTGAGCAACTTGCAAGAACGCCTTCGCTGTCTTCCGATGCTTTTTAATAAGGTGCTGTACAGTTTATTGTGAGGGGTGGGGGCATGCTCTAGCCCAGCGTCTGCCATTTCTTTTAGCTCTGTGGTGCTAACGGAAGACGGAGAAGACCTATGGAGTGAAAGCTATGGGGTTGTTACTGTCCCCAATTTTGAACGTGCCGATTTCTATTAAAATCAGCAATTTTTATTTTTTTATTTTTTTTAATAAACCATCGAAAGAATTAGACTCAAGACACATAAAACACTTCAGCAAGCTGTTCAAAAACAACTTAATTAAGCTAAAGTTGCTTTGTTGTCTATTGTGTCTCTTTAATTCTAAATATTGGCCTGTAATTCTCTGTTATTAAAACTACAAATATTAGGATCAAGGTCACCATCATGGGGAGTACAACCCATACACAGTTAAGGCCCTGAGACGGGTAATGCAAGTCTCGAAATTGCTGCCTTTGACTTTTAGAATAGAATGCCTTGTTGTATGTTAAGGTCCGATTTGATGTACGATACGGCCCATGTAAATTTGCCTTACAAAACTTCAATGTTTTCCTGAAGTAGACATTGAAAATGTCTAAAGCAAATTAATCTTTAGGCAGAGATTTTTTTTATTTAATTTTTTTTCACATTTTTGTAAATTTTTGTTGTTTATAATTTCTTTATTACTCAATCAGTTTACTGGCTTCCTAAAGAACCATGCGAGGAAGCGGGCATTCTTCTGTAAAGTTGGGTAATGGAGTAATGAAGCAGTCATCTGTACTGACAGTTTTCCAGCATCTGGTTCCTGTGTAACTCCACTAAGCCCATCAAACACGCATCGACTGAGTCTGTTGGTTTTCAAATTGTAACAATAAGGCGAACAGCTATTGGCGTGAGTGACATCTTTATTAATCTGATATGTGTTTCCATCAACAGCACAACAGATTTTATTTCCCATAATTCAATAGCATGGCAGTGATGGGCAGAGAATTATGGGGAAGTGTAGCCCAACATCCGCCAGAGGGACAAAGTCTAATAACCCTGCTGTAAATGAATGCAGAATATGTTATGCAATCTAGGGTTGTGCAGCATTTTCAATCAATAAAAATGGCTGTTTAATTCGGCCTGGCTTTCAGCACACAATTTAATCTTATAGGCCAAGACGTCTCGTATGGCTACCGGCTTCCATTATTGATAATTCAGTACGTGACACTCAATTTCTTTCTGAATTGACATGGAGGTTCTGGTTGGTTCTCGTTTGTCATTGGGGATCGTAACATTGGGTTTACTCAATTTAAGAGCTCTTGTGATCACCCCCTACAGGCACGATTTAAGGGACACGAAGCAACATCACTGACACAAATTCTTGTTCTTATGGTGCACTGTGTCTTTGGGCACCGTACAGTCCCATGGGTTTTGTTAAATTGTTTTAAAGCACACTGACCTAAACGGGTCTCTTCCCATGCTCAAGGCCGGTTTTCTCTATTTCACTTCCTTTTTATCCATCCCAATTTGGAAGGCATTGATGGACTGTCCCCCGAACTCAATGGTCTATTGTTTTTTTATCCATATCTGGATGGATAATGAAGGTGTGATATTATGTAGGTGGTAGGGGCGAGCTTAATAAGCTTTTAGCGCAGCCTTGGTTTGACAAATACAGGAAATTGTCATTCACAGCATCATTCTCTTTAAATTAAGCTGGAGTGGTTATGGTGCTTAGCCTGTTCCTGCAAACTACTTGTATCGCAAAAGCTACGTTGTTTTTTTCCAAAATCTTTTGTTTTTTTCCAAAAATCAATTGAAACAAAAATAAATCCGTAATCATATGTTCTGTCGTGCAAATATAAAGTTCAGTGTCTCTTTAAATCTTGTCAAATCTGTACATAACGGAAAAAAGGTACTTTAACTTACATATGGTATATATGGTGATCACCACTCTCCACGCCAGATGTTAATGGACATCATAAGAAGTACATTAGACAAGGAGTAAAAAAATCTGTTCTTTAACTATCTCTAACTATTCATTCCAACATGAATATATAAATATAATTTTACTTTTGCAGAGGCTGATTAAAGTCTTCCTAATTCCAAAAATATAAGTCTTAGACTGGCACCATCTGGGTGAATAGCAGTGCAGGGTTCTTTATAGAATGCCATGTTAGTGGGGTGATCCAATAGAATTGCCCACTATGCACATCAAAGCTTGCAGCCTCTTTAGCTATCCATTACGAGCTTGGGTTTTTCACACTTACATGTTCAGCGCTATTTATGTCAGTGGGTAAGAGAGCCTCTAAATATGTTAATGTAAAGGTAATCTGTTATTAGATTAATTGCATTAACACATCTTTCACCAAATAATGCCTATGTAACTTTCTAAAAAAAATTTTTTTTATATATATATATACATGTGTACCATTAAAGGAACACTATAGGGTCAGGAACACAGACATGTATTCCTGACCCTATAGTGTTAAAAGCACCATCTAGCCCCTCTGCCCCCCCCCCCCCCCCCTTTGCCTTGCCTTCCTAAATATATCCGCATCTCCTCATAGAGTTGAATTGAATCAATGCATCTCTATGAGGAAATTTCAGTGTCTGCATTCAGAGGGTGGAGACACTGAATGCCAGTGCTGCACACTGTGCAGCACTGCCCCAGGAAGCACCTCTAGTAGCCATCTGAGGAGTGGCCAGTGGAGGTATCCTTAGGCTGTAATGTAAACACTACCTTTCCTCTGAAAAGACGGTATTTACAGCAAAAGGTCTGAACGGAATAATTCTACTCACCAGAACAAATTCAATAAGCTGTAGTTGGTCTGGTAACTATAGTGTCCCTTTAAGTTATGGTATATCCAAGGTAAAGTAAGAAATACTTTGTCTCCTCCATGACCGAAAGGCTTACTTTATCAGCATCCATTAAAGAAAACTGTCTTGTTTTTGTCAGCCGTCACTCTATAGCAGGGATAGGCAACCTTTGGCACTCCAGATGTTGTGGACTATATCCCCCATAATACTCTTACACCCATAATGCTGGCAAAGCATCATGGGAGGTGTAGTTCAAAACATCTGGAGTGCCTATGCCTGCTCTATAGCATTTGAATGATGGCTAATAGTGCGCTTCTAATAGAATCTCATGTGATCGTCGGTAATTGAAATGTGCATGTGGAGTAACTAAACAGACACAGACGCAGCTCCGTTTTAATCCTAAGAGATTGCCGTTTGCTTCACGTGATGTTAAAGCATTATGCAGAATAATTTGTGGGTGAATTAAAATCGTACTAATGAAGGCTGGAAGAAGTTAAAGCGAATATAAAAATAAGGCCGACAAAGAGCACTCTGCTTCTACCTCCTACTTTGTCATATGTTAAAACTAATTTAAATTCATGCTTAAAACTAGATTCTGTTAAATCTGCGGTAAGACACAGGAAATTGGGTAAAACCCTATAATGACAGTTCTGCATTAAAAAGAAATCAGATCTTTTTATCTTCTTTATTTCTAATCGATGTAATTATTATTCTACATGTAGATTTTCTGCTGCAGTTTCTGCTGGCTTAGTGTAACTGTAGTCTAGTAAATTTACGGTAACGCTTTTTGTTTGGCAGTCTCCTAATACTGGCACGCACTTTGATTATACATAGTATGTAGAGTGGTGGTTGTCAAGTTGATTGTGGTCAGTTATACTGCAGACCTTTTGTTCGTTGTCAAATTGCTGCAATCCGCAAATGAACAAATGACTAGGACAGAACTGGGGAGCAGGGTGGGGAAATAGGGTGAGACGGTATCGGCACATTGCAGGCTGGAAAGGTGTTTTTTTTATGTAAGGGAAATTGTCATTTCCTGGGATATTTAATGTTATATTGAGAATAGGAGAAATGTAAATTATGCTCACTTTTTATCCTCATTGGCAATGTATGCCATTGCTGTGCCTGGCCTGACCTGTATGGTGACATCATTTGCTGAATTGTTAATATACATTTAAAAACATGAAAAAGAGGTTGAAGGGATTCTCCAGTGCCAGGAAATCAAACCCGTTTTCCTGGCACTGCAGAATCCTGGAGTCCCTCCCTCCCACCCCCCATCCCCTGAATCCAGCACCAATGTCCCTCACCGCTGGGTCATGCTCCTCCCCTGCTAAAGTCTGCTGGCAGGGGGGGACCTAATGCGCATGTCTGGTAGACCGCCACTAGAGGAGGACTTAACCCTGCAAGGTAATTATTGCAGTTTATAAAAACTAATTACACGTGCAGGGTTAAGGGTGATGGGAGCTGGCACCCAGACCACTCCAATGGGCTGAAGTAGTCTGGGTGCCTGGAGTGTCCCTTTAATGTAAGTTATAGGCTTCTTCAATTTTATATGCAATGCTGTAATTTCCAAAGACGGTACAGTTCCCTTTCAATGCATGGGATGATGCATTTGAAAATCTACAAAAACAATCAAAGAGATGCTCACAATTAAAATGACTGGATTTGCTGCAAATGTCTGTGCTGTGCCGCATCTGCAGTGATCTCTGACAAAGCTGGAATGTGACACCCAACCATACTCGGGTTTCTATTTATAAGCTTTGTGGACTCAGAAAGGGTTTGTGGAAGTTCAGTTGTCTGCTTTTTATTGTAAAAAAAGCCAATTACCGAACTACGAATCCTAAAAATTAGGATCTATTGTTTTATGTAAATATGCATAGAAAATGTCGGACAGATATATTTTAGATATACATATGTAACAAGATAACCTGCTAGACCCACCAACATGCTGGAAAAAAGTGTAAAACTTTCATTTCAATCATCTTATATAGCACTGGTGTACTACACGTACTAAACCGTGTTCACAGCTGACCGTTTGATTTTTGTGTTTTTGTGTACCATTCTCATTGGAACACTCGTTAAATGAAGGCACGTTCTTTGCACTGATAACATTCTTTGTTTTGTACTCTTGTGAGAGCCTGAGACGGCACACGTATGAAGGAATTCCATTGGACACAGAAAAGGTAATAATCTCTAACAGACAAATTGAGGGCTTTGTGGTGAACTTGAGCTGATTGGGATAAATGGTTTTCATGAAGACTCAGTCCGTCATGTTAAAGAGAATCCATCATGACTTTTTTTCTGCTTTTTATGGTTGTCATGCAGTTTGGGTTTGTAATTAAGTGTCAGTGTTGTGGTTTTTAGGATTATTATTGCATTGTCTGATCTTGTCGTTTAAAAGCACACAGCATAATAGTTGTTACTCAATTTAATTTGTAACATTTTCCTCCATTGGTTCCTTACAGATTCATAGATCCAACTCAAACTCAAAATGTTAAAGGCACCAAAAACAATTTTATTAAAATATTGTTATGGTGCAAGGCGGCCCCTGGAGGCTCTCTTACCTTCTCAAATCTGTTCTCGAATGGTTTAACTCCAAAGTTGCCTCAAGCGGCGATGTCCACTCCTCCTCTAGCAGCATCCAGCTTCTGAATTTTCAGATTCAGGAAGCGCAGAGTGATGCTGGGCGGGGGGGGGGGGGGGGGGGGGGGGGCTGATTGATTGGCTGAGAGTGGTTGGCTGAAATTCTCAGCCAATCATTGACATGGTACGTTTGGACCTGTAGCTTCCAAAAAAACTGCCAAATGAAATTACAAGAATATAGCTGTGCTCCGGACATATAGTTGAACACAATTTCTGTTTTTACTCTACCTATGCAAAAATCAGGATTGCAATGCTATCACGGCAAAAATCCATTTTAGTTATTACAAAACTGTTTTTCACAAGTCCTGGTCTCTCAGGCTGAAATATAGAGGAGTAAATAATTTTTCCTTTTACCAGTGATATTGCTACTTTACTACTTGGGAAGATGCCTACATCCATTAATCTCCTCTTACAATCATCATTTATTTTATTTTTAATTCAGTCTATTTTATGTGTTTTATTGCATTACTGTCTTGTTCTTCGCTTGGGCAATGTTGCCATTTCTGCTTCATTATTTTTCCTTTACACATTGTAATCTAATTCTACGTCTGTAAGCAGATTTTTTAAAGAGATCGTCGATAAAGATGTTCCTAAACATCTTTGAGGCTTTGATATATATATATATATATATATATATATATATATATATATATATATATATATATATATATACACAAATATTTACAAATTCTGGCACTCTTCCCACAAATAAGCACTTAGAAAATTTCAGACCAAGGTGCTTCACAGTGCTAAATATATAAAAATCGAAAAAATGAGAGCACTCACTGGTTTTGCAAAAGCTGTGTATTCAAGTTCTAGGCAAACAAATCAACGTTTCGACCGTCAAGTGGTCTTTATCAAGATGCCAAATCATTACAAACATAGACAATATATAGCCTGTGTAAAGATAAACTTACCCTATCACCGTGTGAAACCCATTACCCTGTGACCGGCGCCAAAAATCGCGTCCTGACGTGCGTGATGACGTCATGTCATGTGATCGTGATACTACCAATTGCTTAGTTACGGACACACCATGTGACCTACAGTCATGTGATCGCAACCAGTGTCAGTTGCTTAGAAACAGATAAATAACGTGGACTATAGTGCAAAGTAAATCGGAGAGAAATAAAAACATGCATGGAGGATACATATATTGTTCAAGTGGCTGGATTGAAAGCTCTAATGTATATGGGAACCTATAATGTAGGCATCTGAATGGCAATATTGAAGAAGCAAGAAGATAGCTGAAAGATGTGCTAAAATGTGGAAAACGTATGAATGTAGCAAATAAGTAAATAAATAGAGATAGAAATACAAATAAAAATAAAAATAAACATAAACATAAAAATAAAAATAAGAATAATAAAAATAAAAATAAAAATAAATATAAAAATAAAAAGATAAAAAGATAAAAAATTACAAAATAAAAATTAATAAAGATCAAAATAAAAATAAAAATAAACATAAGAATAAAAATAAAAATAAAATACAATACAAGTGAAGCGACATACATGAAATACAGTGATATGAATGAAGCAACCTGATAATAATACTGGTGAAATAGTATCTCAATATATGTGAACAGCTAACTGTATGTGAATGGGGACTACGTGAATAATATATCGACCAGAGTAATCTGATATGTAATGTTATTGAAAACAAGACTGCCCCTATACTGTGAGTGTGAAAAACTGTGGGTATGTGAAACCATCTATGAGATGAGACCCTGTCACAGACATGGTGACCAACAGAGTGACCCAAGAAGTGCAAAGCTGGTGAAATTTGAACAAAGTGCGAAGAGCACCTCCTAAAAGAAACTAAAAGAAACTAAACATGCCATAGGTGCCGACACCACACTGCTGTCCCAACTTATAAATTGACAATCCAGTTTACAATATTGCATATAGAACCTATCTGACAAAAGGTAAATTATATATGCTTGGGAATCGAATAAGATACTACTTATACAATAAACCATCTTTTTGTTGGACTTCCAAGAGAATTAAGGAACAAAAATTGCATATAACCCAAAGATATTCCAACCAAGAATAGGGCTGTAAATTTGCTGGGGACCCTGAAAAAATATAGATATGTCTTAACGAGTGTTTAAAAAACAACTGAAGCTGTTGTATTCGTTCAGTCCCTTGGGTTGAACCGTGTCAAGGTAATCAATCCAAAATGTCTCTCTTTGAAGAAGAGTTTTTGATCTGTCGCCACCTCTACCCAAAGGAGGAATGTGATCAATGATGGTGAATTTGAGAGTTGGTAAATGATGTTGCAATTCAAGGAAGTGTTTCGCCACCTATTTATCTGTTTTGCCGTCTCAGAATGCCGTCATAATCCCCGATCTATGGCCTCTAATACGATCTCGTACTGTCATGTCTGTCTTGCCCACATAATATTTGCCACAAGGGCAGGAGATTAGGTATACCACATGATCACTTAGGCAGGTCAAACGGTGTTTGATTTGTATCCGTCTGCCTGTATGTGGATGTGCAAATGAAGATCCTGTGAGCATGTAGCCGCAGGTAACACAACCTAAACATTTAAAGCAACCTTTCTTTGTATTCTCCTTTTGAGAAATATAGCGACTTGGTGTGTCAGTTCTAACTAAAATGTCTTTTAAGTTTTTGTTGCGTGCAAATGCAATGCGTGGTTGTTGTGTGAAGATGGGATTCAATGTTCTGTCCGAGGATAAAATGTCCCATCTTTTTTTAATTCTTTGTGAGAATCTTTGGCCCTCAGAATGAAACAGTAACGGAATCGTGATCCTTGGAACAGTGTTCTGTTGTTTACTTTCTCTTCCTTCAAAGATTTTTTTAGCCTTTACAAGGCAATTTTGTAGGACTTTTCTTTTATATCCCCGTTCCAAGAAGGAATTGGTCATATCCTGAAGTTGAGTGTTGCAAGTAGTTTCTTCTGAGTTGTTTCTTAACACTCTAATAAATTGCGAGATAGGCAAGGAGTTTTTTAAGGCGTTGGGATGGGAACTATTTGCATGCAATAAAGTATTACGATCCGATGGTTTTCTGTATAACCGATGTGCTATACCTTGATCCTTTCGATACACTTCAACATCCAGAAATTGAATCTTTTCATTGTCACATGTGAGAGTAAGTTTAATTGGTGAATCGAGAGTATTAAGTTCCTCCACCATGATTTCCAGCTCATTTATCGTCCCTTTCCATAATATGAAAATATCGTCCACAAATCTGTGGTATTGTATCAATTTCTCCTGATACTTAGAGATTATATGTGTATTTTCATATGCGAACATGAAGCTGTTGGCATATGTTGGCGCTATTGCTGATCCCATTGCTGTGCCGGTTTCCTGGATATAAAAATTCTTTTCAAAACGAAAATAATTATTAGACAGCGTAAGAGATAAACCTTCAAGAAGAAATTCAATCGGAGGTCCTTCATAAACTTCGGATCTTGTCAGGAGAGCGCGCATTGCTTCAATGCCCATTGTGTGTGGAATCACAGTGTACAAATTCTTAACGTCCGCCGTTGCAAAAATGTACTGAGACTCTGGAAGTTTACAATTTTTAATTTTGTTAAGGAAATCTTGAGTGTCCTTTAAGCATGTTGATAATTGTGCCACTGTGGGTTTGCAAAAGAAATCTACAAACTTCGCTACTGGCTCCAATATTCCTCCCCGGGCGGATACTATGGGTCTACCCGGTGGTTTTTTTATTTTTATTTTTATTATTCTTATTTTTATGTTTATGTTTATGTTTATTTTTATTTTTATTTGTATTTCTATCTCTATTTATTTACTTATTTGCTACATTCATACGTTTTCCACATTTTAGCACATCTTTCAGCTATCTTCTTGCTTCTTCAATATTGCCATTCAGATGCCTACATTATAGGTTCCCATATACATTAGAGCTTTCAATCCAGCCACTTGAACAATATATGTATCCTCCATGCATGTTTTTATTTCTCTCCGATTTACTTTGCACTATAGTCCACGTTATTTATCCGTTTCTAAGCAACTGACACTGGTTGCGATCACATGACTGTAGGTCACATGGTGTGTCCGTAACAAAGCAATTGGTAGTATCGCGATCACATGACATGACGTCATCACGCACGTCAGGACGCGATTTTTGGCGCCGGTCACAGGGGCAGGTCGGGGTAATGGGTTTCACACGGTGATAGGGTAAGTTTATCTTTACACAGGCTATATATTGTCTATGTTTGTAATGATTTGGCATCTTGATAAAGACCACTTGACGGTCGAAACGTTGATTTGTTTGCCTAGAACTTGAATACACAGCTTTTGCAAAACCAGTGAGTGCTCTCATTTTTTCGATTTTTATATATATATATATATATATATATATATATATATATATATATATATATATATATATATATTGGGATTTGATGACGGATATTACATGGATATTATTTATATTAGAAATGTTCTCACATTCATAACTTGCAAACTCACGCTTTAAAACCTTGGCATGCTCCTTGTAGTATTTGCCCTTTACTGTCCAAACATTTGTTGAAGTCCTAGAATACAATATGATCCATTTTTTGTGGGGGAGGAAGGAGTTTTTTTTTTTTTATTCTCTTCATTGTCCTAGCTTGCTTAGATTTTACTCCCACATACGTACAGCAAATCTGGACCATTCTCATTGTCTAGAGCCAGGGGCAGGCAAATTTTGCCACTCACGATGTTGTGGACTACATATCCCATGATGCTCACAGTCATAATGTTGCCAAAGGATCAGAGGAGATGTAATCCACAACATCTGGAGTGCGAAGGTTACCTACCCTTGGCCTAGAGAGTGAGCTGAGGCCTGTCAGACAATACCTTGCATCAGCTGTGCTTTTTTCTACATCAACATCTGGCTTCTCCTGTAAGAGCTGCAGAGAGGCAGAGGATGTGGCGCGAGTGACCGGGGATGGACCTATGCAAGTTGCTAAAGTGGTTTAACACCTTACTATTGGATGGTGCCAGGGCAGTCCTGGCACCATAACCACTACAGCGAACTGACCTTTTAAAAAAACAAACAAAAAAAAAAAAAAACTACATTGATGAAAGGAAAAACTGAAAAGCCAAAATAACTTCAGTTATTCTCATGCAGAAACTCGGGGTCTGGGAAAACTTCAGTCATGAAGAGGTTAAATAAAAAGCATGTCCCACAGACAGCCCACGGTAGCTGCTTATTGATCTCCTGCTGACTTCCAGCTGAAGGAATAGGCAGCACAGAACATCTTCCCTGTCTGCAGCCCAGCAAGACAGAGAGCCAGTGACATGCTTCCAGCTGATATGGAGACATTCAGAGCTCTCTCACCACAGTGCTCACTTCTTAATTATCTACCGTTTTGTTTAAATAAAGAAACTCAACGTACGCTATCATTAATTCAGGCTGTGGGCTTATTCCTGCAATAGATTTATGGCAAACACCCATTTAACACTCTTATACCTGACCTTGTTCTGTTTGCTGTTTCCTACAAGGGTGTGTAATTATTATTAAATATTCGCTCGAAAGGATGATTTGGTCTTTCAAACGTAATTACATTTAAATGCAACAACATGCTTGACGCTTTTATAGGCACGCACGAGTTCCTATTAAACGTGTGCTGCCATTGAAAAATTTTAGCGTTTTTTTTTTTTTTGTGGAAATATCACCTTCACTCCTAAACGGTTCTGCGTTGATTGATATTGATCACTTTGCATGCAATTATATCATTCTGAGTCCTGTAATCTTGGAAAAAGTTATTTTGTTTCTCCCAGCTGTCATGAATGTAAGAGGTCTTTTTATAAAACTGATTATAGATCATCGCATATACAGCTTTATAAAGGAACACTCTAAGCACCATAACCACTTCAAAAGATTTACGTTATTATGATTCTTGTAGTCAATGGGTGCCGAGCTCACCATGTTGGCTAAACGGTTTACTCTGTTTGGTAGAGATTCTTGTTCCCCACCAGCCTGAAACCTGGCCTCTTGGCGTAACCTAACCCAAACCATGCTGTAAATTAACTGTAGAAGTGTAGAACGCGCATGGCCAAAAGCAAAGCTTTTTTATTTTTTGTAAAAACATTTTATAAGGCTTTATTGCTTCCAAAGTTCATATTTTTATTTTAATTGTCACATTTTACTGCATTCATTTACAAAGTAAAAATGGTAGTGCAACTTGTCCAATAAAGAATTGTGTGCGATCCATATTCTTTTTTTTTTTTACCTGGCTAATCCTAATAAATGCAGGCATTGGCAGCCATCTGAATGATTTCACTTTCCAAGAAGCAATTTGTGGCTTATTGTTCGTTTAATGAATCAAGGTGTGACGGCAAGGTAAAAGGGAGCCTCTGGTAACCAGTGGCATTTTTCACAGTAATTGCTTTCTACCAGAAAATGTTCCATAAATAAAACTGGCTCTGGATTTCTTTTATGTAAAAGTGTTAAAGCCTCAATCTAACATTCTCTCTCTTTAGTCATCTTTTCTTTCTATCCATTTTCTATTCACTTTTCTTCCTCCTTTCACTTTGTGGTTTATCTTTTTCTTTCCTGTCTATTTGAACTTCCCCTTTTTTTGGCTCTATCCTTGTTCCATTATCTACCTTTAATGCGTCTTGCCTTTCTTGTCCTTTACGCCTTGCCTTTTTTGGCTGCTCTGTCTGACCATTTCCCCTTCTCAATTACTTTATTCTGGGTCCATACCTTACCCTCTCTTCAACTGCGTAATCACCGAGGTTACTGTCCGTTTTGGTTCTAGTAATCTCGGGAGCCAGGAATTATCCACACTCCAGTTTTCGTAGCACCCACGGGGGGGAAGACATTTGTCTTTCTAATATCTCTTCCATTTCGGTGTCTGAGGCCAGTAACTGGGGAAACTCAATGTAACAGAATGCATTAAAAGTATATATACAATCTCCAGCTTCCTCTGTCTTCTGTTCCTAAATGCTATTTTTTTCCTTTTTTCTCTCTCGGAGCCAACGAATATTTGTTATGCCTCACGCTAGAGATAAATGTTGTTAGACCTGCTTGCTTATTTGTCCAATGCCATACTCAACTTAGCAGATATTTGTTCCCCACTGGTTTATGGTGAAATTGTCATGTTTATTAAAAGCCCACATTATGGATCCCATATCTTTTACCTCCACGTGATTTCGAAAATGTTGAGTCTGCTGCAACAAAGGATACCCTCTCCCAGTACATAGTGCCTACTCTTCAAAATATATCAATTAATCAAAATGTATCTAAACATTTTAGACAAGTAAATGCAGAAAATAACAAAAGGAAGGCTTCAGGCCTCCGTTCAACACTCATAATCAATTCTAATAACTTATAAATTAAACTTTAGAATAAGACGGACACAAATTATCCAGCATTGTACTGGAAATATTTACTGCGTACGAGGGTGTTGCCCACGGTTTAGATGAATCCTTGAATCCTGATGCCGGAGACGCACTCTGCCTGTCGAATCTACCGGCTCTGACTGACCATCTTTCTTTCTCTCTTTTCCTGAGATGCTTGTATTGATTCCACGGCCCATGCGGCTTTATCTGTGTGCTAATTATGGAGGTTTCCATTGTAAAGATGTGAAGATCATAGACTTGCGGCACGTCAGCTGCTTTTGATGTTACTTCTCACCGTATTAAAATATATTTTTCATTTGCGCAGTTTTTTTTGTGTTTTCTTTTGATGTCGACACTGTTTTGTTTTTCACTCTGCTGTGTGATTGAGAGGTACATGTTTTTGCTTTTATCCAAAACAGGCCAGGTTAATCAGATATTTTTACAATGAGATGGAAAATATGAAATAAAAGGGATTGTCACCCTTTTTCTCTCGCACCCCTCTGGCAGGGAAGCAAATTCTGAAAAGTACTGCACAGAAACGAGCCCAATTACCTTGCTTTGCCGTGTTAGTGTCGTGATGAGGTGGTCTACACCACTTAAAGGGCAGCTCTCAGCTTTTAGTTTGTAAATGTTTGGTTTTTATATCATTGTAGTGAATGCTATTGATACATTTACTGCTGTGTAGAATATGTCAGGAGTAAGAATACAATTCCTTCCGCTGCAGTTCTGATTTGCCAGTACCACCATCTCCCCACGATTTCATACCTTCTTCTTTCCATGCCGCTTTGCAAGCACATGCTTATTCCCTCAAGAAGTTGTGGGTCTTTGTGCAATTTGCCTTAAATGCAGAAAGCACCAGGGCAGCCTCATAATTGACACTACCGTGCCACCCTTGCCTTTTCCTAAGCCCTTCCTCCCTGACTTCCCTACCACTCCAACAATGGAGAGTGACGTCAGTGGAGAAAAGTTGGGCTGAGGGAGAACTTGGCTTGGCGTTGGAGTGTAAGGTACATTTTAGCTGTTTTTGTTTTTTAAGTTGGGGCTTAACCAATACTACAGTAAGCGAAAGGGTCATTCCATTTTAAAACAGGATCTATAAAGAGATTGTTTTGATGGCACAGACTGTCATTGGTCCTTATGGGATTAAACATGGCTGTTGGATATTAGAACGTTCCTTTGAAATTTCATGACTTGGCTTAGACCAGCTGCTGACAATTTATACAAGCTTTTAATTCTTGTTTTTAATGTAAATAGTTTTTTATTCAGCTATGACATAAATAGAAAAGAAGCAGAGAAAACCACATCATTAAGTATGACAAGGAGAGAATCACGGAGGGGAAAAAAGGAAACAAAAAGACAACAAAGTGTCTGTAAAGATAGTGTTAGCTTGGGCCAATGGGATTGAATAAGAGCACTCCTGTAGACCATGTTAACCAGCAGGAGTAATGAATGGTGATAGTCCACTGATAAGTGATTAAATTTTTGAACCGCACAAATTTGTTCTGTGGTTTATCCATTTTCTTTATTTGGTGGAGAGAAGTTTCTCGAATATATCAGGATCAGTCTGTTGGCTATTGGTGCGTCTGATTGTGTTTATGGTGCAAATAGTGTCAAGCGTAATCTGTCAAACCATTTTAGAACATCTGCAGGAGAAACCAGATTTCTTTACTGAACAAAACTCGCGTGATAGAATACCATTCTCATTGGCCGATAGTGCTCATCTAACGTTCTTAGCCAGTGAGCAGTGCCCCGTTTGACAGATTACTATCCGACTTGCAGTGGATATGGTTTTTGGAGTGTTTAACATTTTTGCCTTATTCACTAATCGCACAGCCTAGGTGGATGAAAGAATCTTTGAGCAACTTGCGGCTTTCCAGCTAATGTTTGACTATAATCACAGAGAATTACATTTTTAAGATACAAACAAATGAAATACATTGGCACGTTGCTCCTTTAGACTTGGTGACTAAGAGTTCACTCACAAAACATTTATTATTTCCAACAGTCTCATTTAATCAGATTTATTATTATTATTATAATTTTTTTTCTAAACGGTACTAGTTTTGACAATATTACTGTTAAAGGGACACTCCAGGCACCCAGACCACTTCTGCCCATTGGAGTGGTCTGGGTGCCAACTCCCACTACTCTTAACCCTGCAAGTGTAAGTATTGCAGTTTTTTTATAAACTGCAATAATTAGCTTGCAGGGTTAACTCCTCCTCTAGTGGCTGTCTACTAGGCAGCCACTAGAGGTCACTTCCGTGTCCCTAGCACAGGAAACTTGTGCTAGAGCGTCGCTGGACGTCCTCACGCTGTGTGAGGACCTCCAGCGTCGCTCAATTCCCCATAGGAAAGCATTACAAAGCATTTTCAATGCTTTCCTATGGAGAGCTCTGATGCGCATGCGCATTAGGTTTCCTCAGCCGGCGGGCGGGATCAGTCTCGCCCACCGGCTGACGTAATCACTGGGAGGAGCGGCAGCGAGCAGAAACCACCTCCGAGAGACATTGGCGGGGTCTCAGGTAAGTGACCTAAAGGGGTTTTCACCCCTTCAGCTACCGGGGGATGGGTTGTGGGAGGGAGAGGGGACCTGCAGTGCCAGGAAAACTGATATTTTCTCCTGGCACTGGAGTTTCCCTTTAACTAGAGATTATTTTGCCTCTGCCAAAAGCCTAAAAATGTAAACGGGAATATGGTATAATTATGGCTTCCCTGAGGAGGTGACAGTCACTGCTCCCCTTTAAATTGCCGTATGATTATGCAAAGTATTTTAATTTGACAGATCTGCTTTTTGAAAGGTTAATATTTTGAAAGGTGTCCGTATAGACAAAAGTAAGGCATTCATGAATATGTTCTCCCAGACACTTTTTTTTTAATTTATTTTTTGCATTTACCTGTATTCTTGTAACAAAAAAACACAACCCTCTAATTTCTTCAAGTAATATCAAGCTGACTGCGAGGAAAGCAGAGTACATGCATTGCGGACAGAACATCTATTTTATTTTGCTCGGGTTGTAAACAAGGTTTATTGCATAGTGGAAATGGATTGGCTGATTGATTGGCCTCTCGCAGAGTTATCGAACAAGGGGTTTTCTCATTGATCCTTGGACCCAATTTCTAATACTCTTAATTGCCTTTTAGCAGATGATCTGGAGTAGCCTGCTGTATCGCGGCACTTTACGAAGTGTGCAGCATCCCACCCCCCACCCAATATATCTCTCATTGAATTTGCAGTTAATGTTTCCTTGCCACGTATTCAGTCCATGCAAAATTAGGAAGGGGATATTTAACGAGTCCCACAATGAGCTTTTAACAAGTTTTATATATTTCTCAGCTCAGTTAGGGGTTGAAATCTAGCGAAGATGCATTTAGAGCAAAATGACTACTCCTGAAATCAGAAACTTTTTTTTTTTTCTTCTTCTGATTTTTAAAATTTAAAGCGGCACTGTCATGCCGAACTTACCTTTCTTTAATCGCTTCCTCTTCTCTCCCTCTCTCAGGATCTGTTCCCCGTTTCTTCCTGTCTGATCTAGTAGGGGCTATTTGTCTTATGTATTTTTCCTATGCTTGACCAGCGGAGGAGCAAAGTCCATTTCCTGTGGTCAGATCAATTTCCCACAATGCTCACCTTTCCTCCGTGATCTAGCGATGCCTCCTTTCACTATTCCTGAACGTCATGTCATGTCTACTACTCCCGAACGTCCTACCGGGGCACAGCGGGTGCAGCGAGGCTTGGAGGTGACATATTGACCCCCTTTGACTGAGGGAAGACATGGGAGGGGCTTATGAAGTGGCAGGGAGCACTGCTCCCTGCTACTTATATGCGCCCAGTATCTCCCTCCTTGTAATATACAGCACAAACGAACACCGATATTCCGTGTTTGTTTTGTCTAAAATGTCTATTCATTCCTTCGCCTTTCTGACGAATGAATGGACAAAATTCCCGTAGTGAATGCCCAGAATTTCACAACGCTATCTAGTGTGGGCAGATTACGTGTCCCATGGGGACTTCATCTGCCCACACAAATATGGTGACACCCAGGACCTAGGCCCAGGCACAAAATAAAGATAAAAACTATAGGTAATACAGGGAGTGCAGAATTATTAGGCAAGTTGTATTTTTGAGGATTCATTTTATTATTGAACAACAACCATGTTCTCAATGAACCCAAAAAACTCATTAATATCAAAGCTGAATATTTTTGGAAGTAGTTTTTAGTTTGTTTTTAGTTATAGCTATTTTAGGGGGATATCTGTGTGTGCAGGTGACTATTACTGTGCATAATTATTAGGCAACTTAACAAAAAACAAATATATACCCATTTCAATTATTTATTTTTACCAGTGAAACCAATATAACATCTCAACATTCACAAATATACATTTCTGACATTCAAAAACAAAACAAAAACAAATCAGTGACCAATATAGCCACCTTTCTTTGCAAGGACACTCAAAAGCCTGCCATCCATGGATTCTGTCAGTGTTTTGATCTGTTCATCATCAACATTGCGTGCAGAAGCAACCACAGCCTCCAGGACACTGTTCAGAGAGGTGTACTGTTTTTCCTCCTTGTAAATCTCACATTTGAAGATGGACCACAGGTTCTCAATGGGGTTCAGATCAGGTGAACAAGGAGGCCATGTCATTAGATTTTCTTCTTTTATACCCTTTCTTGCCAGCCACGCTGTGGAGTAATTGGACGCGTGTGATGGAGCATTGTCCTGCATGAAAATCATGTTTTTCTTGAAGGATGCAGACTTCTTCCTGTACCACTGCTTGAAGAAGGTGTCTTCCAGAAACTGGCAGTAGGACTGGGAGTTGAGCTTGACTCCATTTTCAACCCGAAAAGGCCCCACAAGCTCATCTTTGATGATACCAGCCCAAACCAGTACTCCACCTCCACCTTGCTGACGTCTGAGTCGGACTGGAGCTCTCTGCCCTTTACCAATCCAGCCACGGGCCCATCCATCTGGCCCATCAAGACTCACTCTCATTTCATCAGTCCATAAAACCTTAGAAAAATCAGTCTTGAGATATTTCTTGGCCCAGTCTTGACGTTTCAGCTTGTGTGTCTTGTTCAGTGGTGGTCGTCTTTCAGCCTTTCTTACCTTGGCCATGTCTCTGAGTATTGCACACCTTGTGCTTTTGGGCACTCCAGTGATGTTGCAGCTCTGAAATATGGCCAAACTGGTGGCAAGTGGCATCTTGGCAGCTGCACGCTTGACTTTTCTCAGTTCATGGGCAGTTATTTTGCACCTTGGTTTTTCCACACGCTTCTTGCGACCCTGTTGACTATTTTGAATGAAACGCTTGATTGTTCGATGATCACGCTTCAGAAGCTTTGCAATTTTAAGATTGCTGCATCCCTCTGCAAGATATCTCGCTATTTTTGACTTTTCTGAGCCTGTCAAGTCCTTCTTTTGACCCATTTTGCCAAAGGAAAGGAAGTTGCCTAATAATTATGCACACCTGATATAGGGTGTTGATGTCATTAGACCACACCCCTTCTCATTACAGAGATGCACATCACCTAATATGCTTAATTGGTAGTAGGCTTTCGAGCCTATACAGCTTGGAGTAGGACAACATGCATAAAGAGGATGATGTGGTCAAAATACTCATTTGCCTAATAATTCTGCACTCCCTGTATGGGGGGGCTTAGGGGCATTTGGGGGTGACTAGGTAGACAATTTAGATGTAGGTGAGTCGGGGGGGAGCCTTAAATAAAAAACCTTGATTCGGCCATGACAGTGCCGCTTTAATGTTTGTATAGACACATTGAAAATAAATATATCCAATTCAGCTGGGTTGATTTACAACTGACTGATTAGTGCAGTGGTTCTTAACTTCTGGGTCAGGAGTCAAGATCCAATTTTTTTGCCCCAGGCTATGTCAGTGTGTCCTCAATGATTGGAATTTTTATTTATTTATTTAATTTTATTTACTTTAGGTTATTTTGCAACTAAAAATGTGTCGCTAATTTTCAAGTTGAAGAATAGGACACTAACATAGCGTCAGGGCTTGACTGGGAATGAAAAGCAGGCCTGACATTTTTTTTTATACCAGCCCCATAATGCATCGCCCCAGCATAGTGTGCAGATATAAAAAAAGCGGGTAAAAAAAACCTTAAAATTAAAAACTATCACTCAAACGTGAAAGAAAGCACTCATAGGGCTTCAAAATAAACAAGAGCGGGTTTGTTGTAAGCCGACGTGCATTTGCATATAATCAATGTTTCAGTCCAACTACCTTGACATATTAAGGAAAGTTTCGGAATTGGACTGAAATTGTGAATGTATGTTATTACACAGCAGTAAAAATGACGTTATCTTGCTAATTTTGAAGTAACAAGAGTGTGCTCTTCACTTTGGATGACAACTGGATGATCTCCGTCAACGCCAATTCAATTCCCATAGGAAAGCATTGGGAGGCTATTGCGCATGTGTGGCAAAACGCTTCATCACACCAATCAGCATCTCCTCATAGAGATGCATTGTATTGGATATATTTATTTTCAATGTATCAATGCATCTCTATGGGGAGAGTTTAGCGCCTCCATACAGAGAGTGGAGATTGGTGCTGCACACGTTCAGCACTGGACTAGGAAGCAGCTCTAGTGACCGTCTGAGGGTCTGTCACTAGAAATGTTCCTAGGCAGCAATGTAAACACTGCCTTTTCTCTGAAAGGGTAGCATTTACAGTGCTCAGCCTACAGGGACAGGCTATAGACCCCAGAACCACTACATTAAACTGTTTAATACAAAGTCTTTCTCTCACCGGTCAATTCTTAATTACAGGGAGAGCAAAAGACACAAGTGAAGATACTTTGTTTGTGTCTTTCTCCTCCAAGCCCCTTTCATGGGTCTCTTAGCCCCAGCCCTTTGTGTCTTTCTCACCTTCCCCAGCCCTTCTGTTAGTCTCTTTCCCAGGCCACAGCACCTCTGTGTCTCTTTCCCAGGCCACAACACCTCTGTATGTCTTTCCCAGGCCACAGCACCTCTGTGTCTCTCTTTCCCAGGCCACAGCACTTCTGTGTCTCTTTCCCAGGCCACAGCACCTCTGTGTCTCTCTTTCCCAGGCCACATCACCTCTGTATGTCTCTTTCCCAGGCCACAGCACCCCTGTGTCTCTCTTTCCCAGGCCACAGCACCCCTGTGTCTCTCTTTCCCAGGCCACAGCACCCCTGTGTCTCTCTTTCCCAGGCCACAGCACCTCTGTGTCTCTTTCCCAGGCCACAACACCTCTGTATGTCTTTCCCAGGCCACAACACCTCTGTATGTCTTTCCCAGGCCACAGCACCTCTGTGTCTCTCTTTCCCAGGCCACAGCACTTCTGTGTCTCTCTTTCCCAGGCCACAGCACTTCTGTGTCTCTCTTTCCCAGGCCACAGCACTTCTGTGTCTCTCTTTCCCAGGCCACATCACCTCTGTATGTCTCTTTCCCAGGCCACAGCACCCCTGTGTCTCTCTTTCCCAGGCCACAGCACCCCTGTGTCTCTCTTTCCCAGGCCACAGCACCCCTGTGTCTCTCTTTCCCAGGCCACAGCACCTCTGTGTCTCTCTTTCCCAGGCCACATCACCTCTGTATGTCTCTTTCCCAGGCCACAGCACCCCTGTGTCTCTCTTTCCCAGGCCACAGCACCCCTGTGTCTCTCTTTCCCAGGCCACAGCACCCCTGTGTCTCTCTTTCCCAGGCCACAGCACCCCTGTGTCTCTCTTTCCCAGGCCACAGCACCCCTGTGTCTCTCTTTCCCAGGCCACAGCACCCCTGTGTCTCTCTTTCCCAGGCCACAGTACCCCTGTGTCTCTCTTTCCCAGGCCACAGCACCTCTGTATGTCTCTTTCCCAGGCCACAGCACCTCTGTGTCTCTCTTTCCCAGGCCACAGCACATATGTGTCTCTCTTCCCCAGGCCACAGCACCTCTGTGTCTCTTTCCCAGGCCACAGCACCTCTGTATGTCTCTTTCCCAGGCCACAGCACCTCTGTATGTCTCTTTCCCAGGCCACAGCACCTCTGTGTGTCTCTTTCCCAGGCCACAGCACCTCTGTGTGTCTCTTTCCCAGGCCACAGCACCTCTGTGTGTCTCTTTCCCAGGCCACAGCACCTCTGTGTGTCTCTTTCCCAGGCCACAGCACCTCTGTGTGTCTCTTTCCCAGGCCACAGCACCTCTGTGTGTCTCTTTCCCAGGCCACAGCACCTCTGTGTGTCTCTTTCCCAGGCCACAGCACCTCTGTGTGTCTCTTTCCCAGGCCACAGCACCTCTGTGTGTCTCTTTCCCAGGCCACAGCACCTCTGTGTGTCTCTTTCCCAGGCCACAGCACCTCTGTGTGTCTCTTTCCCAGGCCACAGCACCTCTGTGTGTCTCTTTCCCAGGCCACAGCACCTCTGTGTGTCTCTTTCCCAGGCCACAGCACCTCTGTGTGTCTCTTTCCCAGGCCACAGCACCTCTGTGTGTCTCTTTCCCAGGCCACAGCACCTCTGTGTGTCTCTTTCCCAGGCCACAGCACCTCTGTGTGTCTCTTTCCCAGGCCACAGCACCTCTGTGTGTCTCTTTCCCAGGCCACAGCACCTCTGTGTGTCTCATTCTCCCCTTCACCAGCCCTTCTGTGAGTCTCTTTCCTAGACCCCAGAACCTCTGTGTGTCTTTCTCCACAGCTCTTGTGTGTGTCTCATTCTCCCCTTCCCCAGTCCCTCTGTGTCTTTTGTTAGTCTTTCTCAGCCCCTCTGTCTTTCTCACCAGACCCCCCTGTCTTTTTTTTTTTCTCCACAGACTCTCCATGTCTTTTTACTCCCCTGCCCTTCCACGTGTCTCATTTTCCCCCAGCCCCTCCATGTGTCTTATTAGCCCCCCAGCCCCTCCATGCAGCTCATTAACCCCCCATTTGTCTCATTAGCGCCCTCCCAGCAATGTATATGTATCAGCGCCTCAATCTGTCCTATTAGCCCTCCATGTATCCTATTAGCCCTACCTCCCAGCCCTCCATGTGTCCATATATCCCCTCCCAGCCCTCCATGTGTCCATATATCCCCTCCCAGCCCTCTATGCATCCCATTAGCCTCCTCCCAGCCCTGTATGACTTATTAGCCCTCCCATGTGTCTCAGCAGCATCTCCACGTGTCCTATTACCCCTCTCTCCCAGCCCTTCATGTGTCCCTATACCCCCTCCCAGCCCTTCATGTGTCCCTATACCCCCTCCCAGCCCTTCATGTGTCCCTATAGCCCCATCCCCAGCCCTTCATGTGTCCCTATAGCCCCATCCCCAGCCCTTCATGTGTCCCTATAGCACCATCCCCAGCTCCCATGTGTCCCGTTATAGACCAATCCCAGCCCTCATGTGTCCCGTTATAGCCCCCTCCCCAGCCCCCATGTGTCCCGTTATAACTCCCTCCCCAGCCCCCATGTGTCCCGTTATAACCCCCTCCCCAGCCCCCATGTGTCCCGTTATATCCCCCTCCCCAGCCCCCATGTGTCCCATTATATCCCCCTCCCCAGCCCCCATGTATCCCATTATATCCCCCTCCTCAGCCCCCATGTGTCCCATTATAGCACTAACCCCCCCATGCTCTTGCTGTAGTGTGGCCAAGCAGGCAGACCGCAGTAGAGGATTTTCTTTTCCCCTACCCGGTCTGACAAAAAGCAGTCGTGCTCTCTGTGAGCACTTCCTGTTAGACCGGGTAGGGAACAGAAGCTCCTCTACCGCGGTCTGCCTGCTCGGCCACACTACATTCCGCGGTCTGCCTGCTCAGCCACACTGGCATCCCCTCCTGCCAGTTATTGTGTAATTACGCCGTGCGGGTCGGTGTGCACAAAGTGGCCGCACACCGGCCGATAGTTTGCCAGCCCACCGGGAAATTTCCCGGTATCCCAGTGGTCTGGCCCTGCTTAGCGTAAAGTACATAATTTGGGTCCCGGTTAAAAAAATAAAATAAAGTGTGTAGTCCATTTTATAAAACAGTCTTTTTGACCGTTTTTTATCTGCTTTACAGTGTTCCTTTCCAGCTGCAGATATACTAAAAGGGGATCAAACATTGTGGTATAAAAGAATAAAATGAAAACATCAATTCATCCAGCTTTTAAGTGCTCAAATGCTTATCACCTCTCTTCTCTCTGTACACTTAAAATTGGACAGTAAGTTGCAATAAGTTATTAGCTGCTTAACTAAATTAGTTTTTTACGGTTTTCTTTTTTTCCCCTCTTCTTCCGTCAATGAGAGTACTTAGTGGAAACAGCCTTCATTCCAAACAACCTGCTCTGTCTTTTAATTCACAAATTGTACTTTTGCTTTTACAGTTCATTCGAAACAAGCAAGCACAAAAGTTAAATCGTATTCAGCCAAATAAATAAGTACCCTTTGATCAGAATGAGATGCAGTTTTTTTTTTATTCCTTTTCTTCTCTCCTGCTATATAAATAGGAAATAAACTAGACTCCGTTGCCCCCCACATTTCTTCTTTTTAGAAACAGTCGTTTTTTTGGTAATCAAGTGTTTACAAAGTGGCGCTTTGTTCCGTCTCCTTCCGGGCTCTGTATGTTTAAACAAAACAGATTGGGAGCTTCAACACAGCTGTTCATTTGAAAGAGTTGGGGGGAAAAAAATAGTGAGTTGCTACGGTTTTCGAGATCTTAAATATTGTCATCTGATCAAAACAAAGCAAGCAAACGCTCTGTAAAATAAAATATACTATTTGTTTGGTGGATTTTTGTGTGCATTTTTTTTTTTTTTTGGTGGGGGAAGTGGGATTATTATTTGTCAAAGATATGAAGCGCTGTTTTCTTTTTAGCGCAAGAAAACATCTGCGCCTTTTCTGGTGGATGTGAATGAAACGTATTGAAACGCGAGGCTTGAAAAGCGCTCTCTTTAACATAATTATACCTTGTTAGCTTGAGAGACACAATGCATGGATGAAATGCCAATTAGATAGCTATGTTAATGAGTATGCTTTTGAATGGAACGGATTAAAGTGGCCATAAATCTCTTCGGAACGGATTTGATGTAATCCACAAAGTTTGTTGTGCTTTTTATGTTTGTTTTTGTTTTGTGTTCTACAGAGATGCTTTTAGTGGTGTTTGTTTCATTTATGGAAAGTAGGGCACATTGTTTAGGTTGTGAAGACTTTTAGTAGATCAGTTTATAAGTCATGTTGAATATGATGATGTATAGATTTATTCATAGATTTTATTTATCTGAGAACATAAAACATGCTGCTAGACCTGAGTAGATCTGTATAGCTCAATTCTAAAATGAGTATGGCGAAGGATAGGGGGGGTCTCAAGTTCTGAATGTGTAGCCCCAAATCTTTGAGACCGCATCTCTTTAGGAGTTGCGGATTACCATAGTATTGGGATGCAGCAGCGAAAGGGTGGCCTGGTAAGCTTGCCCAGAACATGACTTCTTGCTCTCTCTGCCCACTGAATACCCTCACCAGAGTGCTGCCTGCTCACCTTACTCCAGTCCCGGGCCTTGGGCGATCTGGTGGCATGTCTTCCTTTGGTTGCTGCAGTGAAGGTATGTGAGGTATTCTGCAGATGTGACCGCTCTTTGTAGGGACCCTCTGTCCTAATACTGAGCCTCTACCACCCAGTACAGTCTTATATACTAATATTTGGCAAAGCATCAGATCTGCTTCCTCCGCAATTATCACCCCTTTAAATTATTATTGATGTTGATTCTATATATCTAGTATTGATATATCATCTGTGTGTACCTGTCTGCACTTTTGTGCCGATCTGTGTATGTCTTTCTTCTTTAATTATCACCACGTTTTTTAATTGCATGCTTACTTAGTCTGTATGTTTAATAAACATGTTTGGTTTTTTCGGGAGATGCTGAAAATGTAGAAATGCACACCTATTATTATTTTGCATCTGGGTGCCTCCATCTTGGGTACCTGCCAAATATTACTATAAGTTTCAGTCCTTTTCACCTGGTATCAGCATAGAGAAAGCCACTGTGAAGTGGAGACATGAAACAATGTTTCTCCTCATTTGCATGTTGTGCCTTCCCCATGCCTGGATTGAACTGGATTGCGATGCATGTTTAAATCCTTAAAATTTAAGAGAAAATGGAGGAACACACGAGTCACATCTAATAGAAGCCATTTTCAATATGTTATTCAATCGTGTAATTTCCAGACAAGTGGCTTTCCCTTTAAAACCATCACTTCATTGTTACCACTTTGTCAGCTTAGTGTACAGCACTGTGGACTGGGCAATGGAAATTAGTACATAAATAGGGAAAGCCCTTAGACCTGTTGTTACACATATTGTGATTAATATAAACACTGCTATCTTTTATAACTAATCATAGGAAGACGAAAATCACGCCTATACATTGTGGCTGCCCAAAGTCTGCTTAGAAATAGCCCTTTACTCATATCACATGTTGTCCTGTTTATATTTCTTGCGGGGCATATTAATTCAGACTTTTAGGTATATGATAGAATGAGATGCTTTAGATAGCTTGAGACGCTGTTTGCTTACATCGAGTAAGACAAAATTATCTATACAAGCCTAAAGAATAAAGCATCTAGTATCCTTTTCATTGTGTGATTTATTTTAATTTTTTTCCATGTTTTTATGTTGTTGTTTGAATGTAGCAAATTTGGAATCGCAGAGCGAATGATTCTGTAAAGGGTGAGTGGCTCTTACGCCCCTGTTACTATAGAATGTTTTTCTCTAATTCGAAAGTTGAATCAAGTATTTTTTTATATATATTTTTTTTTATTCTTTATTTTTGTTGTGCGTAAGTTTGTAACAGTTACATGTGAGGTACCCTAAAGGCAATCCTCCAGTTCATCATAACCGTTAAACACAGAGGTACATGATAGAACAAGCACATTTTTTTTATTTTATTTTTGGCTATAAACAGTATGGATTTACGTTGCTTAGGTATTGTCATAATATAACATAGAATTGTTAACGTTAGAACAACAACTTTAGTGTGAGTTGCTTTGTACGCTGAGAGTTGACACGTTAGCAGTCGAGTATTGAGCAGGCTTAAACAAAAGAAAAGACATCACACTTTGATAATAAAGTACTAGTTTGGCCTAGTGTGTCTAGTAGGAGTGATGAGATTAGGCTTCTGTGTTATGCAGGTAAGTTCCTAGGCATGTAGCTACAAAAGAGGTTATAAGACTTTATTTAGGTAATGAGACATTTACAAGCCAGGCACATGCTACAACTATCTGTCACAGTGGGCTACTTAGTTGAGTAGAAACAGAAGCTTAAGGGTATTATTTATGGCGAGTGTCGCCGCTTTATTATCTAGACATTTTCTGCTTGTTATATCTATAATGACTGAACACATGCTGAATACTGTAGGTCACACAAATATAACCCATGGTTACTTAAAATTAAGCTTGCTTATATGGGCATCTGGTATAAGAGATTTGACAGATATTTCTGTGGCTTTTGCCCCAATTTCTGCCCTCCAGGCAGGAGCTCGTGCCACACACGTCTGCACAGCTAGGTGGTTCGCCTCCGCCCCCCCCTGAATCAAGTATTTTAATTCGAAAATTAAACTACCTAACCAAAAGTACATGTAAGCGCCTTAGTGAGAAGGTAAGACTGACGCATTTCACACGAACAGACCACACCTCAAATATACACTGTCTTTTGTGTGTTTAAAACACAAGAACATCTTTCTTTGCCTGGCTAAATACACGTTTTGGGTCTCACTTAAAGTGTGTTTTGATATCTCGCAGATTTAGCTACTATAAAGTACTTGATGACACATATCATTTTTATACAACAAAACCTTATCGATCTTTACACTGTGATAGGCAGCCAGCTGAAAGTACTGCTTTGGTTGAGTGACAGCCCCCTTCTGAAGTAATAAAGCGTTCCTAGCATTGACAGAGAATAAGACATGAGACTAAATCTTTTTAGAATGTGTAAGTCAGTAAGTCAAGATGTTCTAAAACTTTTTTTGAATTTAAAAAAAAAAAATTAATTGGCAACTCGAGACAACTTAACATTTTTATAGGTTCCACGGATGATGTTTTTGTCTATAGAACTATTAGCAATAGTCAAATAGACATGCATTTTATCCTGTCTTTTTAGACTTTTCTGCGCTATTACAAAGGCACTTACAAGGTTGAGACAGTGTTGGTATCATCTGGGAGACTTCCTAAAAAACTCTGGGGATAGTATAGTAGATAGTTTGCAGTCTAAACGTGGGCCTTTTTTTTTCTTCTGGATGATGACACCGAGTAGCATTATCCTATCCATGAGGCAGAGTATGGTAGCATTTAAAGGAGAACCAGTCTAATATTTGTAATCTCTCCACAATGATTAGATGGTTTCAAAAATAAAACCAAAAAAAATCTCAATTAGTTTATGAATTATACAATTCAGACTGGAAAAAAGGGAGGATCTTTCAAAATCTTGTCTTTCCAAAATTTAGTTGATGCAATAAAAAAAGTTATTAAAAGATACTTATTTCATCTCTTATTTTACATCTGGTTTCTGAAGGAATACTGTATGAGACAAAGATCTCAGTGGGGGCTGATGGACTAAAAAGTGCGTTTGCTAAGTAAAAAAGGCACAGTGGCACTTAATATAATGTAATTCCACATCTACAGGATACTGTAAAATTCACGCTACCCAAATTGCTAGCAAATAAATATATTAAATATTTAAATTGTTCTGCTTTTAAGCCTTTGCTTTAAATGCGGTCAACTGCAAATCTTACAAACTGCAAGCTTGTGTTTAGGTTTAAACATATGCTTACCAGAACATGTACTTAAAGGACAGCGGTCATAACATTTTCCCTTCTTGTTTTTTTGTTTTTTTTTAAATAAAGTTTATTACATTTAATAGTCTTAGGAATACCAACATGTATTCCTGATACTATAGTGCTGGTGTGGCTGTTTTGGTGACCGGCCCCATTCTCATTGCGCTGAAAAGGTGTATTGACGGTTTATCCATCGCCGTGGTGGTTTCGCCTCCGTGGCTGATATCATCACACTATAGGTGTAACTTGCCAGCAATGTGAACCCTGCCTTTTCACCGAGGCAGTGTTTACATGAAAAGACCTGCACAAAGATGCTATAGACATTAGATGTCTTGGGAGTCTAGCCAGCTCCTTGGTTTTGCACCGCCCCCTGTCACAGGTGTCTCATCTTAGGACCCTATTTAAGCCTTGTACTGCAGAGAACTCGAGATGGAAGGATTTCCCCAAGTGAGTAGCTCATTTAGTAGACAGTTGGCAGTGAGAGTAGGACCTGCCAAAGATGGTGTACATTGACGTTTGTGGCAGGCTTATGCAATGTATGATCATATAGTGTAACTAAACCCCCATTATTTTTTGCCTAGATTAGGTGTTTTTAATAAAACTAGTCAAATCTGTCCGCATCAAAGTAGCTGTTTAGTTGATAAGTGAGTGCGCTGGATTTCTATTTTTACTATGCTATAGACATTAGACTATAAGACTATATTAAGCTGGTGGTTCTGGTGACTATAATTAAGCCGGTGGTTCTGGTGACTATAGCATCCCTTTAATGATGTATGATGATGTATTGATTTTTTTTGTAAAAAAAAAAAAAAAAGGCTGAGCAGCCATATTAGGTCAGTCACTACTATCTGACCAACTGGTGCTCAACTTAACAAGCCTGTTGTTGCTATTTCACAAATACAAAATCAGGCAAGCTGGGTTGAGTAGGATTTGGTCAGATAACAGTAGAATTTGACTCAGCACGATTAAAAAAAAAAAAGTGTTTTTTTTTTATGCATAATTTAAATTATATTCTAAAGTTTCATAAATGTATTAGACTTTCAAGAATTAAAATAAAAAAAATAGTAGTAATGACAGTTGACCTTCCACTGTTGCAGTTTCAGTTCTCTGCCAGTTTGATGGCTCTTGTGAAGGAACATTATAATCACCCAATCAACTTTAGCTTAATGAAGCAGTTTAACCCCTTAAGGACATACGACATGTGTGACATGTCATGATTCCCTTTTATTCCAGAAGTTTGGTCCTTAAGGGGTTAAGTGTATAGATCATGCCTCTCAGGTTTCACTGCTCAATTCTCTGCCATTTAGGAGTTAAATCACTTTGTTTCTGTTGATGCAGTCCTTGCCACACCTCCCCTGGCTCTGATTGACACAACCTGCATCATAAAAACTGGTTTCACTTTCAAACAGATGTAATTTATCTTAAAATTCGTATCTCTTGCTCTGTAAATTTAACTTTAATCTTGCAGGGTCTTGCAAGCTATTAACATAGCACGGGATAAGACAATCTAAATTAAACAGAATTTGCAATAAAGGAAGGATAAACTTTAGATGACTCTTTACAGGAAGTGTTTAGGAAGGCTGTGCAAGTCACATGCAGGGAGTTGTGACTAGGGTTCATAAACAAAGTGATTTAACTCCTAAATGGCAGAGGATTGAGCAGTGAGGCTGCAGGGGCATGTTCTATACACCAAAACTGCTTCATTAAGCTAACGTTGTTTTGGTGACTATAGTGTCCTTTTAATACCATTCAGTTGGGTAGCGAGAAGACACGTCAATGTATCCTTCCTTGTAAAACACATTTGCAATATACAGACTCCTCTCTCCATTAGGAATGAACAGAATAGCAACCTCCTGTAATCACTAGAGTTTAAGGTTACACTCCTGAACGTTCGTAATATTATGTAAATTTTATCTTAAATAAAAAAAGACTTGCAATGCATATGGAGCCTTGCTTCTAGAGCCTTAGTAATGAGAGGGCTTGCATTATCTGTGACTATTTGCATTATTGCTTCTGTATAGACATTTGGAGTGCATGTTTTGCTGTTTACGTTGTTAAGTTTGAGATCCTACGAGCCCCAGGTATTACACCCATTGGGTTCAACCATAAGACCTACGTTTTAGATTTTCCATGTCTCTCTGATCATATGCTGCCACTCGTCTCTCCCCATGGGCTTTAGATTCCAACGGCCATGGCTGTCAACGGGCTCCTTTCATGCTGCCTTACTGGCTCCAGCACAAGGAACGTTAGGCTATTTCAGAGTCATGTTTGATTCCAACTCTCCTACAGCAAAGTTCTTTTAGTAGTATAATAGACCCTGTGATTTTCAAACACCAGGCACTCTAATAACACACATTGCCTGCTGAGCAGTGCATTTGTGCTGCAAAGCTCTGATCATTATTTATGTTGCTATAAGCGAACTGCTAGAGGCAGCCAGCAAGATAAATACCCATCTTTATCTCTTTGCTTCAAGATGCCGGCTTCATATTTACTTATCTGTAAACCCAGTCTTCAGGAGTGTGGTTGGTGGATGTTCTTTGTTTTAGGTGATGGGGGGCATCAGAAGTAATTCCTGTATTAATAGTTTTGTCAGTATCTATAGTGAAAGTAACCATGTAAATTGTTGATTGTTCTTTGAGTAAAATGCTTCTAATTGCTTATAACTGTGACGATTTGCAAAACCTTGTGACTCGTGCTACCCCTTCCCAGACTCGTAAAGTTTTGGAGGTCTGAAATCCAGGTGGAAGTGGTATGGTGAAGGCATGGTGTTGACAAGTCTGGCTTCAATTCCTGGTGACATTATAGTGCTACCTCTGCTCATCCGAATATTACATGGTGTGTCCCTGCTATAGACATCCCCATCCCCGCTGAGCGGCTTCTTCAGAGCCTACTGTGAACAAGCCTGGACCATAATGCATTCAAGTTCAGCTAAGTTAATAGCCGCTGGTCAGAGGTTACTAGTTAAGGTTAGTCATTATGTTTGGGGGTTAGTAGTCATAGGTTAATAGTTATAATTATCTCGTCTTACAACATCCATTATTCAAAGACATGCCAGATAGTCACCTTTTATCCCTCTCATTTGTTTGTCTCTGTATGTTTCTCGATTGTTCACTAGTTTCTTGCCTATCCTATCCAGTAACCGTTCCCCCTTGACATGTCCTATTGAATAGGTGTCTATTATTTCTTTTTTTTTTTTTTTTTTTGCAAGTGTCTGTTTTTGTATGTCCGAAAGTTACAACTCTGCGCAAATTCCTTGTCTGTAGCATGATTTGATGTTAAATTAAATATGGTTATTTTAAATGTTCATTGTTTTGTAACAAATGAAAAATGAATAGCTTTAGGGCAAGAATGCAAAATTAAATGATAGCAGGAAAAAGAGAAAACACAGACAAATCTATACTCTAGAATCCCTGCATTGTGTTAATGTGCTGTGTCTGTATTTTTTTTTTATCACAGTTGTTTATTTTTCTAATTGTTTTCTTCTTTTATTTTGTTTATTAATTTTGGGATGCTTGTTGAACAAAAATTAACTCTAATTTGCATGTTTTTTTTTTATCAATCCGTAATATCAAGGATATTATTCTTCTGAGAAACAAAAAAAGACACTAACCTAATAACCACCCATTTTGGGATGGAGGCACCCATTACAAAAATTGCTACACAGTTTTAAATAAACATGTTCCATAGTAATCTAAACTTGTTGCATAGATTATGGTGGAGGTGCTTTGCACAGACTCATTGAAAAGTCTGTAATGAATGCTGCTGCCAGACTAATTTTCCTCTCCGTGCCCGGGTTCACTTCAGACGGCGCGTGCGAGGGAGCAGTGAGGAGCAAGAAGAGTGAGCTCCCCCGCTGCCGCCAGCGACCTCTCCCCCGGCCGGGTAAATGATCAGAGTAGTCACCTGCAATGTGGGGAGAGCAGGTGCCTACTCTGCTTTAGTAAGCATGTCAAGCTTGCGGCCCGAAAAACCTATTCATTGTAGGCCGCGAGTTTGACATGCTTGGCTTATGGCCTCCCAGAGTAACCTCTACCTTACATACCTGGCTGGCTCTTGCTCTCTCCTAAAAGGCAGCACTTTACTCTCTTCTCCAGCTCTGCTTCACTCCCACCTTATTTGATTGCTATCTCCTGTCCTATTGTGTTTTTATACCCCACCTCCTATAGACTGTAAGCTCGTTTGAGCAGGGTCCTCTTCAAACTATCGTTCCTGTAAGTTTTTTGTAAATGTCTTATTTATTGTTACATCTCCCCCAATTATAATATTGTAATGCGCTACAGAATCTGTTCGCGCTATATAAATGCCAATAAAAATAAGCTATAAATATGACTGTCTGTAGAATGGTAGTGGCTTGAGAATGACTGACTGCTTTTGGTTTTAATTTGATGAGTGGAACTGCTGAGTATCTTTGCAACTTCACTTTTCCCCCCCCCCCCCCCGCTTTTTTGAATTTTGAAATCCAGCGAGTTCTCTCGTTATTGATTGGGATATATGTAAGATAGCCAGTGCACAAAAAGTATATTGGTTTTGGTGCTTGCAGTGTCCTATTAATATGGTATATGATACCGTATATATATTGGGAAAGAAGACTTTTTTCCCTCTCCATATGATAACATGTGCTGGTCTGTGTGGCCAATTGTCTTTCACTTGGATAACACATTAAACCAAATGAAAACTGACCTGGGAATTTGTATTGAGTTGTTAGTATACCTTTAAGCTATTTCTGTTCATAAAGAGAGACTGTGATCGCTGATATTGTAAACAATTATTGGACAGGTCTCCTATGTCTGAGTTTAATTCTGGATAATTAGGAAATGGTTATTCTAGCATTGATCTGGCGGGGAATTGGTCATCTCTCTGGAGAGGAATTAGTTGAGAATAAATGATCTCTAAAACCATCCCCCTTTCCCAATCTATCTGTTGCCTTACATGCGTTAATTAGGTGATCTTTCACTAACCTTACACGTCAAATGAGGATTATGTGGGCAATATAATTGGAATGAATCGAAAACAACAACAAAAAACGAAATGTGTGTTTGGCACATTGACGAAACACTTGCAAACAATAGAAACCTTTAATGGATATCAACAAACCCCACGTCCTTATTTTCTTGTAAATGTTTTGATGTTTTAGTTCATTTTTCCTAATTAATAGGGTAAATGTCATTACCTGTAGCTGTACATGAATGGATTGTGTCTTCAGACACTTTGTTCTGGCGGATAGTTGATGGGGATGCATACAGGGTGGACCGCCATAGTTTATTTAGGGCCTTACTTGGCCAGGTAGAATTTACCATAATTCAAAGCATTTTCCATTGAGTTTCTCTTCATCTGACTATTGACCTAGCTTCTTAGAGTTCAGAAACCGGAAGGAGCTCAAAACAAAGCAATTAAAACTTTAATTGAAAATAATAAAAATGTCTATTACAAAATGTCTGACGGTATACCCGCTATTATTCTATAACACTGATGTTGTACTGTGATTTTTAGAATTTACAAACTTGATTGTGATTGATTCACTGTATCAGATATGTGCCAATTGGTCCCATCGCTAATTAAGTGTTCTTGCATAGCAAGAACACTTAATGTTATCTCACATATATATTATTATTATTCTTATTATAGCCAAATGTGCCACCCTAACTCCTCCCACAGTTTTTACACTACATAGACAGTAATAAACCGAAACGTGCGGATTGTTCCCGATCGGATTGCTATTACTTTGTGGAACGTTTCGCCGAATGGTTCTCGGAATATCGTCGTTCTTGTGGCAAAATTTGTCCCATAGGAATGAATGGCAAAGCTAGAGTGGGAGCTGGCAAAAGCTGAAAAATCAGGACATGATTTCTAAACTGCCACATCTCCCTCATTTTAGAGCACACCTACACAAATCTTATATCAAAACGTTCAGCTATCCGCGGTGTCCACAGCTAAGCCATAGTCCTTATAGTTTTCACAATATGACCATTTGTTGCAACTCACGCCGTCCATTGACATTCATTGAAACTCCACTCTGCAAAGCTCACATTTGAAGGGCAATTTCTAAACTGCGACTGTGCCTTCATTGTTAATATCTCAGAGACATACTATGCATCAATGTAGGTCTGGGTCTTGTGATTCCCACAATATAAAGCTCTTCGATGTAGGATGTATAGTTTTTAAAATACGACCGTTTGAAGATGGCAACCGCCAAAATACTCTGCCCTGTGCCAGGCTGGAGCAGCAAGTTATGTCATAGACAAAGCCTTTTCTACACCTGCTAATGTTTTTATAAATGTATGGTTTAATGTAACTGTGCAACATCATTGCAATTAAATGTGCTATATAAATGATAAGTTACTCCGCCCACTCCAGTTGTAGACTACTGGTGGAGGCAAGAACACTTCACACAATTTCCCCAGAAATTGTAGCTTTTCTAGTTGTGTTCTTGCATAGCAAGACCACTTAATGTTATCTCACATATATATTAAGTGTTCTTGCATAGCAAGACCACTTACTGTTATCTCACATATATATTATTATTATTATAGCCAAATTTGCCACCCTAACTCCTCCCACAGTTTTTACACTACATAGACAAAAATATACCAAAATGTGCAGATTGTTCCCGATCGGATTGCTATTACTTTGTGGAACGTTTCGCCGAATGGTTCTTGGAATATCGTCATTCTTGTGGCGAAATTTGTCCCATAGGAATGAATGGCAAAGCTAGAGTGGGAACTGGCAAAAGCTGAAAAATCAGTACATGATTTCTAAACTGCCACCACTCCCTCATTTTCAGGCCCACCTACACAAATCTTATATCAAAACGTTCAGCTATCTGCGGTGTCACTAAAAATGTCCACGGCTAAGCCATAGTCCGAATAGTTTTCACAATATGATCATTTGTTGCAACTCATGCCGTCCATTGACATTCATTGAAACTCCACTCTGCAAAGCTCACATTTGAAGGGCAATTTCTAAACTGCGACTGTGCCTTCATTGTTAATATCTCAGAGACATACTATACATCAAAATGTAGGTATGGGTCTTGTGATTCTCACAATATAAAGCTCTTCGCTGTAGAATGTATAGTTTTAAAAATATGACCGTTTGAAGATGGCAACCGCAAAAATACTCTGACCTGTGCAAGGCTGCAGCAGCAAGTGATGTCATAGACAAAGCCTTTTACACCTGCTAATGTTTTTATAACTGGATGTTTTAATGTAACTGTGAAGCACTTTGGGCAACAACATTGCAATTCAATGTGTTATATAAATACATAATAACAGTTACTCCGCCCACTCCAGTTGTAGACTACTGGTGGAGGCAAGAACACTTCACAATTTCCCCAGAAATTGTAGCTTTTCTAGTTCTTATTATTCTTATTATAGCCAAATTTACCACCCTAACTCCTCCCACAGTTTTTATACTACATAGACAGAAATATACCGAAACGTGCGGATTGTTCCCGATTGGTGTGCTATTACTTTGTGGAACGTTTCGCTGAATGGTTCACGGAATATTGTCGTTCTTGTGGCAAAATTTGTCCCATAGGAATGAATGGCAAAGCTAGAGTGGGAGCTGGCAAAAGCTGAAAAATCAGTACATGATTTTTTTTTTTTTTCTTGTCAATCTTTCTTTTATTAAGGCATGAGTAATGGGGTACAGAACGAAGAGAGGGGAAATGCAATAGTGGCACATTGGTTAGGGTGTATACAGCATCAATCACATTTCCTGTTAAACAATGCCTATTTTTTTTTATTTTTATGTGTTGGTCGACGGTAGCGTCTCGTTCAGTCGAGTTGTGGATTACTTGTCGGTCATATTGGCTGACTATGTGGGGAAGGTTAAGAAAAATGGTTCGATTGCTATCGCCTTACTGTCCAGTAATGCCATGACACAAAATAAGTGAGTCAACATAGTGAAGCTGGTACTGCGCTTGTATATAGTGTGTTGAGCATGTATAAAGAAATCACGTAGGATCTGGTATGGCAAATGGAGAAAGTTACGTGTGGAGTGGAGGAGATTCAGCTAAGGTGAAGTGGGATTAACAACACAGCCTTATTAACTTTTGAGTACATGATTTTTAAACTGCCACCACTCCCTCATTTTCAAGCCCACCTACACAAATCTTATATCAAAACGTTCAGCTATCCCTGCTGCCACTAGAATTGTAGATTATGCTAACGTAGTGTACCTATAATCTTAATTTTAATAATGACAGGAGGCGAGTATTTTGCATAACTTTCTTTACTTTATGCCTCCAGCAGCACAAGTCAATCAGAAAACTTTAAACCAATCAGTAACCAGCATCACATCTATATATAAAGCCCTGACAGTCACATGATTTCCTCTTTCTTTGATGCGAAAACAGTCCATTATAACGTCAGGGAATTCAAATAACAGTCCTGAGTAACGTGTAGAACATAACTTGTAACGAGGCTTGAAACCTTCCAGCTTTATCTTGATCTTTATCTTTATGATGGTTACTCTGAAAAGAACAGAAATACGTGAAAGGTGATGGAACCCAACTGATGTCCACATTAAATCCAGTATTATATGTATCTATATTTATATTACGTTAATATACTAAAACATTAAACAACCGTAGAATACTTTAATAATCGCCACGGCTGAAACACCCGTCAACCAAATAAGCATCCCATAAATATACTGAAATATCCAAAATCTTATAATTAGACTGAAGATGACAACCAGAAAATAGAATTTCCCAGAGTATAGGGAGGGAAACAGGGAGGGAAAATACTCGCCTCCTGTCATTATTAAAATTAAGATTATAGGTACACTACGTTAGCATAATCTACAATTTTATCACATGACAGGAGGCTTCGTATTTTGCATTTTTAAAGCTGTGGTATGAGCGAAAGGGATGCGTGTGTGGTTGACGAAAATATACGGAAGTTGTCTCGCCGCGTCCAATTCGCCGCCCGTAAAAATTATAGAGGCCCCCCTGAAGGCCTGAGAAGCGGCCGTGCCTCGTACCGAATGAGTACCTAAAGCACGTCTCCACTCCCGTTAACGATAACCACCAGTGAACCCATCCAGACAGAGTGTTCATGGAAACTGGCTTGTATGGTTGTTATAAATCCCGCAGATGTCTTACTGTGTCAATCTAAGTGATGTCGGGATCTCCATATAACCAAACACCGCTATAACTGCACAAAGACTGGGAGACCGCCGGGAACCGGGTAAAATGCGGACGCGAAAGGGATTAGTTCTACGAAACATCGTAGAGGTCCTCCCTTCTGGTGATACCGAAAAACCATTTACGTCGACCTCCAGAGTATCTGATACCCGACGAAAAAATCTAACGTAACGTGATTATGACTGACGGTTGACGGAGGGATAGGTTCGTGTTATCAGACTAGTTCCGAAAACCCCAATCAAAGTCTCACAACAGTGATACTTTAACTCATGGTTCTGGACCGTATGTTACCCCGTGGAAAAACGACCTATGAAAAAGTTCTTGATCGACCGAAGTGTCGTGAATCGTACTATGCGCTGTCGAACTAACGGAGCGGAACCCGTTAATGGAGCGGTCGGATCGTGCCGATCGGCCCGTCGTGAAAATTATGAGCAAGATTCAACATCGAGGTAGATAGGGGTAGTAAAAAAGACCGTAGTCCCTTTCCATACCCCAGTGACTTCCAAGTGTTCCATGTGGATAAGTTATTTCGGGGAATACCTGTTGTCCATGAGTCCCATGACTCTAGTTGGTTGCGATAGTCCCTTGACATACCAGTCTCCCTTGAAGGACACCAATTCACCAACTCTAGCCGCTCCTGCATTAACAATCGATGATGATGTTCTCCCTTTTGATCTGCCCGAAGGCAAGTTAGAACTGAAGAAGCAGAGGCTGATCCCAATTAAAGACAAATCATTCTAGGTGTCACGCTTAGCTCCTTCACCTCTGTAACGAGTACTATCGAAGTCCTTGCCATTCTGATCCCAATTTCATAGGTGTGCCCGGATCTCAGGCAGCGAGCTTTCAGTCGATGTGTAGCCTGTCCGTGAAGTGGTCATGGGAAATAGTCAAGGTACTATGGAGCCTTTCCGCCATATCCGTCGCATTTCCTTACGAAAAATCGCTATCGCTGATGTGGAAAAAGTGCAATCCGTCCAAGGTGGAATCTATTCCGAAGTAGAGGTACGTAGTTACTCGGAGCTGGAATCGAACCGACTCCGCTCTGTTCATTATGAATCCCAACAATTCCAGAAACTGTAACAATAAATCTCGTTTGGATACGCAGTTAGGAATTGGGCTTGCAAGGGTCAGCAAGTTGACTAGGTATGCTACAGCGGATACCCTTTGCTCTTCAGTGCGTCCTGACCAGCTTCCAAAACTTATTGAGGTACTATGTGAGCCAATAGGTAAGTGTCCTTTCAAATCTTACCTTGCAAAACCCTTTGGAGGAGCAGGTCTCCTAACAGGTGTATACCTTCCTTCTTGAGATGTCAGTACGTCCCAAAGCCATTGGGTTGGCCTATGTTGATGACTAGGTGAGAGTCTCCTGTCTTCTTCTTTACTACTTTTATGTGGACCTCGGTCTGATCGGGGCATAGATATCCCTGTAGGGACACCGAGCTCCCTGTTGAGGACTATCTTGTACGTTCCTAGATGACATGGGCATTCCATCCTGAGCTTGTTTCGTACTTCTTTTCCCCGAAGCCGGAGGTTGGCAAGGTGTGCCCGGTGCTTCGGCAAACCCCTTTCGGATGATCCTGGGTGTCTGGTGGTACGCGAGTCAACCAAGGTTTTCCAGTGTGCCAAAGGAAACTTTTCTTGCCAGGCGGATTCTGTCACTTTTCCTCTTCCGATGGAGACTCTCCCTTCTCTTATGATCTCCAGAGAAGGGGGGGGGGATGGAGTCCTCGTCCCCTGATGATGGAGTCTGAGATGTTCAATGTGTAGGATGTTCTGAGAGACGGTTCCGCTAAGTCGTGGTTTTCTCTTTCCCCATTGGGGAAGTCGCGTTGGGCCATTCCCATGGTGCTTAGGTGGTAGGATGCCCGACTTGTTAGTCAGCCCCCTGGAGAGGGCTTCTTCACTTGGAAATTGTTCGGTGAATTGAGGGAAATCCGACCTGTTGGTTCACACCCTTTTGGTTTGTGGAGTCAGGATCGTATAACAGTACGCTTATTGCCACTCAGTGTGCCTCTGTGTATAACCGGGGTCACCCAGCATTTCGATTAATTGGTACCACTTTCGCAGGATCTGGGCAGTTGTCTGAGCATGAGGACACTCTCCGTAGGACCGGGACGTACCCGGGTATGGGAGACGTGAAAGTCTCCCTATGTATAATCCAATGGTTCATCCTTATATGTCCTAGAATTGTGGAGTTTGGCGGTATAGTGGGTTCTCCTTCTCGGTTAAGGGAAGGGCGTACGGGTCCTCCAATTGAAACATAGAGGTGTCGGCACACATGCCTGTAGTCTTGTTGGGACCCTCTTCCGGTCTGTGGGGTACCGAGACAGGTGTCAGGTATGGTAATACACTTAATGTCACTAGTGGGTCTCCACCTACAGCTGGGGTTCAACCAGAACTGTTTCCATCAATACCACTTAGAGATTTCCTGGAGTGGCCTGAGGAGGGGGTTGCCCTCAATAAGACCGGGATGAACGGTCAGAAATGTCGGGACGTAAGCCCGTATGGGGGTACGGTAGTCTCCAAATTATCCAATGGGTCACCCTTATTGGATATAGTACTGTGGAGCTTTGGCAGCACCGTGAGCTCTCCTTCTTGGTGCTGTCGACATACCTGTATCCATTGTGTAACAGATCGTACTCCGTGGTTATCAGCCCGTCCTAGGGCGTGGGGATTAGACCCCAATATCTATATGTCCCTAGCCATTCCGGGTCTAGGCTGGGTTCTCAGACTTCCTGAGGTATGTCTTACCAGTCCTCCTCCTCCGAGGGCGAGTCCTCTGCCCTCCATTCGTCTATGATTTCTAAGGACAGTGGAGATAATGGTTCCTCATCCCCTGATGGGGGTCTTGTGGAGTGTCTGACACAAAGGTAGTATGATTCTTCCCGTCTGTGGGGAGACAGAGTATACGTCAGTGCGTATGTAGCTACACAGTGGCTTCCACGTACAACTGGGGGACACCCAGGTATCATGTAATCAGTACCACTAGGAATTTGACTAGTGGTCTGAAGAGGGGTCACCCTCTTATCGACCGGGGTGAACGGTCTTAAATGTTGGGCCGGAGCCCGGTAATGGTCGGGACGGAGCCCGGTAATGGTCGGGACGGAGCCCGGTAATGGTCGGGACGGAGCCCGGTAATGGTCGGGACGGAGCCCGGTAATGGTCGGGACGGAGCCCGGTAATGGTCGGGACGGAGCCCGGTAATGGTCGGGACGGGGCCCGGTAATGGTCGTACGTAAGCCCGGTAATGGGAGGTATCGAAGACCTCAGTACGCTTTCACCCTTGTGTATGGAATTTTGTGGAAATTTTGCCATTGTGGATTGTGCGTACTTCGTTATAAGCCCTAGATTGGGCGTGGTGGTCACCCTTTGTAAAACAAAATTGTCATTTCGGATAATGCCAGATTTTTTGTTGTTGTTGTTTGTTTGTTTGTAATGATTTCTGGGTAGTTCTTCAGTGGTTTGTACCAATCCTCATTGCCTTCTGTGAGTGTTCACCCGATTGGGCAGTGCAGCCTGAGCCTGATGGGAGTTGTTCCTGGTTTGGTGCAATACAATCCCAATGGTAAGTTACCTGCAGTGGCCCTTTAGCACAGAGTTGCAGGGGTTAATTGCAGTGAGAAGTGTGCTTAGCCTGATGGGAGTTGTTCCTGGTTTGGTGCAATACAATTCTAATGGTAAGTTATCTGCAGTGGCCCTTTAGCATAGAGTTGCAGGGGTTAACTGCAGTTAGAAGTGTGTTAAGCCTGATGGGAGTTGTTCCTGGCTTGGTGTAATACAATCCCAATGGTAAGTTACCTGCAGTGGCTATTTAGCACAGAGTTGCAGGGGTTAACTGCAGTGAGAAGTGTGCTTAGCCTGATGGGAGTTGTTCCTGGTTTGGTGCAATACAATCCTAATTGTAAGTTATCTGCAGTGGCCCTTTAGCACAGAGTTGCAGGGGTTAACTGCAGTGAGAAGTGTGTTAAGCCTGATGTGGGGAGTGTGTTTAGTTTTTACACCTATATTATGTGGCAAAACTTTATTTCCGACAATGTCCAGCATGTTGACACTTCACCTTTAAAACTAGGTGAGGTGTCCTGTGGGTAGGACCAATTTATTCAGGTAACTCTTAATGGCACATAAAACATTTATAGAAGCAGAAAAACTAAGTGCCAGTTCGTGGGAATCACGAACTGTCGAAACTAAGATGGCCGCCGAGGATCTTGCGGTATCGCGAGATCCAAGATGGCCGCCGTTCGCGCGCAAAATTGCCGCGCAGTCCGCGATCGCGGCCCGCGATTGCGGTCCGACGGTATCGGTCGGTACCCCCTCGCGCCCCCCTACCCACCCCTCGGTACCCTGGGACTCTTGGAGAAGCCTGGTGGTCCCGCGCGATCGCGGTAAAATGCCGCGAATCGCGAGGGACAAACAGGCAAGCAGGCAGACAGCAACAGATCCCAGCAGGGGAAAAAACAGTGGGGAAAAAAACACCTTACAGTCCAGGGAGAAGGATGGGTACAGCAGAGAGAAGTAGAGGAGGCAGATGAAAGAGGGGGGCCCCAGACAGGGGGAAAATTAAAAGGTACAATGCCAAAACAATTTAAAGGGACCACAAAATAAATTTGCATTATATATATAAAACAGTTGAGAGCTTAATACTCTGACCTGTGCCTTGGCTGGAAGCAGCAAAGAAAGAGGAAATCATGTGACTGTCAGGGCTTTATATATAGATGTGATGCTGGTTACTGATTGGTTTAAAGTTTTCTGATTGACTTGTGCTGCTGGAGGCATAAAGTAAAGAAAGTTATGCAAAATACGAAGCCTCCTGTCATGTGATAAAATTGTCCACAGCTAAGCCATAGTCCTGATAGTTTTCACAATATGACCATTTGTTTGCAACTCACGCCTTCCATTGACATTCATTGAAACTTCACTCAAGCCAGCTCAAACTTGAAGGGCAAATTTCTAAACTGCGACTGTGCCTTCATTTTTAATACTTCAGAGACATACTATACATCAAAATGTAAGTCTGGGTCTTGTGATTCTCACAATATAAAGCTCTTTGATGTAGGATGTATAGTTTTTAAAATACGACCGTTTGAAGATGGCAACCGCCAAAATACTCTGACCTGTGCCAGGCTGCAGCAGCAAGTGATGTCATAGACAGGGCCTTTTGCACCTGCTAATATTTTTATAAATGTATGTTTTAATGTAACTGTGCAACAACATTGCAATTAAATGTGCTATATAAATGATAACAGTTACTCCGCTCACTCCAGTTGTAGACTACTGGTGGAGGCAAGAACAGCTTTTCTAGTTATTATTATTATTATAGCCAAATTTGCCACCCTAACTCCTCCCACAGTTTTTACACTACATAGACAGTAATAAACCAAAACGTGCGGATTGTTCCCGATTGGATTGCTATTACTTTGTGGAACGATTTGCCGAATGGTTCACGGAATATCGTCGTTCTTGTGGCGAAATTGGTCCCATTGGAATGAATGGCAAAATGTTCAAAACTAGAGTGGGAGCTGGCAAAAGCAGAAAAATCATGACATGATTTCTAAACTGCCACCACTCCCTCATTTTCAGGCCCACCTACACAAAACTTATATCAAAACGTTCAGCTATCCCTGCTGCCACTAAAAATGTCCACGGCTAAGCCATAGTCCTGATAGTTTTCACAATATGACCATTTGTTTGCAAGTCACTCCTTCCATTGACATTCATTGAAACTCCACTCTAGCCAGTTCAAATTTGAAGGGCAATTTCTAAACTGCGACTGTGCCTTCATTGTTAATATCTCAGAGACATACTATACATCAAAATGTAAGTCTGGGTCTTGTGATTCTCACAATATAAAGCTCTTTGATGTAGGATGTATAGTTTTTAAAATACGACCGTTTGAAGATGGCAACCGCCAAAATACTCTGACCTGTGCCAGGCTGCAGCAGCAAGTGATGTCATAGACAGGGCCTTTTGCACCTGCTAATATTTTTTATAAATGTATGTTTTAATGTAACTGTGCAACAACATTGCAATTAAATGTGCTATATAAATGATAACAGTTACTCCGCTCACTCCAGTTGTAGACTACTGGTGGAGGCAAGAACAGCTTTTCTAGTTATTATTATTATTATAGCCAAATTTGCCACCCTAACTCCTCCCACAGTTTTTACACTACATAGACAGTAATAAACCAAAACGTGCGGATTGTTCCCGATTGGATTGCTATTACTTTGTGGAACGATTTGCCGAATGGTTCACGGAATATCGTCGTTCTTGTGGCGAAATTGGTCCCATTGGAATGAATGGCAAAATGTTCAAAACTAGAGTGGGAGCTGGCAAAAGCAGAAAAATCATGACATGATTTCTAAACTGCCACCACTCCCTCATTTTCAGGCCCACCTACACAAAACTTATATCAAAACGTTCAGCTATCCCTGCTGCCACTAAAAATGTCCACGGCTAAGCCATAGTCCTGATAGTTTTCACAATATGACCATTTGTTTGCAAGTCACTCCTTCCATTGACATTCATTGAAACTCCACTCTAGCCAGTTCAAATTTGAAGGGCAATTTCTAAACTGCGACTGTGCCTTCATTGTAGATCTGGGTCTTGTGATTCTCACAATATAAAGCTCTTCACTGTAGGATGTATAGTTTTTAAACTACGACTGTTTGAATATGGCAACCGCCAAAATACTCTGACCTGTGCCAGGCTGCAGCAGCAAGTGATGTCATAGACAGGGCCTTTTGCACCTGCTAATGTTTTTATAACTGTATGTTTTAACCCCTTAAGGACACATGACATGTGTGACATGTCATGATTCCCTTTTATTCCAGAAGTTTGGTCCTTAAGGGGTTAATGTAACTGTGAAGCACTTTGGGCAACAACGTTGCAATTAAATGTGCTATATAAATAAATAATAACAGTTACTCCACCCACTCCAGTTGTAGACTACTGGTGGAGGCAAGAACACTTCACACAATTTCCCCAGAAATCGTAGCTTTTCTAGTTCTAACTAGTGGCGTCAGTTGGATTAGCAAGCGTCCGGCATATGTTATTATTGACACTATATAATAGCAGTGATGTCAAATGATGTTGCAAAGAATGAAACTGTGAAAAGTAATAATGGGTGACCTTGTTTATGTGGATGTAGTATGTTCATCAACATGGCACAGTTAGCATGGTTGCAGGCACCGGCTGACCTGCTCAGGCAATGAATGGCTGTAAAATATGATGGAATTGGTACTGCAAATTTGGTGGTGGAACTTCCACATTAGCAATAGACGAGTACCGGGTCCGGGCTGCGTGACCTTCCATATCACCCGTTTTGGTCAAACTGCTTAAAATCAGAGCAAAGAAAAAAAATTCCTGCGGCCTTATGGCACCATAACCACTACATCATCATGTAATGTTTATAATGCCTCAACTGCTTCTTTTACCCTGTTAATCTCATTTATCACATTGTCTGACTCTTTTTTTTTTTTTTTTTAGATTTCAGAACATCAGAGAAATATAAAAATAAATAAATATTACTCAAATCCTGACACATCTTCACATTCACTTCTTCATTGAGTCCAGCCGGGTGCTAACTCAACCTTCTGACACCCCAATAAATTCCAGTCCACTTGTTAAGGGTCTGGGTTCCAGAAGGAAAATATTTGCATCTTTGTTTCTCTAGTCAAACCGCTGCTGTGTGAACTATTTGTTTTCTTTGGGGTTTACATCTGTTACGGGTAACTGTGTAATAAATTGCTTGACTATATTCCAAGTGTGACATGAATTGAGAGTAATCTCGATGCATCAGTCGTAGTAAAGCATTTTATATATAAGTTCAGATGCTAGCTAGCTGGGATTTTTACAGTAGACATATCTTTTATGGACTGCTGAATATTGCAAAGGAGATTAGTCTATTTACAACTAGCTTGTTATTAATGCAGTTCAGAGTTTAATCAGACTGTCAGTTACAGGAGCACTCTGAGCATCATAGCCACTAGAATGTTTATAGTGTTTACGGTGCAAGTAGTCTTTGCCCTGCGATGTAAACATTGAACTTTCAAAAAACGGTAATGTTTGATATTGCAGGCTTAAAACTACTGGTCCCTTAAAGGAAACAGATTGCACTTTTTATAATCGGCGTGTGTAAGTAAATCTTGGCTGTACCATCTCTGCTTGGTGTCCAGGCCAGCTAACTACTGCCTAAAGCCTGCATTCAGTAAGAGTCTGAGTCAGAACATCTCTGGCTTTCAGCATGATGCGCCAGCCGTTCCTGAGTCATGCTGCAGAGATAATGTGTGCATCTTGGCATTTTTGTTTTTCTATTCGTTCCCCTCCTCTGCTTTCCTTGGGCTCCGTACTCTATTTTACCTCCATTACACGGGGTCCTTCGTGCCGCTGGAAGAAGCAGTGAAGTGTAAATTCCATTTGTTGCTTCAGCTCATGAGTTGGATTTACAGATCTGAAACAGTTCGTTGCCGTTCCAAGCTGCGAAAGGGAAATCAATGGCGAGCTATTTAAAATGTAAACAAGGCTATCCGTGTAATGTAAAGTAAACCATCTCATAAAAACCATGAAAGACAACTCTGCCACCAATTTCTTTTTATTAATAGATTTTTATTTTATTATGTATGTTTCTGCTAATTCATCTTCATACTGTTGACACTGAAAATGAATAAGTCACTAAGGTGGAGATTTAACAAGGCAGATAAGGTGCTACTTTTATTCAAAACCATGGAGGCTGGTCCATTGGGGCAGGTGGCACCCTCAGTTTGTTTGTGGGGAGAAAGTGTCAGTGTATTGGGTTGATAAGCACTAATGATAAGTATATACCTCCCAAGTGCCCCTGTTAAGAAAGGACAGTCCCTATTTTGCTCCCACAGAGTTATCTGAAAACTCGCACCGTCCAAGTAAAGAGCTCAGTGGATAAAAAATATATATGTGTTTGTGTGTGTGTGTGTGTGTATATATATATATATATATATATATATATATATATATATATATATATATATATCTATATCTATATATATCCAAATGAGAGATGACATCTGTTCGAATGGGGGTAGAAGCCAGACAGAATGGAAGAATCTTAAAATCTTGGCAAACAACTGGCAAGGATTTAAAAGGTAAGTATTCAGGGACAGCTTACTAGCACCATAACCACAATAACAAACGTTAGTCTGCCGTTTTAAAGATGCCCAAAGTCTCCCTTTAATTACCAGATCTACAAAATGTTAGATCAAAGTGGATGCAGTGTGTTCATGGTTTATGCTCCGAACTGTCATCGTTTCATAGGACTGCATTTGAAAACGTGCAGTGAAAACAAACATTGCGTAAAATTGACATAGATTTAAGTTGCATTATGAATGGTTACAGGCTTCAAGTATAAACTCAGTATGTCATGAGAAGCTGCACACATGTTTTGGTTTAAAACGTAACGAGACTGCTGAGACCATTAGATCCATTCATACGGATCATCTCCATTGTAACATAGAATCTATAAGCGATACATAATAACAGTTACCATTTAAAGGATAACTTTATTAATACTTGTAAGCACAACAGATACCTTGTGTCCGCTAGATCTTTTCAATCATCACACTATATACTGTGTCAAAGACTCACCAAGTGATTTTCCACTGAGTTTTGAATACTGGCAAATAGATTGGCTACATTGTCTGGACCACGGGGATTTTCAGAGGAACACCCTCACCCCGGTTGGTCCAGAATACTTTCACTGGAACCGACGAATCCAATGAATGATTAGACTTTTTTCGTTTATTCACTATAACTGACCAATTTAGTGATTATTAAACCATTTTGGTAATACTATTTTGGTGGATTAAACCAATTGTGGTAATACAATTTTTGGTTACACCTCTTGTCTCTTTGCCCCTCCCCCTCCTCCCCCCCCCCCCCCCCCTCGTTACCCCCTATGTACACGCCTCTATAGTCTTTATATCCACTACTCTGGCTGCTAGCTAACAGTTGGCCATGACATACTGGATTTAAGTACTAGGGACAGTTTACTTTAGGAACGTTTTTTGTTACTCATTAAAGCATTGATTTTTAAACGTTTTGTTTTCTAGAGCATACTACACTTTGACGATTGTGACACTTTATGTTAGGAACGTCTTTTGTGATACCAATATTTAGTAGTGTGTTTCATCCTTCAGGACAGTTTTTTCTCTCCTTTTTCACTTTCAACTTTTGAGGGTTACCCCCTCTCTGTCCAGTTATATTAAGATAATTGTATGGGCCAACCCATTCCCTTATCACAAAACGTAAAACAAGAATTAGTCGCAGCGCAAGCGTATACAGACATGCTTTTTATACCTTGTCGAGATGGCCAAGTGTTTAGCATCACTAAGATCTGGTCTAAGACATGGTTTGCTAGGAGCTTGCGTTGTTACAGGTAATTATAATAGGCTAGTGAAAAAGGCTTAGAAAGGTACAAACTGTTATTGCCACTGGGAGACCAGGCCCTGCTGCAGAGAGTAGTGAGGCGCTTTTCATAGAATACTTTAAAACAATTTAGCATGGTGTAGCTAACCGAGGCTCACCGGTCTAGCTGAGTTAAACTAAGGGCACAATATTCTGCAGGTGTCTAACTTTTTGCAGCACATTATGATTTAATACTAATGGCACCAGGCCACCATTCCATCCTGTCAAGTGGCTAGTGGGAGTAAAAGATTTAAGGACAGAGCTGCTACTTTGCAGTGGGAAGTGACATGGTCACCTCGGGGACCTGTGGTCAGTTCATCATGGGTGCTGGATCTTGCCTGTGTAGTCCCCATAGTATGCAGGTGTAGTTCGGCGGGACACTCAGGCAGGACTTCCATGTGTGTCTCTACTCGGGGGTGTCCTCCGTGCGCCTCTCCAGCCACTGCTGCATGCCGGCTGTCAGGTGTTCATCGCGGCTCTTTCATGGGCTGCTGGGGAAGGATGTCCGGCTTTGCGGCAGAGGTGTGCGTCTCGTTACAGTGGAGACCAGCCGGCTGAAAGGTAGGGTTTCTCAGAGTCGCTTGCCTCTTCCGTGGGGTGAGTGTTGTCTCGTTGTGCTCCCTTCACCGGCTTCTGGCTTCTGTTGAGGCATTGCAAGTGAGTTTCTGTCCAAGGTCTCTGCTGCCAGGCTGTAGCTTGAGGGAAGAGAATTAATTTTCTCTTTCTTCTGCGCGCATGGCATCCGCCATTTTGGGCGAGATGCCGGGGTCGCTGATCAGGGTGGTCTTGTTCTTGGGCCCTGATTGTACTGCAGCAGTCGGGGTCCCAGGGCAAGGACTGGGATCACCCCCCCCCCCGGTCCAGAGGGGGGAAACAGGGCCAGATCCACTCTGCTCCGGGCCTTCAGGTCAGGCATCGTTGGGCGGGATAGTGGGGCAGCGGCCGTCTGCCCCACTCACCGCCGGAGTAGGCCCCATCTGGGGTTTCAAAGATTCCTCCTCCAGGGGACTGAAGCTCAAGGAGCCAGCCTCTCCCTGGACCCAGTGCCTCCTTTGGGCCAAGGACCAGTGCTGTCGGTTAGCTTTCAGGCTGAAATTCGTAGGTTTATAGGCTTAAAGTAGAGGGATTTGCCGGAGCTGATCAACCTTGCGACCGTCCAGCTCGGCGGTCCGACCCCGCCCCTATAAGACTGCATTTTAAAGATTCCAATAAAGGGATGATTGTCTAATAGATCTTCTTACTCTGTCTTTTATTCACCATCAAGGAGATATCCAAGCGTGTGGCTGACTATCTGCAGGAGTAGAGTGATTTGTGTGCCCTGGAGATAGCTAGCGATGGTTTAATAACGGCAAACCCTTTTTGTGGTGTTAAATAGCCAATAGAAGCGAGCAGCCAACCTTACACTGTTATGCCCTACATCAACTCAGCAGGCCTCCTCAATTTAGAACAGAAAGCTCTTTTTTTGATGTCCGTGGTAGCGTTTTTTAATAATGTCAGATGAAATGTCTGTGTCAGTTATGTACTGTCCTCTTATTGAGCGTACAGGGTGTCTTCATTTAATGAACTCTCTGGTTTAGCTACCATTAACCCTGGGATTGCCAGAGAGAAAACGAGTGTTCCTTTGAAGTATCTGTTAAAACAGCACAATAAAGAATTAATTTCTTAAAGCCGGTCTTACTGCTAATATACGTCACAATAAAAAGTATCCAGTGATTTGCAGAGTATTGAGACTTATTTCAAAATAATTTTAATGTGACACTGTTTTACAATGGGGAAAGCCCCTTTTTTTAAAAATAAATAAAATATATAGTATTTTGAGAGGTTGAGATCTTGTCCACCTTCACTTTATGTATTTACTTTATATACATTGGGTGATTGCGGTACTCAAATTTATCACGGTGTCCTTTTCTAATTTTCAATGTAACCTTTATATACTTAAACCGTACAAAAATAATAAAATAAGAAAATATCTTGAACACTAATCCGGAAGGGAACTAAAGGAGTGAGTGTAAGTTATTTCTAATTTAAAGGACCACTATAGTGCCAGGAAAACAAACTTGTTTTCCTGGCACTATAGGGTCTCTAAGTCCCCCCCCCCCCCCCTCAGGGCCCCCCTCCTGCCGAGCTCTAGGGAGGTGAAAGGGGTTAAATCTTACCTGTTTTCCCCCGCCGGGCTCCCTTGGTGCGGGGAACTCTCCTCCTCCTTTTCGCCGTCATCGGCTGAATGCGCATGCGCGGCAAGTGCCGCGCGCGCATTCAGCCAGTCCATAGGAAAGCATTCTCAATGCTTTCCTATGGACGCTGGCGTCTTCTCACTGTGATTTTCAGTGCGGAAGCGCCTCTAGCGGCTGTCAATGAGACAGCCACTAGAGGCTGGATTAACCCAAATATAAACATAGCAGTATCTCTGAAACCGCTATGTTTACAGCAGAAAGGGTTACACCTAGAGGGACCTGGCACCCAGACCACTTCATTAAGCGGAAGTGGTCTGGGTGCCTATAGTGGTCCTTTAACGTGTTACGGACTCCAAAGCCCTTAATCATATAACAACTTACCATAACTCAAATAGAGCTTCACACTTTCTTGTTTGAAATAAAATGAAACTGACAAGCTAACCTGTGCACAGTCACACGTTTTGTCACCTTCATTTTCTCCATAAGTCTCGTAGCCGTCTCTCCTGGCTCCTGTTTGATGCTCCTAACAGTTTGGTTAAACCATTTGTTTCCAGTATTCTTGATGTTTTGGACCTGACGTTGCTTAAATTTTCATGGAACTTCTTCAGTCAAATGAGAACCTTTCTTCCCTTAAACTAAAGAAATGTAGCTCAATCGACAACTACCTGGATGGAGGGGGAAGCTTTAAATGTGCTATACAATTTTACACCCCTTAAAGTGCTCCTCCTCTAGGTATCTATATAGATTTTTCGGATTAAACTTCAGTAAGAAATTATTTATTTTTTATACATGCGATATATACATTAAAGCCCCGTTAGCCACAGAGTCCCGTTTTACGGTACTGATTTCATCCCTACTTTGTGTGGATTGCCCAAAGTTCTAAACAGCTTACCCAGCATCCTTTTGTAGACTATTCAGGATTGGTGGCTCTTTGGAAATGGAAACTTGCACGTAGACAGTTTGGGTGTTCCTATGGGGTTTTTGGAGCAACCTAATGGCGAACTAAAATATATATTGTGGGGTTTTCATTTTATTTATTTATTTTGAAATTGTGAATGTTTTTTATTTTTTTATTTTATAGTTGTATACAAGTCTGTTCTGGCACAACCAGGGCACACCATGCACATTCATTTAAACGTTTGATGTGTGCTCATGACAGTGCGTGTACATCACTTAGAAAGTGATGTCTGACTGGTCATATCACACGAATGCATGTGCGCCCAGATGCATCATGTTTGAACCATCATGGGCGCAGTGTATCCACCCTTACAGCGGAATTGCTGTGGAGGTAAGTGGATTTTATACTTTCCTATACTGCACAGCTCAATGTAGTAAATACTTCAATAGCATTAACTGGTTTATGGAAACGCGTTCTACTTTTACTGGTTGCTATATCTGTATAAAGAGGGCAAAAACCTAGACGTGGTTCTTATTCATGTAAAGCAGGTTTCCCCAAACTCCGGCCCTCAGGATGTTGCTGAACTACAACTCCCATGATTCTATGAATTAAATAGGCTGGGAATCATTGGAGTTGTAGTTCAGCAACATCAGGAGGGCCGGAATTTGGGGAAGCCTGATGTAAAGTGTAGTAGATTCAGTGGAACAGTCTGTCCATGCAGAGTTGACGTGCATAAGAGTTGAGGAAAACAAGAACACAGCCTGTGTTTTTAAATGGGAAAGTGTCCAACTATATATGCCAATTGTTTTTCTTATATTTTCACGGTTGTCTGGATCTCTTTCTATACGCCGGTTTTGATTATTTTGGAACAACAGTTTGGGACCATGTTTATTTAAACTGGATTTATTATAATTTTGTCAGCGAGAGAAATACCTATTATTAGTCAACGTTTGTTGGCCGCGAATGCATCTCAGTAATATTGAGATGTGCGACTTTCCAATAAACGTTTAATAGGTATTTCTCTCAATGCTCATTCTGCCTCTTTGTGTAAACATTTACCTGTTAAGAAGTTTTAGTTTTCAAGTGTTGCCTGACTGAATAAAGTGTACATTTGATAATCGGTTTGTAATTCCTTGACTTAAAGCATTCCACTATTAAAGGGACACTATAGTCACCAGAACAACAACAGCTCAATGTAATTGTTCTGGTGAGTATAATGGCTCCCTTCAGGCATTTTTATGTAAACACTGCCTTTTCAAAGAAAAGGCAGTATTTACATTACTCCTGGGGACACCTCCAAGTGGCAGCTCCTTAGATGGTCACTGGAGGTGCTTCCTGGCTCAGGGCTGCACAGTAAGCAGCCCTGCCGTTCAGCGTCCCCACGCTCTGCATGGAGACGCTGAATTTTCCTCATAGAGATGAATTGATTCCATGCATCTCTTTGAGAAGGGGCTGATTGGCCAAAACATCATTTGTCCCCGCCCCGTGCAGATTTAGCCTATGGGAAAGCTTTGTATTGGCTAGAAATTGGCAATTTCAATTGTCACAAAAGGGGCAGAGCCAGCATATATTTATATTTTTCTAGGTGGAGTAAAGGGGGGCAAGCCACCTAGATGGTGGGTTTAACACTATAGGGACAGGAATACATGTTTATAGTGATCCTTTAATCTCTAGACTGTAAGCTCGTTTGAGCAGGGCACTCATCTACCTATTGTTCTTGTGTAATTGTCTCATTTATTGTAAATTCCCCCCCTTTCATAATTTATAAAGCGCTGCGGAATTAGTTGGCGCTATACAAATAATAATGTATCTTTTACTACTAATTTCTCAAACGCAATCCCAGGCCACCTTGCTCTAAGCCTGCTGCCAAACCAGTCATCCTGAGTACAGCCTAAGAAAAGCGTTCTGGACTGTGAATGGTGATAGAGCTCGCTCACCGCCGAACTGCTCCCAACTGTCTTACATTCAGTCCGTATTCACTTGTAGGTAGAGGGCTTTCTTCTGCAAATTGTCGAATCCATCCATTCTGGCAGACTTTAGTGGATGTGCCAAAAACCAGGTGTAAAGTGCGGCAAAATGAACCCCAATCTATCGCTACCCCCTCCAAACTTAAAACCTTATTAATTACGCTAGATCAGAGACTCAGAAGTTATGCCCCTTTTTTGTACACAGCGAGAGCGAGGTTACATGTGAGTGGTACAGATTTATGAAACCTATGTGCATCATATGCTACAATATCCCAGGATGCACTGCTCTTAAAATCACTTTACCATTTTATTGCAAGTTTATAGCTTTCTCTCACTCCAACTCCCAAATAATCTTATTTCATATGCTCTTCATACAACGCGAGCTTTAGTATTTATTGTGTGTTCTCAGGGCCTGTGCTGCATAAATCCATAGATAGCAGCGGCTGCTGTATATACTTGTTTTTTTTATTATATAAATATTTTTTTTCTAATAAATAAAACGAACTGTGAAATTTATAATTTAAACCTTAAGATATTTTTTACTTTTTTTTTTCTTTGAGTTTTTTTTTAGTTTCTTTGTGCCCTTCAGTCTTCTGATCACATGTTTTGTTTTTACAATTGCTGGTGGGAACATCTACAATTAAAGACTGCAGAATTGATTTTTGTATTCACCAAAAAGACCCACCTGGGAGAATCATGAAAGAAAATCTCCGTTTGGGCTGACGGTTGAGTGGATTAGACTGTCCAACACATTTTTTTTTTTCTTCCTTCGGTTTTATCTAACAAAGGATTTATATGAAGATTTACCACCTCAACAAGGTTACGGGAGCTTTTGCCTTATTTCATTTGACCCAAGTCACCTTTCCGTATTCCACTCTGGATGCTGTTTGAACTTTTAAGCAGATTCTGGTTTTATCCATTTAATAGATGATTCTGCAGTGACGGATAGTTGTTTTGCTCCTCTCAATTCTTTCCTTCAAGTCATTGTAAATCGAAATCTGAACAACAAAAATACTGGCTTTTCATTTTTGTGACACTTGTATATTTACACGTGGTGTGAATTCTTAAAACCCCTCTCCCCCCCCACCCCCACCACTCATTGATGTTATCACAAGCTATACGCTATGTGCATGCCTTAAAACCCCCCATAGCTATGTACGATAGATCCTATAAGCAATTTTGCAAAGTTCCATTCATGAAAAACCATGTATGAAGCTACAAGCCAAAATAGCGAAACATTATTTTAGACCGTGTATAAGCTGGGCAAGTGATGTAGAACTCAGGGCTCTGATGAAACAGCATTATAACCCAAAACAGCATCACCTGAGTCTCAGCCAAGATAGCAGCATTTGGGTTTTTTGAAATTGGGCATAGGACAAATTAGGCATAGGAGAAAGAGTCATTTTATTGGATAGCTCTGCTGTTTGATATTGGAAATAACTAAATTAAGTATAATTTGCCATTCTGTGATTATAGATTCCCTAGACCTGCTATTGTCAAGGCCAATCCTGGTGCAGCTAGCACTTACAGTTCTAAAATAAATAAACTACTGTAAAAATGACATTTTCTCAATTCACATGCCAACGTTATAGAACCCTGGGCTAAACAGGCACTCTAACACGATGACTGTTTTAATGACAATGCTTTTCTATTGTAGGTGTCTCTTATGTAGCATATTAATTAACATAACCATTAACCTCGCACAACTAAAAGTATGTTTTTAATTATTTTATTTTTTTTGTAAGCGTCAGCGCTTTTAATGTCATAGTGGTATGTCAATTGTCAGCATATAAAGTTAGTTCTTAATGTAAGCAATTAATCCAAACTCATCTTTTCTTTTTAACCGTTTGGATGACAGAGCATTGCAGTTTGCTTCGTGACTTATGTAGCAATATACAGCTTTCAATGTAATGCTGCCAATAAACATATTTTCAGTTTTTTTCCATTTCTTTATCTAGGCTTCCTCAAAGTGGGTTCTTCTCTGATAGTGACACTTTCTCATTCCCTAGCTGCAGGAAACCCTAAGCACTTACTGGGGTAAACCGTGCAGCAGTGGTATATTTAAAAAAAACAACAAAAAAACACATCCACAGCGCAAATCGTTCTCTATGATGCTCTGGGTGGCTCAGCAGTTCTTCAGTAGTGCTGCATGCAGTCAATGGAACTGTGTTGGTTAAATTAATTTACATGAACCTGCAGTGTATCTCTCGGTGTTTAGACATGCATTCGTTAGATCACAAGTTATTTTGTTAAATATGATTTTAAATTTAAATCATTTCTAAAGTAGTTAATGAATTTCGATCCTTCCCATCTCTCTCACACCTGTCCCATGAGGTTGTTATACCATACATAAGGGTCACAACGTTGGTTTGAAATAAGGGAGGCACAAATGGGTAGTTCAATAGAGTTCTGCTACACTTCCACTGTAGGTATACGTCTGGCAAGTCATTTTATCCAGAGTCTACTTAGCTCTTTGTCCTTCCTAGGACAGTAAAAAGAGCCTTATTGAGTTGGCCAATAACATCTACACCACAATACCTATGTAAAAACTGGCTACATTATGTAGAACGCTTAATCATTATTCTTTATATTCCAACCTAAACATAGTATATCTTGGAATGCTCTCCACTCAAAGCAGAGTGTTGAAAGACAACGGGAGCCCTCTTGACCTGACACACCATCCCCACCACCACCACATACATGCAAACCTGATTTTTATTCATTTATTTTAATGAAAAAAAACAATCTTTACATTAGTGCCAGATTATACTGTCATAATTGGGAACATTGCCAAACCCTGGTTCTGAGAGGGTTAAGGATGCAATATGTTTGCTACTTGCGATCGCGCATTTGCAATTTGTATTAAATCCCTTTCGATTTCTTTACCCTCCTACCTTTCAAGGCTTCAGGTAAGCATTTTTTTTTTCTTTCCACGTCTCCGCTAATGTTTTGTATTTAGCTATTTCTTATCAGTACTATTTCACAGAAGAACAGCATCGCTTCTTTGTATAAGAAAGCGTTTGGCCGGCAGGAGAAACGCTTTCTGCTCGGAGAATGGCGGGGAAAGAATTTATAAAATACTCATCTCATGCGGCGATACATTAATGCAGCTTTGGAAATGAAGTCTGATTGTAAAAGGCAATTCTGGTGCAAATGGTAAAGTTGTCATGGAATTGTAATAAATCACAAAATCATACCATTTTTTTTTTTTTTTTACCCCTCTCTCTTCTTCATTAAATTGGGATGTTGGTTTCACCCTCCCCTCCTGCGTACAGTTTCTTTTTCATCACACAAACATGGTCTCTGACCCTCTCTTTTATGTTATTAAAATTACCTATTATTCTTTGCTTCCAGCACATTGAATTTCAAGAAGCTTGGTGTCTGCTGCTTTTTTTTTTTTTTTTTATACAGCTCCCAATTCCATGTTTTTATTAATAGCAAAATTTCTATATCTTGCGCTGCTTTTCTCACCAAACAAATGTTTAGTGTCTTGAGGGGAGGGGTGGGGGTGGGGGACAACAATGTAAAATAGCATACAAAACAATAACTGTGGTGTTTGGCAGCATGTATCCCATGAATACACAATTTAAGGTGTTTCCATTTGGTAACATTACATGGCATTGTGGGTAATGTCATAACAAGGCCTCTATGTGCCACAACAAAACTACTGCCTTCCATTTATTTTGTCGTTTTGAAAAGGTCAGCAGGAAAATTCTTTACATTTGATTTTATTACATTTTTATCCCGTAATTTTTTTATTTTTTTTATTTTATTTATTTTTTTAGTTTATGTTGGACAATACGACTAAAACATTTTTTTTGCAGTGACCTTTTTTGGTATTCTGTAATAGATTTAAAGAGATTGTTTAGCGACATTGATTTTATTTTATTGATTTTTTTTTATTGAATTTTTTTTTCCAATAAAAAATAACTACATATTCAATAATTGTTTAATGTTTCTTTTCATACCTCTTCGCTACTTCAATAGAATAATGAAAAACAAAGTTGTTTATTTGTTAGTCATGCAGCTGCAAAGTTTAGGTTTAACAGATCTGCAACAGGTTCTCTTCTCAAACCACTTGGTTTCCATTTTTGATCACTTTATACTGACACAATACATTACTAGAATTTGTTTCTGTTCCCAAGCAATCACGCCCAGCCAATAGTTCAAGATTTAGATGAAACTGACTAATCCTCCTCCTCCTACATCGGCAATGTGGGGAACCTAATGCGCATGCTGGCACACGCTGCACATGCGTTAGGCCTTTCCCATAAATCAAATTTTTCCTAAGGGGATTTTGAAGACACTGGACCTCCTCATGCAAAGCATTAGGCCGTCCAGCATTGTTTCACAGAGCTAAACTCCATGAAGCGCCTTTAGTGTTTCCCTAAAACCGTAACTTTTTACATTGCAGGGGTAAATAGACAGAGACACTGCACCCAAACCACTTCATGAGATTATGTGGTCTGGGAGCATATAGTGCAACTAAAATATCATTTAGAAGAAGAAGAAGAATGTATCTCTAATTTATGCAGACTGATTTCTAGACATTTATTGCAGTTAAAAGTCACGTTACTGGGAGTATTATTGCGGTGGAGCCCTGTTATACACTCAGACACACCAACAATATGGAGCTCCTAGAAAAGAGGAATAGAGGGATATGGGCCCAGAATAGGGACTGTCCCTCCTAAATCAGGACACTTTGGAGGTATGTCAGGCAAGTATGTATATTTTGGTGGTTTCGTGCAATGCAGGACAACAAAGTCCATTGCTCGCCTCACACTTCTGTGAGATTCCATCAGAAGAGTTTCAGCTTTTCTCAGCTGGCTTTACATGCATGGCATTTCTGTGTCTTGAGGCCTCTATCCTTATCATTTCCTGATTTTACTGCCGTTTCATTTTATGTATTGGAAATGTGTTAAATCTTTAGGCTGCGTATAACTTGTCTTTTCTCTGTACTGTTTTTTAAAAATGTTTATTTTGCTCTGATTTAAAGGCTTAGTGAAGATCTTGTCATCAGTTTATCGGAAGAATTACAAAGTGTAATATTTGTGTTGTACGTTTTTCTCGTGTTACCAGGAAATTTTAAATCCTCAATATCCATCTAGCAGTCGAATACAGGGAGTTGCAGCAAACAGTTGCTGGCTGGGTCACAAATGAGAATACATTTCTCCAGTAAAACCCAGAAAGCACCAGTCGATTTAAAAGCTAAAGGTTTCCCTGAGTTCCAAACCTTGAACGTTGGAGCAGATTTTCAGGTACTCGTTATTCACTCAGGAAAGAATATTCTGTTTCTAGCTTTTTTTTTCCCTGAAGCCCAAGGTTGCCTGCGTTTCACGCTGAGTTTTCGTGGCAGGTTTGTAACCATAAGGGTAAATGTGACTCTTCATTGCTACTCCCATCGAATTAAACTTGAGTGTAATTTTCTTCAAGGTCAGAGCGCAGCGTTTTACGGTTTGCCTTCTGTTTATTTGTGAATGCAAATTGAATTTTGGTGATTCAAATTGAAGGAATGTTTGAAATCTAAAATTCATCAAAAGCGACACGGAAACAGATTACAGGCTCTCCGTTGCCTGTGTTTATGTTCAGGATGCACCAACATTTCTCACCAGCCTCCTAATTATTTTTGCTTCCCCCCCCCCCCCCCCAATTTGCATTACTCAATCTATTATCATTTTTTGATGATAGCTGAAGAATAAATGAGCAATAAATCCACAGAAAATGGGATGCTTAAATTTTTTCCCCCTTTTATTTCAAACAATTATGAAGTTTGATATAAATGTCCTTGTGTGTAATTGGATAATTAAAAAATAAATAAAAAGTGTATCTATGTGTGTGTGTGTGTGTGTGTGTGTGCGTGTGTCTGTGTGTGTATATATATATATATATATATATATATACACAAAAAGCTTGCACTCCTAGTGTATAAATTTATGCCCGGTGCAAGAAGCCACACAAACAATACAAAATGAAAAATTGTCTGCACTCAAGGACCTAGTCAAAACAAATACATCAAATAATACTTAACTTTTAGTAATACATTATTTCAAAAGTTGACCTTTCAGTTCCTGCATTGGAACTTTTACCAGGGCATGTATAAACAAGTACAAACCCTCCACCTCTCAACTATATATACCCTAAACATCCACTTTTTAAGTAATGTATTTATTATTACAAGATGAGTATTATTTGATGTATTTGTTTTGACTAGGTCCTTGAGTGCAGACAATTTATATTTTTAATTTTTTTTACCATTTTTTTTCTTTAATACACTATTAGGTTAATATGTTATTAAAATGTTTCAGAGAAGTTCTATTTTGTTTGTGATACTTTAGGGTAAATGTTTTGCCCTCTTGTAGGAAAGGCATTACACTAAAACAGCAATTTGTTGTGAACTATAGGTGCGTTTCTGTTCCAATTGTCCACTGGGTCTTCTCCCACACTTCGCACATCTACAACAAAGCAGAATCGTCCCCCTGGCCTCACATAACATATTAAATAGTTTTGTAACATTTAGCAATCTAGTTAAGAATGGGGAGGAAGCAGTGCCTCAATAAAAGTCTAGCAATTTTAGCTCCGCTAGTGGCTCAGTAAAGGCCACTCTGAATCCTTGCTCCAATAAATAGTTGGATTGTAAGAATTCTACATTGCTGGGAGATATTGGGTTATATACATGCAGACAAACTCAAACGGAACTTCCAGGATGTCAAAGGGTCTTCTAACTGTTATTAACGTTTGCATGCACCAACCCCATGTTCTTTTGCTTGTTGCCCTCATGGTTGTGCCTAAAATTGGAGCCATAGATATAAAGCACACAGACTCTTTCTTCTCTTGCTCCAAAATATGATGGGTGCAAATCCCTCAACTCTGTCGCATGAGGAATGGTTGTGCATTTATACAATGTATGTGCACATTTAATGCAAGCAGTTGCTGGTAAATCCATATTGGGCCCAAACAACATCATTACTTTATTCTAGGTCTTTTCCTCCGCTGAATTTCAAATTTAGTGTTTATACTTTTAGAGTTAATCAAATCTGAAATGTTTTTACTGGAATGGATATATGTCCCCCGAGGCTTATAAAGAAATGTAGCAAAAAGACAAATTATGCACGCCAATCTCCTTTGTTCATACAGTATCTAATCAATGCCGTTGCCCCATTTTTTTGCCTCAGGCTGTTCAAAGTGATGCTTACTGGAGAATAGTCTTCATTGGAACCTGATAAATGACAGCTATCAGCAAGATTAAGGGCCCAAAGCGTTGGTGAAAATTGTTTAATGTTTTCGATTCCAATCTTTGATTGAACTTTTTTTTTTTCCTCCCCCCACCCCTTGCCATCGTAGAATGTCGAGCAAGACATAGGATATGAATCGATGTCAGAAAATGTAAAACTACGTAGAGCATTTATTCAGATTCATACAGGAAATATTATTTTTTTTTTGTAATATGGTTATTCAGCACAAAGCTATGCAAATAACGTTGATTATTTGCAAACAGCAGGTTCTTCAAACATATTCGTGCTTCTGACGATTTTGGAATTGTTTGGAGAAGATAACAAGATATGATTTTAAGGTAACATTATAAAAAAGTTAATTGCAGTAAAAAAAATAAAATGAGAGCAATAAACATGTTTCATCTTTATTTGAAGAGCAAGAAGAATCCCAGAATTTTGTGCTGATTAATATTTTTCTTGCAATACCTAGAACGTCTGTTGCTTTTAGTCGCTCCTCGGTTTATTGCCCCCCACCCACAGCTGTTATTAAAGGAACACTGTAGTCACCTAAACAACTTTGGCTTAATGAAGCAGTTTTGGTGTGTAGATCATGCCTCTCAGGTTTCACTGCCATTTATGAGTTAAATCACTTTGTTTCTGTTTATGTAGCCCTTGTCACACCTCCCCTGGCTCTGATTGACACAACCTGCATGAAAAAAACTAGTTTTACCTTAAAGGACCACTCTAGGCACCCAGACCACTTCAGCTTAATGAAGTGGTCTGGGTGCCAGGTCCAGCTAGGGTTAACTAATTGTTTTATAAACATAGCAGTTTCAGAGAAACTGCTATGTTTATCAATTAGTTAAGCCTTCCCCCTAATCCTCTAGTGGCTGTCTCACTGACAGCCGCTAGAGGCGCTTGCGTGATTCTCACTGTGAAAATCACAGTGAGAGCACGCAAGCGTCCATAGGAAAGCATTATGAATGCTTTCCTATGTGACCGGCTGAATGCGCGCGCAGCTCTTGCCGCGCGTGCGCATTCAGCCGTCGGGGAGGATCGGAGGCGGAGAGGAGGAGGAGAGCTCCCCGCCCAGCGCTGGAAAAAGGTAAGTTTTTACCCCTTTCCCCTTTCCAGAGCCGGGCGGGAGTGGGTCCCTGAGGGTGGGGGCACCCTCAGGGCACTCTAGTGCCAGGAAAACGAGTGTGTTTTCCTGGCACTAGAGTGGTCCTTTAAACAATTGTATCTCTTTCTCTGTAAATTTAACTTTAATCACATACAATAGGCTCTTGCAGGGTCTAGCAAGCTATTAACATAGCAGGGGATAATCAAATCTAAATTACACAGAACTTGCAATAAAGGAAGGATAAACTTTGAGATGATACTTTACAGGAAGTGTTTAGGAAAGCTGTGCAAGTCACATGCAGGGAGGTGTGACTAGGGTTCATAAACAAAGGGATTTAACTCATAAATGGCAGATAATTGAGCAGTGAGACTGCAGGGACATGATCTATACACCAATACGGCTTAATTAAGCTAAAGTTGTTTGGGGACTATAGTGTCCCTTTAATGGTCTAAATATCCTTCGACTAAATTTGGTTTTACAGAAATCCTATTTTTCATTTGAGATGCACAAATGAGAGAATTATCTAGAACTGGATATGGTAAAACATTTATTTTTTTTGAAGAAATTGAGCAAGAAGGATAGATTCTAGTAGATAGGTTGTAGTATAAAACTAGAAGACATTAGATTAAATTTCGGACAATATTATATCACTAAACAGTCTTGTATACGCAGAATGACATCTCTCCAGATTATTTTGAGATACTCTTAGTGAGTAGAAACCTCTCAGATGTCCTTTGGACCTATCCCTGATCCCGGCACAATAAAAAACGTGTTCGGGAAGGCCCTGTGATACATGATATCCCAGGTTTTTAATCTAAATACCATTTTTTTTATGATTCCCTGAATCCACTATCCTTCTTGTTAAACATTGCAAGCCTTGAACCCTCTAGTTTTACACAATCACCTCTTGTCTAGTTGTAAGAGAAAAATTCACTCCACTTGCAGTTGCAGTTTGCAGTTAATACTGCTTTCACCCTGTGCAGTCAGTCAGAAAAATAAATAACGATTTATGTCCTTTGCATCCATCTGTCACAATTTGTGCTTTACCTGGCAAATTTAGCGGAGTTTGTGTATGTGGGTGGATTAAACAACGTGTGCAAATGAGTTTAAAGTTGATTTGTTGTACACAAATTAGGATTGACAATGGGCTCTACATTTATGATATGAGACCAGGCCTGAAAACCAAAATAAAATGAACCAATGCCACAATGGTTACACATTTCTTCTGTGATAAAGCCTGTGCACCCAGAAAAGACCAGACCAGACTTGTTCTCATCTAGATAACAAGGTGTCTGTCATCTGCATTTCATTTGAGGCATATATTTAATGTGTATATACAATGCCAAATACACCAATTTAATCGCAATGCATCGGAGAATTGATGGATGAACCATAGCACAATAAGGACCTTGCTGGGTTGCTTATAATTCCCTATGAGTACATTAAGAAACAATCAAGACCTAAGAAACACTGAATGTCTTTTAAATGCAGCACAATCTTCAATTCTAGGCCATTGGAAGGTTGACTGTCTGCCACTTAGGGACCGAGTCAATAGTGTTGAGCACACACTGGTAATGACTGCTCAAGGGAAGAAATGGGACAGCTTGTAGGCATATGGTCATTATGGAATGTTTCAAAACGTCATCACTTGAATGACAAGGAAAGCCTAATAGACTATGATGAATTGGAGGTGGGCTGGAGGGAGTCCAGGTGGGACAGATAGTGTGGATAACAAAATTGAATTATTTAGACTTTTTTTTTTTCGTTGCTCTCGCTCTCTCTGCCCCCTTTTCATTTGTATTTAATTCAATCAAGTAAACTATGTATTGTAAATATCCATGATCTTTTTTTTTTTTTTTCTCTTTTAATAAATTAGATAAATAGAATGTAAAATGCATATTTCTAGATGTCAAATCTCAGACAATTTGCTTGGGGAGCAGGTGATGATCTTAAAGATAGAACTAATCTTTGACTTATCAAGATAATTTACTTTTGAAGTTGCAATAGTTGTACAATTGAGCAAGCAGTGAATTATTTTGTGGGTGACCTCAATTTAGGCGGTGTATTTTTGCTGTTTAGTAGATCTAGTCTTTAAAATTGCTTAAATATATGTTACACTATATGTGCACACTGCACAGCCTTGGGTCATCCAGCTCTAAGGTTTAAAGGTTACATTTGCCCTATACCTCATGTAAACTTGAGACTGTTATACAGTCATATACAGCAATAGTATTTAAATACTATTGTAGTGATAGTAGTTTTAGGTTGGTGACTATCTTGTGAAAGAACTGCTCAGACAGTGCTATAACGAACATATAGTAGTGCAGAAGCGACAAGTCATTTAACGAACATGCAACAGAGCAGAAGCAACAGGTCATTTAACGAACATGTAACAGCAGAAGCCACAGGCCATTTAACGAACATGCAACAGAGCAGAAGCAACAGGTCCTTTAACGAACATGTAACAGAGCAGAAGCCACAGGTCCTTTAACGAACATGTAACAGAGCAAAAGCCACAGGTCATTTAACGAACATGTAACAGAGCAGAAGCCACAGGCCATTTAACGAACATGTAACAGAGCAGAAGCAACAGGTCCTTTAACGAACATGTAACAGAGCAGAAGCCACAGGTCATTTAACGAACATGTAACAGAGCAGAAGCAACAGATCCTTTAACGAACATGTAACAGAGCAGAAGCAACAGGTCCTTTAACGAACATGTAACAGAGCAGAAGCAACAGGTCCTTTAACGAACATGTAACAGAGCAGAAGCAACAGATCCTTTAACGAACATGTAACAGAGCAGAAGCAACAGGTCCTTTAACGAACATGTAACGGAGCAGAAGCAACAGGTCCTTTAACGAACATGTAACAGAGCAGAAGCAACAGGTCGTTTAACGAACATGTAACTGAGCAGAAGCAACCGTTCATTTAAGCTTTATAACTTTAAACAGTATAACTTTCAAGGGACACTATACAGCTTAATATAGTGGTTCACTTGTCTATAGCTCGTTCCTGCTGTCTTTTCAATGCTGTCTTTTCAGAGGAAAGAGCGTGTTTACATTACAGCCTAAGAACACCTCTAGTGGCAGTCACTCAGACGACCACTAGAGGTGCTTCCTATGTCAGTGCTGCAGTGTCTTCACACTTTGCATATAGACACTTGAACATTCCCCATCGAGATGCATTGATGTTTTGCTGTGCATGCGCAATACCCTACCAATGCTTTCCTATGGGAATGCATTGTATTGGCTTAGATCATCAAGACTGATGATCTCAGCCACAGAGTCGGAGCAAAGTGGGTCCAAGAAAAGGTAACTAAACTTACGTTTCATTGCCTTGACAGAGGGGATAGGGTGCTAAACCGCCACCCCAGCAATATAGTGCCAGGAATACATGTTTGTATTCTATGGTGTTTCTTTAATTGTGATAAAGCTTTACCTTGGCTTTATCAGCGGAATCTTCCCTCTAATTTAAAATCGTGTACCCGTGAATACACTACTTATCCAACCTATTCCCTAAGAGCATCCACGTTATCAGCAAAAAACACTTTCCCCACACATTCATTTGAGAGATACGATGTATAAAAAGGTTCACAGGATACTGCCAAGCCGGCTCCCTTGAGTTACTTCTCCTTTGCATAACATGACAGTTTGCTGGAGGTTTTTTTCTCCTTTTAACTAATTAAAACACTGTGCAGGAGCCATGATGGAGTTTATGCAATTAAATTATCTGTTTTCATGGCGTGATTTAAAACCTGAACACCGAACCTTTCTACCTGAAGCCGCAGTTGAAAAGACTCGATTTCACAGCTGGTGGTTGTAACATTGAACTATAAAGAGTTTGGAATTAAACTGTATCTTAAAATTGCTTTTTTAATTTATCAACTGTAACACATTGTTGGTTTTGTATTGTATGTTTTAATCACTTATGACCAAAAAGATGAATCCAAGGTGGTAATAGTCTCTTTTAAATACACTATTAGACGGGGGAGAGTGATAATTGCATGTGTTGCCAAATAGATCATTGTTTTTCAACTGTCTTGGTTTCATCCTCTGAATGCGTCAGTTTTTATTGTTAAGATCTATTATGTTCTATTTTAATGGACAAGCATTTTAAAAAGAAGGGTGTGCATCCTTGATTTTGTATTTTGTGATTTAAAGAAATTTTTGTAAAAAAAATGTAAAAATATATTTTACATTTTTTTGTGTGTGTGTTCTGGAATTGTGGTCTGGCAAAGATACACCAATATACCTACTATAAAAATCTGGAGGCCATAGGTTAAAATTCAGCCTTCTATCTTTGTGAGGTATATGTAATATGTACCTATTATGTAATATTATTATCATATGACTTTCTGTACAGTGCTAAAGTACCCCCAGATAGTGAGACTCACGCTATGTATGCATAGATTACGACCCAGTGATTTCTACATAAAGACGTCTTTAGGGTTATGTATCAAGGATATGTTCTGGAGCAGTGATGTTAAGTGGGCGAATCAGTAGGTAAATTCTCATCTAATTTTTTGATATTTAAAATCTCTTTTAGAACATTACTCCTATTTGTTAGTGTGGCTACCATTTTGTCTGTAGAAATAGATAAGAACATCTAAAGTATGTGACTGTATTGAATAGTCCCCTCTATGACAACACTTAAAATATATGCGGTGATTTGGTGACACTATCAGGGCAAGTCATGGACAGCAAACAGAATGATGGCAACATTTAGGAAATGCAAAAACAGGGCTAAGAAAGCAACAGGAGTTTATAATCGAATATATTACCTTAATCACAAAATAAGATTATAATAACACATTCTTCTGGCATCTGGAGACCTGTTGCTGCATTTGTATGCAAACATGACCGTGTTTAACAGATAATTGTACTGTATTAATTAGGGATCCTGTGTCGCCCGCCCTTGAGATGTAACTCTTATTAATTTTCCCTCTCGAAACGACATGTACTTTGTGCATTTATTTTTTTTAAAGCAATGTAACAGTTATGGTGATATAACAGATTATATTGTAGAACTAGGTATCTTTGGGAACATTCTTTGCCGTACCTGTTCTTTAAAATGCAGCACAGTTGTTCTCTTGTTAATTTAATCTCACCTGCCTTCCTCTTTATCCTTTGAGACCACCAATTTATAACTGTTTCTACCCTGAACAGGAATTGTCACTACCAGGATTTGTAATATTATGTGTTTGTGAATTATCTCCAAAAAATGACATGTGTGACGTCTGAAAAATACAATTAAAGGAACGCTATAGTGCACCTGTATTCCCAAGTGCCCCAGTCCTAGTTTGATAGATACCACCCCCTTTCTCAAATACAATAAGTTTTACTTACGGTAACTCTTTTTCAGCGTCAAGGCTTCCTTGACGCTTCTTACCTCTCCGCCTCCTGTGACATCATCGAGGAAGCAGGGCCTCCTCTGTGATTGTCCAGTCATAGAGGGTTATTGAGGACCTGCACATTGCAGCTTCCAAGAAAAAAAAAAAACAACTAATAGATTCACTTTTAAAATTGATGACTACACTTTGTGGTTCTCCAACTGTAGTTTGTTCTGTTATATAAATAGTTTCTTTGAATGTGTTATAAATACTTGGCTTGCATTTTAAATAAGACCGATTGTCTCTCAGCCGTACGGAGGCGCCTCCTGACAGCGCAGGGATCAGCTTTGGCTGCATCTGCTTTCAAGTCTGACAGTATTCAGCGTCTTCTCTTAGTGCTTCTCCAAAATATCCTAAAGTGAATTAGACTAAGAACAGGCATGAGCGAGGGATTAGGTCTGTGACCGCATTGAAAGCTGCCGCCAACCAGATTCGCTGTCTGCTTTTATTTGTAAGATGACAGTGCAGGTTGGGAAATAGAAAGGGATAAAAAAAAAAAAAGAAACTAACTTCTAACGGACAGGATTTCTTTTTGTAATTCTAAGAAACACTTAAACCTATTTTTACTTCCATAAAGAAAATAGATCATGCAATTGTAGTTCACAGCCTTTGAGCTTGTTTTTTCCCCTCATGTTTCTTACAGGTAAATGGAAACCCTAAGACAATGGTGGGCTAATGGCAAAGCATAAACACAGAGAGGAGGGGGACCAGCAGTAATGTTCTAATATATTTTTTCATATTGGTGCACCCTGTATCTTTTTCTTTTTTTACATTTTTCTCTTTTAGTGGCAAAGCATGCCAGCGTTTGAAAGGAGTGACTATTCCTATACTCCCCAGCGCTAGCATCGTCGACTAGGGAGTTTTCTTAGTAATCATGTTGTTGCTTTGCATACAGAGCAGATGGTTCTCCTGTGGAAGGTCTCTTGTGCTCTCCCTGTCAATCAATATTTTAAATGGGTTTTTCTCCCTATTTGTACGTTTGCTAGCAAAACTAGTAGTGATATGTATAGATAAAATTTGATGATCTTTAAAAAGAACATAAGTCGTTTTTGGTATAACCGGTGTTCTCTTTTCTCATCTCCATCTATACTACTCGGTAACATTCCTGGCTATGGGTGGAGTAAGCCTGTTTGGCTCCCGGTTCGTAGCTATTTTTTGTTCTCTCCCTCCGCAGCCTCTTTTTTCCCAATCTCTTGTTCTGCATAGTTTTTTTTTTTTTGTTTGTTTTTTAAATGTGATCTGTATTTCCCTAATTTTTGTATTTTATTTTATTTATTTATTTTTCTAGTGCACAGAAATTGGAAACTGCATGGAAGACCTTGCAAGAAGAGCTTCTGAAAGTCCAGAACAACTTCCTGGAAGAAAAGAAGAAGAGGGAACAACAAGACTCGCTAGTGCGACGTCTCCAAAAACGGGTTCTGCTGCTTAGTAAGGTAATTTTCATATATCGTTCTAGAGTGCCATCGTGTTTCACCGCACTGTGTTGGGGAAATAGAAAAGTATATTTTTGTAGAATATTTGTAAGCCATGATATCTGGCTATGTTAAATATCACATTTTGTCTTTGACAATCACAAATGTGCTGTTGTAGAGTTTAAGGTTAATATTTTCCGGCAAAATTCCGCAGGTAATTTAATATAATACCTTTATTTCTATTAATTTGTTTGATTGGTAAAGGTTTTGTATTCCTTGCACCTTGAAATGCGAAAATAAATGATAGCGCTAGGAATACAAATATCCGCTATAGGAAATAAAATTAAAAAAAAGAATTGATACATGCTGAACGGTGGTCTTGCAATCTGTAAAGGACCTCGTCCAGGAACACCTTCTAGTGGATGACAAAGTGACGGCCACTAGAAGTGTCCTTAGGCAAGACTGTAAACACTGCCTCAGCTGCCAGTGCTGAGCCTATGTTCCTCAGAACCACTACATTAAGCTGTAGTGGTTCTGGCGCCTGTAGTATCTCTTTAATGGCAGGTACCTAGACATAACACATACCTTTTACTTCTTGTCATTGCCTATCAAAGTGTGTGTGTGTATATATATATATATATATATATATATATATATATATATAAACATATTTTCTATTTATTGCTGTCACTAAGTAACTTTTTAATTCCAAAAATGATATTTAAATATCAAGCAAATTGGCCAGAGGCAGTATTGCATGTACACTGGATCCATCTAAAATGTGACAATTTACAGGAAGTTCACAATAGGGCCTCCCTTGGGCACACTCACAGAATCTGACAGTTGCAGTAGAAGCCAGAGGCTTTTTAGTTATACTCCGATTGTATCACACTTTAGACCAGGGTTGTCAAACCCCAGTCCTGCAAATCCCATGATACTCTGCCAGTCTGTTGCTTTCAAATAACTTTCGGAGTTGTAATTCATAACCATTAGGGGAAGGTGGAGTTTTGCAACCCTTCTCAGAAACCGTTTTAAGATCAATACTCAAGGTGAATAAACTCTAAGGTTTTACGGTAGAATCTTCACCATAAATGTAGCCTTGGGGTTAAGCCGGCCTATCTGGTAACTGCTAGATACGACAGACCTGAATTCATTTATCTTGTTATCCAAGTGTGCTTCTAGGTCCCAATAATACTTATGCTTTCGGCTCATCTTGATCCTTCGTCTTCTACTTGTCAGTTTTTCCTGTCAAATATGTATTAAAATGTACGATCTTGGGAATAAATGACAGTGTGTGTTTGTATATTTTATATTATCATGGTTTGCTGAACTAGTTGAAAGCTTAGCAAATTTTCTGTGCTCCTCCTAATTATAGTAATGACTAGAGAAAAACATAATTGTTCTGAGAGTCACTTCTAGATTAGGTCAACTATTACATAAGTGGGGAGGAAAACTTTAATTGTCTCAGACATGCATTTGTGGGCGTCCCTTTCGTCTTTTATATTGCATACTATTTTGTTTACAGCTGGATAGAAAATGACACCTCCTTTAATATTGGAATAGTATGTGTGCATCTATGTGTTGGATATTGTGTGGGTTTATGTATACATATATGAACATGTATTATAGGAAAATAATGCTGTTGTAGGTTATAATTGGCATACAGAAACTGTCAAGCTCAACATCTGAACCACAGTCTACTTGTTGAGCCCAAATATGTTAGATTGTTTTTCCGATGGTAGGCCATTCATATGTTAGGTTTTTATACACGCTTGTATAAAAAAAAAATTGGATTGACCAGGAAGATCTCACTGGATTGAGACAGAGCTGCAATGGTAAAAGGCTACCAAGTTATATTTTAGAGGTAGCCAACTTTTATTTGGAAACAGTCGAGGGTGGGGGAGGGAATCAAAATTAATAAAGGGCCGTTTCAACATTAGAAATAAATATATGTTTTGTTTTTAATAATGGAGTGTTCATTTTAATATGTTCTATTTATTTTTATTTATTGTCTGTTGGAAAATATTCATCCACTCTAATCTAGAAGTCATATTAGAAAACCCCCATTTTTTTATTTTTTATTTTTTTCAAACTGTAAACCTTAACAGGCAACAAATCTCCTGTTCTCTGTAAGTTGAAAAGATGGACTTTGTGTCAAAAGATAAAAAGATGTGCAGAATGACAAACTTCATCCAGAACTATCAAAAAGCAAAAGGAGATGGAAAAAAAAAAATATAACACTTTTGTTTCTTATATCTCAACTTTTTTTAGTGTGATAGAAATATATAAACTGCCTGAGCGCTTGTGTATGGAAATGAAGAGCGAAATTGCTTGTTATATTGCAGCGTGGTGTCATATCAGGGCTTAGAAACAAGTGGAGAGGAAAATAATTGAAATGCAGTTGATTTATATCATCTCCCGTTGTCTTTTATATCAAATTGAACAAATCTCACATAATAAAAAAGTTTTGCTTTGAAAGGAAATACAACCTAGGGTGAAGGTTAATTATGTAATCATTGGCTTCTTTATGAAGCATTGGAAAAAGGAGGGGTTACAGTCCGTCTGCGCATTTCGCCGCTTGAGCATTTGTCTCATTGGAAATTGAGTGTTTGAATTGCAGTTTGATAGACATTGTTAAGCAGAAAGGCTAGCTGTATTTCTCCCATAACTCGCTGAGGATTGCTTTGAAAAACTTGCATATTAGATCCATAAAACATTGTTTTCCCCCTTTGCAATTGATGCTGGGCAATTGAAAAGGGAATTCTTTAAAATAAATATTTAAAATCATGTCATTACTTTGTCGGGTGTCTGTGATTTTCTTCTTTTCCCCTTTTGCATGGAATTACATATGGAGCAAATGTTTTCCACAAATTCTTTAAACGGTGGAATTGTGAATGTCATTGAGATGGCACGACACTACAGTGAAACAAATGCTTTCTGTGTGTGTGTTTACAAATTCCAGAATTAATATCGTGTGTGTGTGTGTATTCAACATTACCTTAAATTAAAAAAAATCATATATATAAAAAACTATCTAGCTATCTATCCAGCCTCAAAAGTGCCACTAGCCATTGGCAAGTGAAAATTTTGCCCTGCAAGTAGTAATTAACGCTTGGACGGTATACTATGGCTTGCAGTGGCGAGTAACGTTTAAAGCCTGCATAGTAGACAAATTTTAAGGCCTGTATATATTTACTATCTCTCGCCAATTCTAATTAATGCGAACACTGTCTTTTTCACAGTTTGAAAAGTTGTCGAGAGATTGGACTTTCAGCGGGATTTTCATTTTCTTGTAGAGGGTTTAAAGGGTGAATTAGGTGCGCATTGATTAAAGTCGACTGTTTGAAAAGATTGTGTTACTATGGTGTCTCTGAATCAATCAATACTAATCATATAAGTGGCTTGCAGTGTCCCCATAACGGCCGATCTGCCTGCAACTAGCAGCTTTATGATTTAAACAGTTTTCTGAATGTCAGCCATCGAGACCATTACTCATCACGCAGATCTTTAAGACTTGTATTGGTTCTTCTTTAAGTAAGGCAACTTAACAAATATTATGGCTGCAGAGTATCTTCGTTCAATACGTGATCAATACAATATATGTTCATACACTGAAAAATAAAAATGCATGTATCCAGCTTGATAAAGAACTGAAATTACAGAGTAATATTGGAATAAGGCTATACTTGTAAAGTCACTTAAATAAACTCAATTTAAGTGAACTATTTTAGATGTTAAATTAAGTTATCTATTCAAACACTATAGGTGTATCCTTTAGTACCCTTGAACGATGATATATGTATTTTTTAATAGTGGATTCGTTAACAAAAAAGGTTTACTCATAAAAAAAAAAAAATTAAATATAAAGTGTTTGGAGGAAACTGTTTGAAAAGTGCAAATAGTCTATGTTTAGTGTATATTCACCAACATTTTTTTTCGCTAAGTGCATACATTGTGTATATGAAAAAAAAAGTTACATTTGTTTAGATTCTCATGTGGCATAAAGTGCACTAAAAAAAACAGAGTAGAAAATATTAACAATGCAAAATGTGTCACTGTGTATTAATTTAAAAACTTATGTCACACCGTGTTACTTGGCTACAAAATCAGTCTTCTTGAAGTCGTTGTGGAACCTCAAAGACAAAATAAAACAAAACATACAATAGTGCAGACAATCTGTGCTAGAAAGAACGTGCTTTATTTTTAGCACTCGCCAAAAAGCCAACTCACGTCAATAGAGCCTATATAATGGCTCTACTTTTGCAGCTTTGGTGTCTTAAATAGGAGACGCCTCCCCCCCCCCCCCCTCCCGAACTCTTTTTCCTTATGTGATGCCAATTTATAGAAAATAGAAAAAGAAACATATGGTGTACTACATCCAAGAAATAGAAATATTAAAAGTGGTAGCAATTTAGTTGCACTCACATGTACTGGAGCCTTTCCTAGCAGGCTCCGTTTTATGAGCAAGCGTCTCTATTAGGGCGACGCTATCCTTTGGTGCTACTGTGAGAGATGTCCTCAATCAAATGATGATCTATACATTTTAATATAAAGGACAATATATAAAACAATCAACAGGAGTGTTAAATGTCAGGGTCTCCTCTAGCACTGGCGAAAGTTTCACCAATTTGGCATCTTCAATCAGCCATCTTCTTCTTAATTAAGGATCGGTCTGGTGGAGAACTTGGCCTCGTGCTGGAACAGAGTTGAGTTTTAGCTATTTTCCTTTTTAGTTTTGAATTGGGGGGACCACGTTAGGAAGGGTTACTCTGACCAAAATCTGTGCTTCCTTTAAACACTGTGTTTTGGTTGGAGTAATCGTTTAGCTACTGAATGTGCAGAAAGTGACATTCCCTCTTTAATCGTATTTTGATCATGAATTTTTAGCGTTTTCGTTAAAAGCAGAAACAAAGTACAGTCGTCTCACACTTGTAATATGACTTTTCTTCTACTGACAGTTGGAATCATACATTTGCAAAAGCAATTTTTTTTCTGTAATAGGAATCTCAAATCATTGTATATCTACGCTGACCTCTGAGTTAATGCAGTGTCTACTTTCAACAAGTTTTGAATTAGCATTTGTTTCTGTGAAGTCTTAGTTTTGGAGTGTTTTTTTATGCAGCAGAAGATTGTTAAAGGAAATGGTCTGATTGATGTGCCTTAAAGGAAAAAAAAAACTGTTTAATGAGCAATTGTACATTTGTTTTGTAATCCTAAGGCTATTTGTTTAACTCTATTCCACTTTGATCTTTGTTTTCTTGACAGAGTGAAAAATGAAATCTATGTGTTTACTTTTGTTGCGATTAGGACATAAAGTGGCAAACTTGTTTACTGGTTGTTGTAATTTTTGCAAAATACATTGATGTCTGCTTTCCATACACGTTAGCTTTAATTGCTTGGGTTTTCTTAAAAATAAATACAATTAAAACACTCGTTTTCCTGGCACTATATAGTCCTCAGGGCCCCCCTCCCGCTGGGCTGGAGGGGTTAAACCCCTTCAGCCACTTACCTTAATCCAGCGCCGGGCTCCCTCGGCGCTGGTGACTTCTCCTACCCCTCCGACGTCCCAAGTGGAGCCAAATGCGCACGCGCGACAAGAGCCGTGCGCGCATTCAAACCGCCCATAGGAAAGCATTACTGAATGCTTTCCTATGGACGTTCTATGTGCTCAATGCGATTTTGACATTGAGCATCGCGGAAGCGCCTCTAGCGGCTGTCAGGAAGACAACTACTAGATGCTTGATTAACCCTGCAACCCTGGAGGACCTGGCACCCAGACCACTTCATTGAGCTGAAGTGGTCTGGGTGACTAGCGTGGCCCTTTTAATATACCTCTGCTTGCTTATTTGTAACTTTACATGGCACATTGATAGTTGTGGGAAAGGCATTCTGTATTTAAGTCTACTGTATTTATGGCATGGATTGCTTTTTCTTTCTTTTTTTTTTTTTAAATAATGGTCTTATGTGTTAATAATGGACGACAAGATATTTGTTAAAAGCGAGTATGCTTTCCTGGCACTAGAGTGGTCCTTTAAAGAAAGTCTTCCTTAAGACCAACTTCCTCTAAATAACGGTTTTAGTATTCTTCCCTTGCTTTCGCTTTTAAATTCTCTAGTGCCAGGAAAGCATACTCGTTTTCCTGGCACTAGAGTGCCCTGAGGGTGCCCCCACCCTCAGGGACCCCCTCCCGCCCGGCTCTGGAAAGGGGAAAGGGGTTAAATCTTACCTTTTTCCAGCGCTGGGCGGAGAGATCTCCTCCTGCTCTCCTCCTCTTCTCCTCCCCGTCGGCTGAATGCGCACGCGCGGCAATAGCTGCGCGCGCATTCAGCCGGTCACATAGGAAAGCATTCATAATGCTTTCCTATGGACGCTGGCGTGCTCTCACTGTGAAAATCACAGTGAGAAGCACGCAAGCGCCTCTAGCGGCTGTCAATGAGACAGCCACTAGAGGACATAGGGGGAAGGCTTAACCCATTCATAAACATAGCAGTTTCTCTGAAACTGCTATGTTTATGAAAAAATGGGTTAACCCTAGAAGGACCTGGCACCCAGACCACTTAATTAAGCTGAAGTGGTCTGGGTGCCTAGAGTGGTCCTTTAATTGAAATAACCCAAGTGGCCAGTCTGCGTTTAGAATGTTTTGTCTACTGGTTCTAATTCTCTGTTGAATGTCTTGTCTAGATGTAACGAGTCTTGTATCTGATTGTTTGTTCACCTCTTAGATTTATACATTTTTTTTAATCCTTGCGGCCCGATGCTATTTTGCACAGCAGAGAGTTTGTGAATATGTTATTGGCCACATTTTAAAATTTTCCTTTATAATTGCTTAAACTTAAAATGGCAATTTAAGAACTCTACCCCCTATTTTAGACACATTCTCTCTTCACAATTTTGTGCTAATGAAAACTGTTTAGCATAGAATGTTGATGGTCTAGAGCAGGGATAGGCAACCTTCGGCTCTCCAGATGTTGTGGACTACATCCCCCATAATGCTCTTAAACACATAATGCTGGCAAAGCCTGATGGGAGGTGTAGTCCAAAACATCTGGAGAGCCGAAGGTTCCCCACCCCTGGTCTAGAGGGAATATTGTTGTTTAGCAAAGTAATTATGGTTCTGTCACCTAAACATCAAATGGCTGTATTATTGGGACCGTTTTAGATTTATTATGTATATGTGTGACACTGATGCAGAGTCATTTGCAAGTTTTTTTTGTTTTTTTTTAATACATTTTTATACTCTTTCTGCCACATAGCTCTGTTACTACCATTTTAAAAGCATATAAAGGTTACCCCTATTGTTCAGTGCTACACCTTACCTCACATTAATCTGTAATAATTACCTCAATCACACAGTTGGTTGTCTGTTAATTACATTAACGTTTTGAAACACTTAGTGACCATTACTACTAAAAAAAGGGGAAAAGAGCTACAGAGATCATGTGATATCATCAAGCTGTCAGTGTCTGATTTGCAGAGTAAGCCCCCAGCTTCCTATTATGCAGGAACCAGGGAATGGTTCTTTAAAGGGACACTCGACTGCCCAAATAGGAATGTTTTTTTTTGTTTTGTTTTGTTTTTTAAATAAAAATCACTTTTTAGTAAATATACTCCAGATGCAAACTATAATGTATTTAATCATTAACTGTAATTAGCACTTATACCATAGGCTAGGCACTATTTTGGATTGAAGCAAGTAGGCTTCAGAGGGACTAGGCACTATTATGGATTTAATGCAGGTAGGCCTCAGAGGGACTAGGCACTATTATGGATTAATGCAGGTAGGCCTCAGAGGGACTAGGCACTATTATGGATTTAATGCAGGTAGGCCTCAGAGGGACTAGGCACTATTATGGATTAATGCAGGTAGGCCTCAGAGGGACTAGGCACTATTATGGATTTAATGCAGGTAGGCCTCAGAGGGACTAGGCACTATTATGGATTAATGCAGGCAGGCCTCAGAGGGACTAGGTACTATTATGGATTTAATGCAGGTAGGCCTCAGAGGGACTAGGCACTATTATGGATTTAATGCAGGTAGGCCTCAGAGGGACTAGGCACTATTATGGATTAATGCAGGTAGGCCTCAGAGGGACTAGGCACTATTATGGATTAATGCAGGTAGGCCTCAGAGGGACTAGGCACTATTATGGATTTAATGCAGGTAGGCCTCAGAGGGACTAGGCACTATTATGGATTAATGCAGGTAGGCCTCAGAGGGACTAGGCACTATTTTGGATTGAAGCAAGTAGGCTTCAGAGGGACTAGGCACTATTATGGATTTAATGCAGGTAGGCCTCAGAGGGACTAGGCACTATTATGGATTAATGCAGGTAGGCCTCAGAGGGACTAGGCACTATTATGGATTTAATGCAGGTAGGCCTCAGAGGGACTAGGCACTATTATGGATTAATGCAGGTAGGCCTCAGAGGGACTAGGCACTATTATGGATTTAATGCAGGTAGGCCTCAGAGGGACTAGGCACTATTATGGATTAATGCAGGCAGGCCTCAGAGGGACTAGGTACTATTATGGATTTAATGCAGGTAGGCCTCAGAGGGACTAGGCACTATTATGGATTAATGCAGGTAGGCCTCAGAGGGACTAGGCACTATTATGGATTAATGCAGGTAGGCCTCAGAGGGACTAGGCACTATTATGGATTAATGCAGGTAGGCCTCAGAGGGACTAGGCACTATTATGGATTAATGCAGGCAGGCCTCAGAGGGACTAGGCACTATTATGGATTTAATGCAGGTAGGCCTCAGAGGGACTAGGCACTATTATGGATTTAATGCAGGTAGGCCTCAGAGGGACTAGGCACTATTATGGATTAATGCAGGTAGGCCTCAGAGGGACTAGGCACTATTATGGATTAATGCAGGTAGGCCTCAGAGGGACTAGGTACTATTATGGATTTAATGCAGGTAGGCCTCAGAGGGACTAGGTACTATTATTGATTAATGCAGGTAGGCCTCAGAGGGACTAGGCACTATTATGGATTAATGCAGGTAGGCCTCAGAGGGACTAGGTACTATTATGGATTAATGCAGGTAGGCCTCAGAGGGACTAGGCACTATTATGGATTAATGCAGGTAGGCCTCAGAGGGACTAGGTACTATTATGGATTTAATGCAGGTAGGCCTCAGAGGGACTAGGCACTATTATGGATTTAATGCAGGTAGGCCTCAGAGGGACTAGGCACTATTATGGATTTAATGCAGGCAGGCCTCAGAGGGACTAGGCACTATTATGGATTAATGCAGGTAGGCCTCAGAGGGACTAGGCACTATTATGGATTAATGCAGGTAGGCCTCAGAGGGACTAGGCACTATTATGGATTAATGCAGGTAGGCCTCAGAGGGACTAGGCACTATTATGGATTAATGCAGGTAAGTTTAAGTATCTTTGATCAGCATGAGATTGGTTTGCTAAATAGGAAAACAAAATCTGAGTTGAGTAATGGTTGTTGTACTTATTTAGTTAATTACACTATTGAATATAAAGGGTTAAATCAAGATTAACCCCTTAAGGACACATGACATGTGTGACATGTCATGATTCCCTTTTATTCCAGAAGTCTGGTCCTTAAGGGGTTAAAACGTTTCTTTTAAATGATTGTTTTACACTCTGTCATAAAAAGGGCTCCCTGTACTCATTGCCCATAGGCCTCAAATCATCTGATGGCCATATTCCATTCCAAACTGCAGATGATGTCCACATCAATTTTTGTTAATTTTTTCCCCTCCTTGCTTCTGTCTCCTATTGTTTAATTTTTACATTATATTATTCCTTACAGGCGACCAGGCTTGGCAAATGTATGTGCTGTAATAAATGCTAAAGAGAGTTCCACATATGAACCACTTTGTCACTGCTAACCATCTTTATATTAACACAAATCAGCCACTGGGTTTGTTTGCTTAAACTGCTCTCTCTCTACTTAATTGCCCGACCTTTACACATTGCATTTCCGTTCACTTTACAATCAACATAGAGGATCTTTAACTGCACATTCAATTTCATTGTCTCTGATCTAAATGAAAAGGATAATTAAAATATCATAGCTGTGTTAGTCAAATGGAAACCGCTCCTTTTCTCTCTCTCTCTCCTTTCTTCCAGTGCTCACTCGCTCCTTCTGAAACAAATCTGTTTCCATTTCAGATACTTTAAATTACAAATGTTCGCACCTTTCTTTACAAATGGTGATTATTTCACACCTTATTACTGCAAATCTCTGCTCGTCATATAACTTCCAGTACTGGCAGGCATGAAAGCAAGACAGCGGACAACTAACCTAGGTCATTGAGGAGGGGTCCTGAAACTGTCCTATTAAATTCGAGACAATTGTCCGCCATGTTATTCTCCCTAAAGCCCCCCCATATGGTATAAAGGCTTCCATGCCCACCATTTCTACTCTCTTGTTACTTGTAAACCTTCACATGTTTCTTGACACTTGCTTATTCAATTACATTCTGTTAAAATCTTTGTTGCCATTTAGCTCTATATTTAAATGCCTGTGATCAATTGTCCTACATAACTTGCCCCCCATCAGAACAATTTCTTTAATTCTATATAAGGGAGCCTCTCGAGGAAAGGTGATGCACAGTAACATGTTATATCCTCCTGAGACCCATCCCATTAACCTTTGTCCTCTGTACTGGACATTTTGTTTACATGCATCTCCTTTTATTCATTTGAGCTACTCTGTCAATCCCTGCTGTATTGTAAAGAGGACATCCCGGGCTTTCCAGTGATATATCATGTGATGGGCTGGGATGCTGGGAACTAAATAGGTAGGAAATCACAAAAAAAAACAAAAATTAATTGGAAGACGATCTTTTTCCTCGGTTCCAAGGAGAAGAGGTCATATATGGTATATTACCTTCTTACAGGTATATGGGCAGTGCCTGACTTTTGACTCATCAGGTACCGTATTTTTCGCTCCATAAGACGCATTTTTTTTCCCCTCAAAAGTGAGGGGAAATGTCTGTGCGTCTTATGGAGCGAATGTGAAGCTTTACTTACCTGTCTTGTAGCGTGGGCCGGCTTAACAGCGCGCACCGCAGTACTGGAACTTCAATTTCAGGTTCTGGTTTCCGGCGGGACAGAAAGGAAGTGCGCACTCAGTGTGCACACTTCCTTTCAGTCCCGCCGGAAACCGGAACCTGAAATTGACATTCCTGTACCGTGGTGCGCGCTGTGAAGCTGGCCCACGCTACAAGACAAGTAAGTAATTGGGGGACACTATGGGACAAGGGGAGGGGGACACTATGGGGCACTATGAGGGGAGGGGGAACTATGGGACGAGGGGAGGGGGGCACTATGAGGGGAGGGGGAACTATGGGACGAGGGGAGGGAGGCACTATGAGGGAAGCACTATGGGACGAGGGGAGGGGGACACTATGGGACAAGGGGAGGGGAAGGGGACACTATGGGAAAGGGGGGAGAACACTATGGGATGAGGGGAGGGGGAACACTATGGGATGAGAACACTATTGGACAAGGGGAGGAGGGGGTTAAAGAACACTATGGGACAGGGGAGGAGGGGTTGAAATCACTATGGGACAGAGGAGGGGGGGGGCTAAAAATCACTATGGGACAAGGGAGGAGGGGTTAGAAATCACTATGGGACAGAGGAAGGGGGGGGTTAAAAATCACTATGGGACAGAGGAAGGGGGGTTAAAAATCACTTTGGGACAGGGGAGGGGTTTAAAGATCACTATGGGACAGGGGAGGGGGGTTAAAGATCATTATGGAACAGGAGAGGGGAGTGGTGGTAAGGAATACTATGGGACAGGGGAGAAAAAAAATATTCTGAACACACTTTCCCATAGTAAGAAACACTATGGGACAGTTTGTTCAGAATATTTTTTTTTCTGGGGTTCCTCCTCTAAAAACTAGGTGCGTCTTATGGTGTGGTGCGTCTTATGGAGCGAAAAATACGGTATATTGTGTCGATTTATTGTGATATACGTAGTTACAAAATACCTGCCATTTACACGCGGCATTCTTTTTGAAGTATAGCGGCAATTTTTTGTATGCATGAGTGAAGCTGCTGTCATGTTTTGTTCGCTACTTTCATATGTTAAAGCAGCTCTGTCACATTATGGGGTCTTTGCAGAGTTTGTAAAGGCTCCCGAAAGTGAGATTGCTCCTTGAGGTGCTGTGGCCGGGGATATAGTAGAGGTGAGTTATGTTTAATGCCCCCACTCCCCCCACAGGCGCCTTTTGCAATCTTCTCCTCCAGGCATTTCCTTCGCCAAGAACCTTCTTCTGTGCTGTACTAGACAACACTGGTGTATACAGAGAATCCCGTAGGGCCGTGGGAGCTTACAGCTGGGGCAAGTGATGGAACTTGATGGCGGCCGCTGCATATTTCGTTACATTTTGTCAAATTAGGGATTTACCATTAGACAAAGCAGTCCCTACTTTGTCTGATGATATATTTTGACTGCATTGGAATTTCTGTGATATTCAAACAGTTTTTATGAGCATATCATAAAGATTTGAACGTTCTAAAATGCCAAATTTTATTTAATTTTTTTCCTTTTTGGTTGATAAAGCTGCTTTAAGTTTCATTTGTACAAATACACATTTTAGAATCTCTGATTAAGAGGATTTCCTTGTGCTAAGTCAGCATTAAACACACAGCTCTGCAAACAATATATTCATTTCTGTATATGTGTACCTAATATTATCTCCTCTTTTTTTCCCCTGTTCCATTTATGCATGGATCAGAGCCTAGTTTTCTTTTGTGCTAAAGACGTATTTCCCCAAGCCTGTGTAACAGAGGGGTCAGTGCCACTGACACAGGTTCAATTCTGAAACTAGCCTCTGTTGTGATTACATTTTAAAATGCTTTCATGTATTTGCAGAGCACATGCAAGCACACTGGCCAGATTTTCTGCACATGTAGATTTTTTTTCTTTTCAGTAATCAGTGATATTGGGATGGGGCAGCACATAATGAATACCACGTGTTTCAAAATACAAGGAGAGACACTTTAGAAGCATACATACTTGTATGCATTGTTTTAAAGCATCTTTGGCAAGTTTTGACCCCGCAGGCATCCTGAATATCTAAATTGGACCTCATTTTTACATAGTTTTAGTCTTTCATGTGGCATTGGTTTTGAAGGGGTGTTTATACCACAGGTGTGTTAGCTTTTTTTTTTATTCTTAATAAAAGTGTAAGTTAGAAATAAAATATATAATTTTTTTGTTTGATTGGTTGTGTGGAATTAGTGTTTGTATCTCTAACACTTTTATGTGAATGGTTATTATAGTCTCATTGCGTCTCATTGTGATTTCATTTGGGCACACATCCCATAATGCACTTGGCTGCGTCACAGAATGTTATGCTAATCATAGTATTCTAGAACTGCAAGCGTTGACATTTATAAGCTTTGTGCAATGTAAGGATATTGTATCACCATACGCCAACTAAACTAGATCTGCACTGTCCCCCCTGCTAGACCTTGGACTTGCACAACTTCTAAAGTAAAAGTTTTTTTGTTTTGTTTTTCTATGCATTGGAACATCATTTTAAATGACAGGTGCAGCTCATGTACCCTTTGGTATAATTTGGTCTATAATAAAATGTTTTTGAGCTGGAGTTGATTTGGTACTCAGACATTTGTCAGAGCTTTGCATTGGTTTTGTTATATGCCGGAGGGACAGACATGGAGGAGCACGTTCCCAGTTTTGAATTTAGATTTGACAAGCCAAGTACACGTCTTCATTTCTAGAAATTCCTCAGCGTGCGAAATAGGAGACCTACACCCTGGAGCATCAATGTTTGGCATTAAATGAACATAGCTCAGTCTGTCTGTTCTCTGGATGATGGTTTTTATTTGGTTCACATACATCTCCCGAGCACCACACGCTCTCCCCACCACACAAAAAAAGTTCTATTATAAACATACTTCTTAAATGTCTGTCACCGACTTACAAAATAGTTGATATTGAATGCAATAATGCATGTGAATGCGTCAGGAATACCTTTACATGTGTCCAGACTTGCTTGTTATTTCAATTCATTGTTACATCACACGCTCGCTGAGTCAGCCATGCGTGACCTCGTGGGTCTGCTCGCAGTGTTAATTTTGTCAACGAACAATTTTAGTCAAATTTTGGTCGACTAAAACTAAAACGATGCAGATGACTAAAATACCACTAAAACTAAAATGGCATTTTAGTCAAAATGACTAAAACTAAATTTAAAATTTCAGCCAAAATTAACACAGCACAGAGGGCCTGTGGAGGGGGCAAAAGAGACAGACCAGGGCTTGTGTATGAGAGATGCCTAGAGAGGCTGGGGAAAGGGCAAAAGAGACAGAATCTTTAACTAAAACCATTACATTTTATTTGTCAAATAAAATCTATTGGCTATTTAGTTGACTAAAACTAGACTTAAACAATTAAGATGACAAAAATGTATTTTTAGTCAAAAGACTATGACTAAAACTAAATTGAAATTTGCCGCCAAAATTAATACTGGCCCGCTGAGTCTGCTGTGCGTGACATCATGGGCCTGCTGAGTCAGCAAGTTAGTCGCTCGCCTTCAAGACTTCTCTAGGGCTGCACCTATTCTGTGGAACTCCCTTCCCTCCTCAATCAGACTTTCACCCAGCCTCCACGCCTTCAAAAAATCTTTGAAAACTCACTTCTTCGTTAAAGCGTATCAATTAAACTGTCAGCAGGCTTCTCATCCCCCACCCCATGACTCCTTTCCTGCAACTGTCAAAAATGACCTACCAAGCACTCAATAAACCCTTCTCTAACAAACTATTTAATTCCCCTACTTTAACCCGTTTGTGTCACTATACCCCACTCCCTCTAGCATGTAAGCTCATTGAGCAGGGCCCTCAACCCCCTCTGTTCCTGTACGTCCAGTGGTCTGATCTCAATTATGTGTCTGTTAGTCCACCCATTGTACAGCGCTACGGAATTTGTTGGCGCTATATAAATAATAAAATAATAATAATAATAATAATTATATTACAGATTCAGTTTATTGGTCAGCCCTTTGTCAAACAACTGAATCACACATGAATGAATTCAGAGAACATGTAGTTTCTCGAGTGGAAAGGAAGTAGATATAAAGCATGATGTTAATGACGTAAGGCAGCTTACTACATGAACAGTACTGTCCGCTATGAAACCTTATACATTTTGCCACTGAGAATTCAGCCCTTCTCATCTCTATATTTATATCAATCCATCTGGTTTACCACATGACCATCCGTGATTGCCATTTTCTGCACCTATAGTAATGTGTGAAGCCTGAAGTGACCATCACCTTTGGCATTTGCACAGTAGAGTGCAAGCAGTGTGAGCCATTGCTCCTAGAACAACACCTGACTGTATACCTGCTCTGACCAATGAAATCTTCATAGGGCCCTAGCCAGCTCAACAATGAGATTCTTGAAGGGGCCAATGCAATTTATCATATTATAGTGCTGTGATCCAATGAGGATATAGTGAGCACTTAAGTGATATTTCCCAAATAATTAAAACTGCTTAAAACTTAAAAAGAAAGGGATAAAAAAGTGGTTTGCGTCAATTCTCTCTTAAATTAAGGGCCAATGGTATTGGTGGTTAGAAACAGTCCGTATGTCTTCTTGCATTCGCTGTAACCAACACTTGTTTGACTTGTTTGACTGCAAATTAGCTTTAGCTATAGAACCAATTTAAAACAAACCACATCAAACTCTAGGCTGTCTTATCTCAAAACTAAGCAATGACTTAAAACTGCTTGATAAGAGTCTAAGCTTATTCATCATGAGTAAATTGAATTCACATCACCAAATATCAAGTGACCACAGCATCCCTTAGATATTAAAATGCTTAACGCTGGTTTGTTTATATAATATATATCTTTTCTCGGTTTTTACTCTTTCTGGGTAAGTGTTTGTGTGCAGTGAAAATTTGTGTTTTAGTTTATGAAATATTTCTCCCAAAATTCAAATAGAAATATAGTAAATTTGAGCCTTTATTTGCAGATAATATAACTGGTCACCATAACAAACAAGATGCATGGTTTTCAAACGTCAATGCAAAGAAAACAAATTCATATTCATCAGTAAACACAATACTAACGTTTTAACTTGGTTAGGTTTTCCTATGGGGTTCAGATCTGGAAATTGGGCTTGCCATGACTGTGTCTTGATCTATTGGTGCTACATCCACACCTTGATTGACCTGGCTGTTTGTCATGGAGTCTGTTGGAAACAAACAATCCTCAGCATTGGGATACATTGTCAGAGGGCAATCAAGTTTTCTTCCAAGACAAACTGGTATGCGGCTTGATTCATGCGTCCTTCACAAAAAACGAATCTGCCATATTGTAGTCTTACTGAAGCACCCCCAGATCATCACTCATCCTCCACCAAGTTTCACAGGTGTTAGACTTTATGGCTAGTAGGCCTCTCCAGGTCTCAATCTAACCATTATATGACCAAGTGTTTAGCAAAGTTCATAATTGGGCTTATCAGAGAAGATGACCTTACTCCAGTCCTCTATGGTCCAATCCTTTCGGTCTGTTGCAACGCTCGGTCTATTGTAATCATTCCGCTCATTTCCGCTCTTTAAACATTGTTGAGGCTACCAGGAGTTTCATCCTCTTCAGCTATTCTGAAACATTCACAATTTCAGTGAAGTTCCAATGCAATATGTAGGCAGTTTCTCGTAAGGATTCTGTCTCTTTAGGAAGCATTGAGAAGTGCCTTAACCAGATGGTAGGAGTGTCCGATCTATAAAACACGAGTGCTGCGGTACGAAGGAATGCGTAACATATTATATATATATTTTTTCTTTCTTACAAGGCGGGCATAGCCATTACAGTCCTTCATAATTAAGTATGTTTCTTTTGTTAGGTTTGTGCCCTCGTCAATCTTTTCACTTAGTACCCCAAATAACCTACAGCAATCCTTTCCCTGCAAGGGGTTAGAGGTGAACGAATACCAGCAAGAATATCAATTCTCATACTTTAACCCTTTTTTTGTATGTTTATTTTTTTTTTCTGTTCATTTTTATTTATTCCCCAAAGTGACACAGTTAAAACTTGTCAAGTATTTAAATGCTGGTCATGTTTCCTTAAGGAAGTTAAATGACATATCTCAGTGTAACGTATCGCCCTTTGCCGCTTACCTCTGTGAGCTGACATTATTTTGTGTCATGTTCCCAAGCTCAGATTTTCGTGCACTGGGTAGGGAAATGACCTTTTGTTAAATTATTAGTGCGCCGACCTTGTCAGGGATATCCGTACATTAACGGAAGCGTTGGAAGCGAGCGGATTGGACGTGTGAGAAACAACATTGAGAAAAAGCAATTTCAGGCGCTGTAATGAAATCAAAACAAAACAAAAATGCCTTTATTTCTGACAGGAAGATGTTTATTAAGATACGCTCTATGTAAGTGTGTATGTATAGCGAACGGCTGTGGCCTTTCTGCAATTCCTTAAAGGACAACTGTCGTGAAAAATTTAACTTTTGATATGTTGTAGCTATATAGCTAAGTTGTAATGTGTATATCCCTTTACATTAAAATATATTGTTTTATAGCCTCTGTATTTTAATTGATCAAAGGCCAATGGACCTTCTCCAAGCAGTGCATTAATGGATGTTCTTAATATTCTAAACAATTAGACAGGCCAAATGCTATGTGTGGAATCATCAAGATACCTCATCTAACTTTGTTGGGAGAATTAACCAGCACTAAAACCAGAAATGTTCTTGAAAAGAGCGGTTGCAACTTTGTAAAGAAGAATAATAGACTGTAAGCTCGTTTGAGGAGGGTCCTATCGTTACTGTAAGTTTTCTTGTAATTGTCCTATTTATAATTAAATCCCCCACCCCCGTATAATATTGTAAAGCGCTACGGAATCTGTTGGCGCTATATAAATGGCAATAATAATAATAAGCAGCACATATAATGTACACGGTATAATAAGTTATTTTTTTTCCATGTCCCTTTTTTACTTCAAGTAAAGTTAAAAGGACTGCTTGATGCAGTGTTGTTTTTAGTTTTGTAAGAATCTAAATAACTCTGTGTCTAAATAACTGTGGCAAATGCATTTTGGATGAAGACTAGCTCAATCTCATTCCAAATTCTTTTGTATCTGATGTATGTGATTTAGTATTCCAGTATGTCTGTGGAAAGTGTATACTCCAGTACCAATATGACTGCCCTGCTGTCCATTTTCCACAGGGCCAACTGCAGTTCCTTAATTGTTGTCTCCTCGGCCTGTATTGGATTTGCAGTCACAAAGCAGGCTTTGCCTGCAACTTGTTTATGGAAATTGTGGAACCTGGTATCTGGTTAACACTTCACTCAAAATTTTATTGATGGCAGGTACCGGTTTGGTAATCTCTTTAACCACCGGTTGGACTGGCTCCCTAGTGTTGGTATTGTTGGTGTTATACTATGTTGGTGCTATAGTATGCTTTGTATTGCCTTGTTTTGGCATACAATGTACATCAAGCTAAAATGGAATCTCTAGTGTTAGGAATACAAATCTGTATTCCTAACACAATAGTGCCCTCTGGTCACCCCTTCTTGTAGCAGATAAAGGGTTAAAAAAAAACAAAACCTTTATTTACTCACCCGATTCCAGTGCTAATTTCACTTGGCGCTGGGTTGGCTGTCCGCCTCTTCTGATTTACTTTCTCCCTCCTTAGGAAAGCATTGCCTCAATGACCTCCAATGGCGCTTAAGGGACTCAGGGACCAGTAAATTCCCAGAAGCTCCTCTATTGGATGTCTGATAGACCCACTAGAGGCAGTCTAAGTTCTGCAAGGTAATTATTGCAGTTTATTTTTAAACTGCAATGTTTTTGCATTAGGTCTAATGTAGGTACCATACCATAAAGAAATATGACAACAGAAATAGTGAAAAGAGGGAGATAATTAAAAATGCCCCCAACGTTTCGGCAAAATAGCCTTTATCAAGGGAGCATGCTCACTTTATGGTATGTATTTTGATGTTGGCTAGGTTTCCTTTAATGTTTCATTGTGAACTTTACACCACAAATAGCATTGTTGTATCTTTGTTTTTGTTTACATGAATACATGTGATTTATGTATACTTTGCTCTTTGAATGCTTGGACTATTACTTTGATATCATTGTTACTGTTTTTTGGTACCGTTCAGGGATACCTTGTACATTTGACCTAATTAATAAAATGTATTGATTTTAATGGTAGTGCTCCTCATTCTGCATAGTTTGTAAGTTGTTTTGGTTCGAGTGAGCACCCTATCTAAGTTTTTGCTGAGATATTTTGATGTAATTCAATGAGTGTGCCAACCTTTCTAAATCAGATTGTATAACAATTCTGTCATTTCCATGTTTTCCTATCAACACTAACCTTTCCATACCCAGGTTGTATTTCTGGCCCAGAACCTTCTAATGAATATGGTCACCAACAGGACTCACTACGAGTGGGTTCACCCACTACTTTGTTGGCCTAACCTGTTGCAATCTGATTACGCTGTTTCCCTCTAATGTATCTCCCATAACTAGTGCTTTCAGTCTATTGTGAACTCTTCTCTCTGATGAAGAGAGCTTTCAAAGGTAGTAATGTAATAGTAAGTCTCTGATGTTCTAGTATTCCTTCGAAGTTTTACTAACTAGCAATGCAAACTCCAGTACACTAACAAGAAACTCCATTTCTGGAAGATGGGCCTGTCACAAGTGCAATGCTGAGTCAAAATGTGCGTCAGAAGTCAGATAATCCATTGTAATAACTCTGTGTTCTGGCCTTGTTCTAGCTAACTTTATTTCATTTTCTTATCTACTTTATTATGTAATGGATGATTTCTGATATCTAAGACCATCCGACACAGCCGGCAATTAGGATCAATTGTTTTAATAATTATTATCCGTAATTCTGTATATTTAGTGGATTTCTAAGTATTTTCACAATGCTAAGAGCCGCCTCTTCCATGCTGATTTTTGGTTTTACTTTGGATGAGTCGTATTGCTATATTACTAAACCGATCAGATCATAAAGAGTTAAACTTTGTTTGCAATACTTGGTCTGGCTTCATTTTGGTCTCCGCCTGGAACAAACCTATGGTGATTGGATTCACACCACACTTTAATACTTGAGGCATCGTCTTCTATTAGCGGAGATCCAACTGGCCACTCACCTTTCTCTTCAAACATGTCTCTTGCTTTTTTTTCATCGTGGTGGTTTTGATCTACCTAGCTGAGTTGTGCGGTGTCCTGACTTATTGGTTTCCTTTTTGTGAATAATTCCCCTATTCTGAACGTGAAATGACTCTTACTCCCCATTTTATGTAGTACAAGATAGAAAAGGAAAATATTACAATCTGTTATTCTAAAACTCTTTCACCTCTTATTTTTATTTCTTTATAGGTATAGAATAATATAATTTTGGCAACTCAGAATTGGCATTGTAGAATTGGCTAATATTGCATAGCCATTGTTTGCATGTCAGCCAGTTATAAGCACCATGTTTAATGCTTTTATGGCTGTCCACATGGTTTTCAAAGAGCAACATGAACTAAACTCTCTTGACCCCCAAAATATTAGTATTTTCTGCCTTATTGCTTTGGAAGAACCAAAGATTTTCCCCTTTTAACCAGCTGTTCCCAAATCTAATGCCTAGGCATAACTGGCACTATTAATACTACAGGGTGCATGGCAGGAGCCTTTAAGTGATAAAAAACAAATAGATTTTATTTTGATTTTGTTACATAGATATTAATTTGTTTAGCACCAATTAGCAATCCAGTCAAATTCCCTGAACGCTTCCTGCTCTTTTTCTGATAGTTCCTTTGTCCCTTGTGGAGGTGTTAAGATGGGATCTTCTGCGGTATACTCATCGAAATTCCTAACATCTTCGATTCCATCAATGGTTGGTATAAAGGGGGGCTTCACATTCTTAGCGAATAATTCATCCCAGTCTATCTCCTGTTAACAAATTAAATGTTTTAGTGGAAGACCGTGGATTCGACAAAGATAACGAATATGCACCATTGTTTAAGTCCTAAAATTAAAATAACCTATAGACTGGCAAAAATCTTGAAAACTAAATTCTTCACAAGTTACAATGTAATTCACAAATCCATTATTAAAGTCACCGGATAGGATTACACGTGCATTCAAATATACAGTATAATCTTTAAATGTGACCTGCAAATGGTTTTAGTGGAAGAAATTAGTTTCGACAAAGATAAATGTCCTTTGTTTCACTTTGCTCTTACACATGCAAATACAGGGGACATTTTACATTGGCCGTTTAATGCCTTCACAGGCATGAATTCAATGCAAATATACACAAGTACATAAATTTAAATAAGCATCCAAATTAATTAATGTTTATTTAGGTGTTAGAAGTGATGTGACAATTTCACTTGGAGCTAAAAACAAGATTGAGGTAGAATATACCATTCCTCTGTACATACCTATGGCTGGTAGGTGCACAAAATGGACTTACTTGAAAGAATGGATTCCACTTTACATCTTCTGCGTCATATTCACTTGCCCCTAGACGGTCCTCTGGATTTATGTTGAGAAACTGTAAAAGACATTTTTTTTTCTTAAAATGGCGCTTGGTATTTCGTTTAAAATAAATAAATAAATTAAAACAAAATTGCAAGCAGTTTATCCAGATAATGTTCTGTCCTGATTACTATGATTACTCGTTGCTGTTTTTTTTAAAATCAAAATTAATCTCCAAACATAATATTATTCTGTATCTTTTTGCAGCTAGATCCATACGTGCCTGTAACTGCCTGTCCCACTCTGTTATAGTCAACCACACCGTGTATTAACACAGTGCCAGAGCATTCACAAAAACGTTCACACTACCTTTACGCACATCATCACCAAATAGAAATTATTTCCTCTCAAACCTGCCCTAACTAATGAGATTACAATTCTTAAAGTACGTCAAAACTATTACATTCCCTTCTTCCAAATTCTGTCCCCTCCTCCAGGTCTATTTCACATATTTCACATCATTATGTCTCTCTGACAATTATATTGCTGACCATCAGTACTGATACAAGATGGTGGGATGTCAGATATTACTGCATGAACTGGATTGGAAAGTCTCTAGTCCTGGAACCTTCAAAATGTAGAAAGTCCCTTCCAGCTCATCCCCTATAAAGCCAAACTACTACTGTTGGAGCAAATAGCTCTCTAAAATCCAAGTTAAAAACACTAAACATGCATTGGCAACATACATCTTCGATTACATCAATGGTTTCTACAGACAGGACAGACATGAACTCCGGACAGCTGAATCTGCGATTGATTATGTTATTTATCGTTTCAAATTCATCTTCGCCGTCAAAAGGAGTCTAAAGTAAAAAAAATAAAAAGCTCAGTTTTGTAAATCTGACAAATTATATTGTTGATAAACACACATTGGTAGATAGTGTTTTGCTTGTCTAGTCAGGATTCCGTCTATTAATTCTTAATAAACTATTCTTACCACTCCTGCCAGCATTGTATATATTACCACTCCCAGACTCCACCAATCCACAGCTTTGGTGTAACTTTCGTGCTTGAGGATTTCGGGAGCCATGTAATCTAGTGTTCCACAGTGACTTGTGGTTCGTTCTCCATATCCGATTCCTCAGAGAGAGACAAAAGTTAATTATATTTAAATTGAAGATATACATTCCCTGCCTTTAAAGTAACACTATGGGGTATTCCTGATCCAATAGTGTTAAAACCACCATTTAGGTTAAAACCTCTACCCAGCGCCCCGAGGGTCTGCCGGAGCTGACCCCACCACAATCCGCCTCTGGCTGACATCCGATTTGATTATCTCAACCAAGGAGGCGGGCCAGGGGCGGGGTCAAAAGTCGACCTGGCCAATCCCCATCTCCTCATAGAGATGCATTGAATCAATGCATCTCTATTAAGAAGTTGGAGATGCTGAACGGCAGTGCTGCACACTGAGAAGTGGCAACTGGAGGTGTCCCTAGGCTTAAATGTAAACACCGCCTTTTCTCTGAAAAGTAAATATTTGCATGAAAATACCTGCAGGGACTGAACAACTACAATGAGCTGTAGTTGTTTTGGTGATTATAGTGTCCCTTTAAAAGTTACATTCCCATACATCTGTCAGTTAGACATTTGTGCAGTAGAGCCGCTGAATATTTTTGTATATTTTTTTACTTATTACATTTTTTTTTAAATCATTCCCTGGGATCTAATCCACATATTGGTTTGTTCAATGATCCCTTGTTACAAAGTATATTCCTTTGTGCTTTTGATATCTTTTTGTTTGTTTCCTTTTATTATGCACATAATTAGATTGTTTTAATGTGGGATTTATTCACAATTGTAATTTATTTTTTAAAACCTTTCTATGCCTGGCTATCCTGGCACAGCTAGGGCACACTATATAAATTCACTTTAAAAAGCCCACTATGCAGTATAACCACTACAGTTCAGGTCCTTTCATGTGGTCTAAAGTCTGTTGGCGCCATATCCCAGTTTTATGTCAAACCTTTTAGAATTGGTTTGAAACCAATTTTTGCTCTCTCTATCCTCCACAGCCACATTGGTAATGTGGAGTTAACAGTTCCGTATAATCATTGTCTAGATCTATTTCCCTTAGAGCAGAGCTTCCCAAACTTTTATGGGCCGAGACCCACTTTTCAAAACGGTAATTTTTCGAGACCCACTTGCTTTTAATGCATATTTTAAAAAGTGAACACCATAGCAATCCTCTTTAGATGCAGGCAAGGGGAGAAGGGGTGGGCAGGCAAGGGGAGAAGGGGTGGGCAGGCAAGGGGAGAAGGGGTGGGCAGGCAGGGGGAGAAGGGGTGGGCAGGCAGGGGGAGAAGGGGTGGGCAGGCAGGGGGAGAAGGGGTGGGCAGGCAGGGGGAGAAGGGGTGGGCAGGCAGGGGGAGAAGGGGTGGGCAGGCAGGGGGAGAAGGGGTGGGCAGGCAGGGGGAGAAGGGGTGGGCAGGCAGGGGGAGAAGGGGTGGGCAGGCAGGGGGAGAAGGGGTGGGCAGGCAGGGGGAGAAGGGGTGGGCAGGCAGGGGGAGAAGGGGTGGGCAGGCAGGGGGAGAAGGGGTGGGCAGGCAGGGGGAGAAGGGGTCGGCAGGCAGGGGGGTAAAGGGTTACAGTGTGGGGGCAGGGGGAGAAAAGGCTACAGTGTGGGGGCAGGGGGAGAAAAGGCTACAGTGTGGGGGCAGGGGGAGAAAAGGCTACAGTGTGGGGGCAGGGGGAGAAAAGGCTACAGTGTGGGGGGCAGGGGGAGAAAAGGCTACAGTGTGGGGGGCAGGGGGAGAAAAGGCTACAGTGTGGGGGGCAGGGGGAGAAAAGGCTACAGTGTGGGGGGCAGGGGGAGAAAAGGCTACAGTGTGGGGGGCAGGGGGAGAAAAGGCTACAGTGTGGGGGGCAGGGGGAGAAAAGGCTACAGTGTGGGGGGCAGGGGGAGAAAAGGCTACAGTGGGGGGTGGGCGGGAGTGAATGGGTTACAGTGTGGGGAGGGGGCAGGGAGTGAAAGGGTTACCGTGTGGGGAGGGCAGGGAGTGAAGGGGTTACATTGGGGAGGGCAGGGAGTGAAGGGATTACACAGTGTGGGGAGGGCTGGGAGTGAAGGGATTACACAGTGTGGGGAGGGCAGGGAGTGAAGGGGTTACATTGGGGGAGGGCAGGGAGTGAAGGGGTTACATTGGGGGAGGGCAGGGAGTGAAGGGGTTACATTGGGGGAGGGCAGGGAGTGAAGGGGTTACATGGGGGGAGGGCAGGGAGTGAAGGGGTTACATGGGGGGAGGGCAGGGAGTGAAGGGGTTACATGGGGGGAGGGCAGGGAGTGAAGGGGTTACATGGGGGGAGGGCTGGGAGTGAAGGGGTTACATGGGGGGAGGGCAGGGAGTGAAGGGGTTACATTGGGGAGGGCAGGGAGTGAAGAGGTTAAATGGGGGGAGGGCAGGGGGTGAAGGGGTTAAATGGGGTAGGACAGGGAGTGAAGGGGTTACTTGGGGAGGGCAGGGAGTGAAGGGGTTACTTGGGGAGGGCAGGGAGTGAAGGGGTTACTTGGGGAGGGCAGGGAGTGAAGGGGTTACTTGGGGGAGGGCAGGGAGTGAAGGGGTTACTTGGGGGAGGGCAGGGAGTGAAGGGGTTACTTGGGGGAGGGCAGGGAGTGAAGGGGTTACTTGGGGGAGGGCAGGGAGTGAAGGGGTTACTTGGGGGAGGGCAGGGAGTGAAGGGGTTACTTAGGGAGGGCAGGGAGTGTCAGGGGGCTGTGTCCTACCTTCACTGAATTCCCTGGTGGTCCAGTGGGGGTTCCTTTCCGGTCTGCAGCTCCGCCGGGTGCAGAGCTGCAGACCGTGTAATAAAAGTCTCGCGAGCTCCCAGAGTGTTACCATGAGAACGCTCTGGGAGCTCACGAGACTTCTATCACACGGTCTGCAGCTCTGCACCCGGCGGAGCTGCAGACCGGAGCTGCTGGGCAGACTGACTCGAGGGAGCCCGGCGGCATACAGGGCAAGCCGCCAGGCTCCCTCCTGTTGTCGGGCCCGCGGTCACGGACCGAGAGCCCGACTAATCAGTCTGCCTTTCTGAGTACCCGGCTGCCCTGGATGTGTGGGTCAGCGCGACCCACTGGGAATCGCCCTGCGACCCACCAGTGGGTCGCGACCCACACTTTGGGAACCGCTGCCTTAGAGCATTTTGGCTATTTTATCTACATTAATATTGCATGTTGTACTAGATAAAAGGGCCAAAAAAAGCTATTTTTACATTTTTAAAGTCTTAATGCTTGTTTAGGAAACAAGCGCAAATTTGCTTTTATGCTGAATTGTAAGGATATCATTTTATATGTGTAAAGCCAGCACTGATTTTACAGAGGCATTCATTAATTTATCAAATATCTATGTATAAATGTAAAGTTATATCTACCTTCCTTACTAATACCGAAGTCAGTTATTTTTGCAAATCCTTCCTTATCCACAAGTATATTCTCTAATTTAAGATCCCTAGATTAAAATGCAGAAAAAAGTTTTAAAATATTTTTTACATAATTCTAGAGGACACTTGGATGCAGATATTAATGGGTTTCCTTGTTTAGGCTTTTAAAAAGGTTACATTTAAAACCATGACTTAGACAAACAAATAGGTTCAAGCATAGGCAGTGCTGTAAATATAACAAATAGAACTGCACACCCCACTTTTTTTTTGCACGCTTTACACTTACCTGTGGATAATCTTTTGGGAATGCAAATATTCCAAGCCAAGCACAACACAAGCGGCATAAAATCTATGGGAAAAAAAAAAGAAGAAGAAAAGTTGGTTATGCAACTGCAGAAGTACAAAATTCCTCTGTTAGGATGGAAAGACCGTGGGACCTGGACCGTCATGCAAGTGTGAAACAACGATTATCTTTCCCAATGAATTAACTAGACTTTATGGAATGTATTGCCCACCTCAATGCCAGCAGCTGCTACACACTGCATTTCAGGTTTAGAAATATGGGCAGAATGCTGCCTATACTTACGTCGCTCTGGGCTCTGTTAGTGCACCGTTGCTGTTGTAAACGTTTGTAACCAGGTCCCCGCCAGGAGTGTATTCCATGACAAAGCAGGCATGATGTGTGGTCTGGAAACAACCAAACAGGTTTACCAGAAATGGATGGCGCATGCTGCTTACAGATTGGAAAATGTGCTTCTCACTCATAAGACTGGAAAAGGAACAATACGTCAATTATTTCCCTGCTCTCCAAAAACTCATAACAAATAAAATAAAACAGTATAAGGTATGATTAGTTCTGTTTTACTGACCGGTGGACCTTTTTTGTTGAAACAATTTCTCCTTTTTTCAGGGCTTTTAGGGCATAGATTTTCTCAGTGTCCTTGTGTTCAGCAAGGAACACCTAAAATTAAAAACAAAGGTATGTATGCCTGTGTTCTTATTTTGCACCAATTCTTTCGAGTTTGGTATGGCAGAATTGCATTTTTTTTTTTGCCCTGTCATTTTTATTTTGCTTCTTTCATTTGAATACTTATTTTGTGGTTAGATCACAATTTTTTTTTGTGGGGGGGTAGTCTGTATATAAAAAATACATTTTGCAAATCTGCACCTTTCTTTCCTACAAAAGTTTCCAACTATATCATTGTGGTGGATTTTTTGTCTGACAAAAATATAGTATCCAACTGACAAATTTTGTGCTTAAAAATAAAATGTAAAAAATAGACATCTTTAGAAAAATGTACCGGCTTATACATATAAATGTAGCACATTCGTTAAATGTAGATTTGTTAAACACTTTGATACATAAACTAAACGCAAAAAACTTCTTGAGTTGTAATACATTTGCTAAGACACTTATATAGTATTCGTATTCATGCTTAAACTTACTTTCCCGAATTTCCCCCTACCCAGCACACAGCGAAGATCAAAGTCTTCCAGGCTGAGTTGACATTCTGGCTCAATATTGCCAGATGCTGGAAGCACGCTGTTATCTGGTTCTTTTGTTGTTTCTGAGATTATGCTTGGAGAAGTTATTTTATTAGAGCATGGATATTCATTGCCGGCTCCAGAATCCTAGGAAAAAAGACATACACCATAAATTAAAGTTGTTGTTTTTTTTTTTTACCCCATGACAATTGTGGCCTTTGGTCCATGGGATTGTAATGGTGGGTCTGAAACATTGATAAATAAATGAAGTCGGGAATAGCAGACAAACGAAGAGGAAGCAGGGTATGTTTGAAAATAAATGGAGACGCAATGGGTGTGGGAGAATTATGAAGAAGAAACAGTGGATGGAGTGATAAAGTGGTAGTGATTTTAGAGGCAACAACTATAGTCATTAAAACTCCTGTATCTGATGCTTCAGGACAAGTTGAAGAATTAAACTACCTACAAAATAAAATGTACATTTTACATATTGGGCTCTGGCTGTACTGATTGTACAGTTGACGCCAGATCATTATGAGTCGTCATTGTTTACGAGCGGCAAATGAGGAATTAAAAACAATGGGTGTGATAGTGGACGAAGAAGTGAGTGTGTTTACATTTTTTAAACAATATCGCACAAATCATTTGCCAGGAATTATCAGGACTTCAGTTATTTAAATTTTCTTTAATGACGAGGTTTGCGTGAATGTGTGGAGAAAAGAACAAAAGAAAATAAAGCATATAGCTTTACCTGAGCCGGTATATCCGTTCTCTCGGTGTGTCCTGAAGACTGATGTTGATCACCATGTGAAGGTGTTGGAGATGGAATAGGAGGTATCTCCAACGTTACTTCAGTGACATCAGTTTCTGGAACTGGTACATTTGTTTCATCCTAGAAAAGAACAAGACATAGACCATAAAATAAAGTTCCCCCTCTCCTCCTCCCCCCCCCCCCCCCCCAATGAAAATTGTGGCCTTTGGTCCATGAGATTGTAATGGTGGGTCTAAACCATATTTATTAGTAAATAAATGAAGTCGGGAATAGCAGACAAACGAAGAGAAAGCAGGGTATGTTGGAAAATAAGTGGAGAAGCAATGGGTGTGGGAGAATTATGAAGAGGAAACAGTTGGAGTGATAAAGTGGTGGTGATTTTAGAGGCAACGACTAAAGTTATTAAAACTCCCGTATCTGATGCTTCAGGACAAATTGAAGAATTAAACTACCTACAAAATAAAATGTACATTTTACATATTGGGCTCTGGCTGTACTGATTGTACAGTTGACGCCAGATCATTATGAGTCGTCATTGTTTACGAGCGGCAAATGAGGAATTAAAAACAATGGGTGTGATAGTGGACGAAGAAGTGAGTGTGTTTACATTTTTTAAACAATATCGCACAAATCATTTGCCAGGAATTATCAGGACTTCAGTTATTTAAATTTTCTTTAATGACGAGGTTTGCGTGAATGTGTGGAGAAAAGAACAAAAGAAAATAAAGCATATAGCTTTACCTGAGCCGGTATATCCGTTCTCTCGGTGTGTCCTGAAGACTGATGTTGATCACCATGTGAAGGTGTTGGAGATGGAATAGGAGGTATCTCCAACGTTACTTCAGTGACATCAGTTTCTGGAACTGGTACATTTGTTTCATCCTAGAAAAGAACAAGACATAGACCATAAAATAAAGTTCCCCCTCTCCTCCCCCCCCCCCCCCCAATGAAAATTGTGGCCTTTGGTCCATGAGATTGTAATGGTGGGTCTAAACCATATTTATTAGTAAATAAATGAAGTCGGGAATAGCAGACAAACGAAGAGAAAGCAGGGTATGTTGGAAAATAAGTGGAGAAGCAATGGGTGTGGGAGAATTATGAAGAGGAAACAGTTGGAGTGATAAAGTGGTGGTGATTTTAGAGGCAACGACTAAAGTCATTAAAACTCCCGTATCTGATACTTCAGGACAAATTGAAGAATTAAACTACCTACAAAATAAAATGTACATTTTACATATTGGGCTCTGGCTGTACTGATTGTACAGTTGACGCCAGATCATTATGAGTCGTCATTGTTTACGAGCGGCAAATGAGGAATTAAAAACAATGGGTGTGATAGTGGACGAAGAAGTGAGTGTGTTTACATTTTTTAAACAATATCGCACAAATCATTTGCCAGGAATTATCAGGACTTCAGTTATTTAAATTTTCTTTAATGACGAGGTTTGCGTGAATGTGTGGAGAAAAGAACAAAAGAAAATAAAGCATATAGCTTTACCTGAGCCGGTATATCCGTTCTCTCGGTGTGTCCTGAAGACTGATGTTGATCACCATGTGAAGGTGTTGGAGATGGAATAGGAGGTATCTCCAACGTTACTTCAGTGACATCAGTTTCTGGAACTGGTACATTTGTTTCATCCTAGAAAAGAACAAGACATAGACCATAAAATAAAGTTCCCCCTCTCCTCCCCCCCCCCCCCCCCAATGAAAATTGTGGCCTTTGGTCCATGAGATTGTAATGGTGGGTCTAAACCATATATATTAGTAAATAAATGAAGTCGGGAATAGCAGACAAACGAAGAGAAAGCAGGGTATGTTGGAAAATAAGTGGAGAAGCAATGGGTGTGGGAGAATTATGAAGAGGAAACAGTTGGAGTGATAAAGTGGTGGTGATTTTAGAGGCAACGACTAAAGTCATTAAAACTCCCGTATCTGATGCTTCAGGACAAATTGAAGAATTAAACTACCTACAAAATAAAATTTACATTTTACATATTGGGCTCTGGCTGTACTGATTGTACGTTTGACTCCAGATTATTTTAAGTCGACATTATTTACAAGTGGGAAATGAAGAATTAAAAACAAAAACAAGAGTTGTGATAGTGGACGAATAAGTGTGTTTACGTTTTTCACAATATCGCAAAAATCGTTTGCCAGGAATTATCAGGACTTCAGTTATCTAAATTTTCTTTAATGACGAGGTTAGCGTGAATGTGTGGAGAAAAGAACAAAAGAAAATAAAGCATATAGCTTTACCTGAGCCAGTATATACGTTCTCTCTGTGAGTCCTGAAGACTGATGTTGATCACCATGTGAAGGTGTTGGAGATGGAATAGGAGGTGTCTCCAACGTTACATTGGTGACATCAGTTTCTGGAACAGTTGTTTCATTTTTATTTTTACATTTTTCTTGGTCAATTAGTGCCTGCAAACGTTCTATCTCATTCTCGATGTTTTCAAGCTTTTCATGCACTGCCTCAAGATATTTAAGGTTTTCTGGAGGGCCTTTGGAATATGCCAGGAACATATTCTCTGCACCTCGCTTCACCTTAAGCTCAAGTTCGAGCTGTTTTTGCAGTGCAGTTAAATTCCCATTGTCTGCATGGGCACTTAGGTCACCTTCAAGAGCAACTGAGGTCTTGGAACATACTGAAAAATTAGTAATAAGACAAAGCTTAAATTAGAAATGCTGGCAGCTGGTACTATTCTGCCCAAGTTAAATTAAAGAGACAGGAACTTTTAAAAATGTAGGTAAGACACAAAAATCATCAATCTAGGATCTAAAGTAGTTTTATTTAACACAAACCCTAAAGTCAGTGGTGTAGTGTGGGTTGGGCCACAGGGCCGCTTCCCCTGGGCACAAAATTCTTTGGGGCCCAAAATTTCAAAAGAAAAAAAAGTAGTAGTAATTAAAAAATAGTGCGCCCTCCCCATCACACACAAAGTCTCCCAATGTTCAAACATTCTACAATTTTTCAGCATGACAGGCAAATAAACATCACATTTTACAGTAGTTTGCTTGCTAATTACAGCCATACTATCCTTCTGTAATTCTTATCGGTTTATTACATAATGCATATTAATAACGTGATTTCCTGTTTAAAGATAACACAAGAAATCACTCTTTAATAGGCATTATATAAATGCCCATAACATGTTACCATACAAGTATGCCAGTAACGGGCTCCTAGATAGCCTCGCTCCTCTTCCCTGCCCGCCTCGTCTCCATGATGTATGTGTGGCGTCATTTTTTAAATCCACCTCACGCCTAAAGTAATGTGTATAGACTAGGGTTAGAAGGTGCAATACGTGCCTTGCCACAGGTGCTGACAATCCATGCTATGCCACTGCCTATAGCACCCCTTATCCTACACCAACCCTGTTAACTCTACATTCATTCTAACAGTACACTACCCTAGCCTTAAACCTATACTACCCCTAACCCACCCTTTACCCTCACCCTACACTAACACTGAGAGAGCCAGGAAGATTTTCTCCTGCATCCATTAGCTATCAAAATTGGCAGGTGTGCAGCTAATACCTGCATGGGTGTTAACCTGCCTCCCCCCTTCTCAGTGAGCGCTATTAATTATGTAAGAGAGGAACAGAGTTGTATCACGAGTTACGCCACTCATACATTTTAGAGGAACAGTTACAGTGCTTCTAAAATAGAGGAGAAGAGATAGTAGACATGTAGCAAAGGCAGTGTTGCGGAGAATGTAACACCGATCGGGAACTGAACATGTTGGCTCTTATCAGACTGCAGGAGGGTAACACGGCAAGTTAAAAACTGGTTCAATCACCATGGAGGTAGATATACACCTCCATATATAAATCAACCACAACCACATTTTATAATGTACCTGAACGTTCCTCTGCTCTTTGCTCAACATCATCAGATTTTTTGCGTCTCTTGCCCTGGAAAGACAGAAACAAAATTAGAAAACCAAAGCCACTTTGCAAGAACGCAGCAAGCACTTTGATGAAACAAACTCAACATATGTAGAGTCCATTCCCTTGCTGCCACATGGTTCTGTGATACAGTTTAAATTATTATAAGTGACCTCAAATACAGAAATTAGTTTACTTAAAGCAAGATACCACTAAGATACCGTAGTCATTATGGCACCCATCCAAACCATATTCTAATGGTTATTCTCCGGGGTTCTCAATTCACTGTCCCACAACTCCGCTCAGCTTTAGACTAGTACTGTCTTACAGCAATTTAATATTTTTAGTTTCCTTGTCAATATATATCCCAAACCTACAATGCACATGCACCATATACTAGTATTATAATTATTAAATTGTAATCGAATATACAATTAGCCGTAGAGACCGAGAAAAGGTAGCTCCCACCAAAATGTATTTAAAGAGTTTCTTCATACACCCTACCACTTGAGTTGTATGAAGTGGTCATGGTGTTTGAAGTCTGTATGCGCAGCATTTCGGTATAAATACAGAACTATTTAATAGTAATGCTGTGTACGTTATTAGTACGTCATTAGCCAGTACCTTTAGATGAAATGGTGGGCTTATGGCTGCAACACTTTTTGCTAATGTATTTAACTATAAAGAACTAAATAAAATGGGGAGTCCATAGGCTGTCATGGGAATTTGAACATAATATAACAAGTTAAGGGGTTCATAGAACTAGTGTTGTCTGGGTTAACATTTTCGAGCTCCCAGTTAATGGTAAGTATAAGAAACTAAGTAATTTACTTACTTTTCTACAGCACAAGCATCGGAAACATGAGAAAATATTTCTCGCTGCCATTTTTAGTTACTTGATCACTACAAAAGCTAAGCAGTGTCGACTGTCCAAGCAATGTCTAGTGAATACTGTAAACTGTGGTCATCAGGGATGATGCTACAATGATGTCACTATGATGTTACACGGGTCCACACCTCACCAGCGTGTCATAATACACAATCTATCTAATCTGAATATTGACATATCTGTTTAAATATGGATATACTGTATTATTATATAACCTTCAGAGGTCCATTCAGTAAACCGTGAATTGTAATACATTGAAAAAAACAAGTTGGAAGATCTAGACTAAAATAGCCTGGGTTTTTCCGTTATACTCTTTGTTTACATTTCATTTTTTAACATATATGCCACATTAGACTACACACCATAGGTGTTTAATAACAGATATACTATTGTTCCATTGATTTATTAGGGGACACATTGGTACCCTTTGGTCCATTTCTAGAGGCTAACTAATACAGAGAGACTATTTCCAAGCGCTTTGCAATTTATTTTAAAATTTACATCCACTTGTTGTTCGGTGAATAAACGTCTCCGTGCTTTAGGCTACCGTTGTCTTATAGCATTATAATATTTTTTAGTTTCCTTCGTAGTATATACGTAGTATATATGCCAAAACTTCAGTGCACATGCACCATATACTAATATAATAGAATTTGAAGCATTCTAATTCTAATCACATGTACAAATAGCTGTAGGAAAGGTAGCTCCCACCAAAATGTATTTAAAAAAGTTCCTTCAAGCACCTTACCACTTCAGTTATATGAAGTGGTCATGGTGCTTGAAGACTGTATGCGCAGCATTTCGGTAGAAATATTTAATAATAAGGCTGCTGTTGGTGTACATTATTAGTACGTCATTAGCCAGTTTTTTTTTAAGGTGAAATGGTGGGCTTATGGCTGAAACACGTTTTGAAAATACATTTAACTTCCTCCTTTTGTAATATTGTAAACTGCTGCGGAATAAGTTGGCACTATATAAATGCCAATAATAATAACTTTAAAGAACAAAAAAAAAAAAAGGGGGAGAGTCCATAGGCTGCCATGGGAATTTGAACATAACATTTGGGATAAAATTTTAGAGCTCCCGGTTAATGGTAAGTATAAGAAACAAAGTAATCTACTTACTTTTCTACAGCACAAGCATCGGAAACATGAGAAAATATTTCTCATTGCCATTTTTAGTTAGTTGATCACTACAAAAGCTAAGCAGTGTCGACTGTCTAAGCAATGTCTAGTGAATAATGTAAACTGTGGTCATCAGGGATGATGCTACAATGATGTCACTATGATGTTACACGGGTACAGGTCCACACCTCACCAGCGTGTCATAATACACAATCTATCTAATCTGATTATTGAAGTATCTATGTTTAAATATGGATATACTATATTATTATATAACCTTCAGAGGTCCATTCATTAAACCGTGAATTGTAATACATTGAAACAACAAGTTGGAAGATCTAGACTAAAATATAGGGGACACATTGGTAACCTTTGGTCCATTTCTAGATCCAATAAAATGGTTTAACTTTGTAGTGACAATGAAACAAGAGTACTTCCTGCATGGTGCTCCAGAAAGAGAGGGAAGAAAGGAATATTATCCAGGCACACCTGAGGTTTCTTCTGAAAGGCAGTCTTTTATTAGGAACACATATAGTGAAGACAACGATTTTGTTTTACACACTGTTTTTGGGTGTTGACTCTCACCAGTTTTTACATGTTAGAAATTTATCATTAAAAGTAGTTTTTTTTTATTATGAATTCTTTATTTTATTGGTTTTTGTATAGTGTGGGGAAGGGATTACAGAAAAAATAAATTGGGATGAAGCATGAGTTTTACATATAACATTTTGTAACAGTTTTAACAATTCAGGTATTGATATTTTCGTTGAGCTGTCGTGCCTAGTTCACATCCGTTTTCTTGGGAAGGCTTGGGGGTCGGGAAAGCTGGGTTCTGGCAGCGGAGAGGGGGGGGGGCTGGGTGTCTTATGAGGATAGAGGTTCATTTGTTTTGTGTGATGACCCTTCATCGTGTGGGATTGTATGCCGGGTCTTGGGCACACCGTGTGTCTATTCCTTTGGGGATTTGCTATTATGTTTGAGTAGCGTATGTCTCCTTTCATAGGGTCTTCGCGTGGGTCCCTGGTCGGGTTGCTGTGTAAGTGAGTGCGTTTTAATTAGGGCGTTGTTGGGTTGTTCGTGTTATCATACTGTGGGTGTTCATGTTGTCTCTGTTTAGGCAGGATGTAGTTCCCTTGTTCTAAAGTCACTGCCCGTGTTGACAGCGTTGTTGGTTTGGGTCTTGTTTGTTGCTCCACTGTTTTGCGGATTCTGCGATAAGTGTGCCTGGATCCCTGTGTGGTGTAATGGTCAGGATTATTTTGTCATCTGGTGTGGGCAGGTTGGTGAAAAGTTAAGTTTTAATATCCATGTTTTAAGGTTGCACGTTACGTTCTCTACTGTACCCTTACTGTTTCCTGTAACTAGTAGGGTATTCCACTCCATAGGATACTCTACAAATATCCTTTCTCTCCTGTTCCCCTCACACTTTGTTGCACTAAATAAACTGGTTATTGGGGGCACAGGCCGCTTTTTTTTAACCAAATATTATAGTAAAGCGATTTTCATTAAAAAGCAATTAATAAACATTTTAAAATGGGACACGTTAAAAGGTATTTAAAAAACAAACAAACCTAAAATAATTTATAAGGACTGAAAATCTTAAATACCGTAGATAACACAAATCATAATCCAAAGATTTGTTTTTAATATATAGTAAAACCTAAACGCTTTTATAAAAAGTGCTGTTGGTTGAAACTTTTAAAATCAAGCATTTTGTCAGCTGTAAGAGTAAGACTGTAATCTATCTGATACAATGTAAATGCAGTATCCGACACACAGGTAGAACTACTAGAAAATTACGTTAGGCTAATAGAGCATTTTAGCTGTATAAATCGAAGCACAGTGTACCTAAACATTGAAATGAATGTAAAGAGTTCTGTTTCAACCTTTATGTTCAGGCTTAGTAGTCCCACATTGGAGAGGGAGGAGGGGGAAAGGGGGGATACTGAAAACATCCTCACTAAAAAAAGAAACGGAATGGACCCACAGATCAAAACGTTAGTACCTTTACATTTTGGATTTAGATATTTTGGCATTTATGGAATAGTCATAATGTTTTAAAGGGTTCTTATTTTAGAATTATTATTTTTTTTATATATTTTTATTCAAACATAAAAATACTTTTTTGAACCTGTCAATAAAACAGCAAGGGGCTTGCATGTCCTAAATACACGTACTTGATAAAGGCATCTGTGTAGGCCTTTTTGATCCAATAAACCTGCCTTTCTGTACAATCCTGAGTGACTGGACCCGATTTTATTTTATCTTCTAAACTGGGTTTTGCCAACCCTGACCCTGATGAGCACCTGTATTCCTAAGTGTGAGTGTAGTATATTCCGCCTGTGAATGACTAAATATACGTCTGTCAAATAGAGAACACACAAGTCTTAACGTAGACATGATTGTAAATTCACTGAGTGATAGTTATTTTTGTCATTTTCTTTTTTTCTTAAATTTTAGATTTTAGCAGGTCCTAACTGTTCAGACAATATGATTTTGTTTGTGTGTTTATTGTACTGAGACATTTTATTAGGCAATACAGAATAAAGAGAGCAGTATCGTGCAAATATACAGACATAAATAATGCAAAGGATGTATATAATCCTGAGCAAACAGTCTCATATCTTTTTTGTGTAAAAAAACAAATGTAGCAACATGCTGAACATACTAGAGTTAAGTAAAAACAGGCTAGTTCCAGTAGCTAAAACATGTAAATACCACGATGTTGATAGGCAAGGTTATAGCAGTTAAGTCACAGTATTAACTACACTGAGATATCAGCCAAACTGCCGTGAATGCCCCTATGCCCTTCAGCTAATGCCCGAAGATTGAGAGTCACAGCCCCCCCTCTTTACAGCGTTCTCAGAGAAGCCCCTACAAGGAGCCCCATCTGCCAGATGGTCCGCTGCGATCAGCTCCAGAACAGTTATCATGTCTGCAGAAATAGCTTGTCTGCGGTGTTGTTCCCCCATGCGCCTGGCCGCACGAAGTGGAAGCCTCCAGTTCGGGCCAGTCCCGCTGGGAGTAAAGGGGCTTGTTCCTCTGCAGGCAAGGTAAGCGGTAGTGAGCAGAGAAGCCTGTATTGCTTAGGTGTGGAGACACGTGGTAGAGATATATGTACTTGGCGATGGTTCGCAGGACAGCTCAGGGGGTACCACTGGTTCGTCAACAGGAAGGTAGGCAAGTTCCCTGCTATAGAGCTTCACACAAAATAGATTGCAGATGTGGTCAACTGCCAGGAGTATTGGTTCCACAAATGTGGGTTGTGTGCTCATGGCAAATCCGGGGTAGTGGCCATTTTGGGTTATAGGCCTCAACTCCTTAACTGGC